>NC_057863.1:152398292-152722042 GCF_019393635.1 Dromiciops gliroides
TTAATATGAGCTTTCCATTAACAACAGTGTTAGACAAAAAAAAATGTTTGCTATGCTGTTACACCTACTTATCTGACATGGGTCATCAAGGATGAGAAATTTTTTAATTTGCAGTAACTCTTTGGAGCCAAATTAGTAGTTACCTAGGGGTTCTTTTTCAGAGTGCTTTGGTTTTATTAAAATATCATGTCACTAAATTATTCTCAACTCTGGTAAAAGAAGCCTAAAAACACTTTGGGGGATCTATAAAAAAATTCTCCTTATCAACAAATCTTTGAAAAGCCTCTTTAGCATCTGTTGAAATATTTTCCCCCCAACATGCCTGAAAGTGGTAAGGAGAAATCCTGGGACTTTTCTTAATTAAGCAATAAGATATGGCGGAGGGGGGTGTAATGCTGAGATATCATACATCTAAGGCATTAAAAAGCTGAATACACAGTTAAGTACCTCTAAATCCTTAGGTATCTGATTCTCCGCCAAACGTGCCTTATTGCTGTTATAAAAAGTCTTTTCATATTTCTAAGTTGGACATTCCAAATAGGCAAAGGCCCAGTTGGAAGGGGTGTCTTGGTCTGGAAACTTATGTGGCAAAAGCTATAATTTTCCCTCTTCCCACACCCCGTCATCATCTGGGGACTGTGAGAGGGAAGTGGTCAGCTTATACCACATTTTTTGTTTTGACTGGTGTGCCAGTAAGACAAAAGTCTGTGTAACCCCCAAGATCATCCCCACCTACTGTGGAAAGCAGGATAAAGAACATTTAATCCTGAAATCTGCTTTCTAATGGTGACCTGGGCAACCTGTTCTGTCTATTAAAAAATTAACACACTTATCTTAACAACCTCGCTAGCAAATCACTGGAGCTTGCTACTTGTTGGGACTTAATAATGCAACTACAAGTGCTATTCCAGCCCCACTTCCTCCACCCGCACCCCCTCCCCCAGACAGTAGTTGTTCAACTGATAAATCATGAAGATGACTGGAGTAAGGGGCACTCCTTGACACTGTTGCTATGATATTCAGTACTGTATGTAGAGACTTGACACCTCAGTGAAGACTTTAACATGCCTTATTTGTCCTAGTTACTTTTTTACAGTATGATGACTTAATAATACAAGCTGTGTTAGATTGCTTCATCATTATAAATAAACTATATCTGCTCTGCCATGCAAACTGTCCAATTCATTCCTTGAAGCATCATGTTAGACCATTCTAATCATGTCACCCACTCACCTACTTTTTATCCTTTCACGTTCATTTGACTTGTACTCCATGAAGGGGAGGTTTTTCAATGGTTTGAAAAATAAAAGGGATTTGGAACCCTCTGATGGACTACAATAAATACTTCAATTAAGTACGTGGTTTGTGTCCTTGTAGTTTCTCCTCAGTACTTCCAAAATGGTCTCTTTTCCAGTACTCCTTCAGCTCTTGAACCGGACCAGGCCTCTAATGGGAATGGCACCAAAGTAGGGCAAATATATTCATTGGTAAGAAAGATTCTCTCACCCATTATTCTCTCTAAAAATCAATTCAATTCAACAATCCTTTCTAAGTATCTCTAAAAAGCATAATTATAACAACTGACCTTTACACTGGATTTTACATACATTATCTCATTTGATCCTCACAATAACCAGAGGTTGGTATTAGTACAGGTATCATTATCCTCCAATTTATAGATAGGGAAACTGTTGTTTCAAGAGGTTAAAAAGATATAACCACAGCCATGCAGATATTAAGTGCCAGAGGGAGATGAACCCAGATTTTTCCAGGTCTAAATTCAGTACCTTATTCAGTACTTATATTTTGTTCATCATTAGAGTAAAGTACACTGATTAGGACAAAAACAGACTTCTCTCCTTGGAATAGTCCTGATTCTGTGTCTCACACACACACACACACACACACACACACACACACACATACACAATGGCTACAGAATTTATAAGAATTATTGTTCCTATTTCTATGGCATTTTAAGGGTTAGAAAATCACTTTCTTTACAATGACCTTTTGAGATAGGCAGAACCAATATTATTATCCCTATCTGGTTAATTCTATATTCTCTGACGCACACTCCCTCCCCTTGCCTTGCTTAGTTGGCTCTTCAGTTCTCAGGATCGGTCCAACTGTAGCCTTTCCTGGGATGGCTCCGACTTGGAGATATTAAAGCTGAGGCTAGACCAAAGCTTCTTAAACCGTGGGGTCACATAACTGAATGTGGGTATCACTCAAAAATTTGGCAACAGTAAAGGGTTAAGTATACTTATTTTATATATCTATATACCCAGGGTCACATAAAAAATTTCTTAGGTGAAAAGGGGTAGCTAGTGGAAAAATTTAAGAAGCCCTAGGCTAGACATTCACTTGGGTATATTATGTCAGAGATGTTTTTCAAGAATAGCTTGGATTGGGGCAGCTAGGTGGCACCGTGGATGAAGCACCAGCCCTGGATTCAGGAGGTCCTGAGTTCGAATCCGGCCTCAGACACTTGATACTTACTAGCTGTGTGACTCTGGACAAGTCACTTAACCCTCATTGACCTGCAAAATAATAATAATAATAATTAAAATTTAAAAAAATTAATGGCTTGGATTATATAGCTGTTGAGGTACCACCTAACTCTCAGATTTGGTGTCTCATGAATCACATTGACTCTTTGTGACCTATCTTCTAGCTTTCTGCTGGCCTGAGAATTTCACTGGCTCAGTTTAGATCCATTTCTGAAATAGAAGGAATCATATTCTTATCTGGGTTGGATTTATTCCAACAAGCATTTATTATGTACTGTGTTTTGTGGTCAGCAAATTGTGTTTGCTAAATTATTTGGGTGACTATGTTGGTTTTTTTCTAAAATATTTCTTCTTATATAGTAATGGCTATTGTACCCATTTTGGCAGTAATCATTTATTATTAATTAATATTAAATATTAGAAGAGGATTGACTATGTGGCATTTAACACAAACAGGAGGAAAGACCTGACGCCATATTTCTAAGAGAGTACATGTTCTTCCAGCTTAGCCTGTCCTAAGAGCAGAGTGCTCACCAATCAACAGCGGGTCCAGGTCAAGAGTGGGAGCCTAAGATGGTGCCAACCAGGAACCTCGTGTGTTCTTGGCTTTTATCCTCTTTTGATAGAGGCACATCACTATACACTGATAGCTAATTGGCTAGCATCATTCAATTCCATTGGTTGACATGACTTGAGGATGGTCCATATTAAAATGAGCTTTTACCATGACCTCATGGCCTAATGGGAGAGACCCCCTGAGGAACAAAGTGGAAGTCTAGATAGCTGTGGCTTAATCCTATCAATTCACTGAGCTAGTCAAAGAGTTGTCTATTCTCCATTTCTATTGTTCACTCTGAACAGGATTAAAACTTCCTCCTAAGAATTAAATCCTCTGAAGTGGGGGGCGGGGAGGGGAGAAACCCAACTAAAACTGGGTTCCTGGGTCCCCACAAGAAATTCAATATTAATAATTATTTTCTCACAGTACCTATTCCATATATCAGGCACTGTGATTGATTATTGTATGGATTGGCTTAATGATGTTCCTAAAAAGTTACACTTTTTGAAACCCATATTCAGCTTCTGCTAATGTCCATTGATTACCCTAGTTAAGAAGAGATCATTTTTAAAAAGAAAAACTTAGTAACCTGTGGAGAATGAATATTTATTTGGATGGTTAAATATAGCTGAGATTTTAGCTACATATAGCTACCCAAAAGAAAGATACCCTATTTATCCAGAAGGATCAGATCATTGAAGGCATCAGAAAAATTTTCTTCCAGGAAGGAAGGAAAGAATAGAGGGAGGGAGAAAGGGAGAAAGAAGAATGGAGAAAAGGTGAAAGAAAAGGAAGGAAGGAAGGAATGGAGGGAGGGAGGGAAGGACAAAACACTTTCATTTGAATTTAATTTTAATACTCCTGAGGTCAAAGCTCAAAGTTGTTGACTATATCAGTTTGAGTTCTACACCATATGTAGCCATCTTTAGGGGAGGTGTACATTAGCAAGTTTCAGAAAAGTGAAGTGATTTAAAGGTGAAAACTGGAAGAAAGAAAATGTACTTTGGCAGATGAGGTAGAAAATGTATCTAAACAAGAGGTTGAAATGGGGGCAGCATTTTTAAGAGAGCACACATGGATCATGGAGGCAGAATTTTTAGTAGTTTATTGAATGAAGGAGGAGCAAATATTAACAGGGAGTGCTCTTATTAGTAACCTTAAAGATGAGGAACAGAAAATGAGAGAAGGCAATTGAACAACTATAAGGCAATGTGACGAAAGTGTCAGAAAAGGAAAATAAGCTTGGCAAAGTGTTCAAGGCAGCCAGAAAAGATGAGCCAAGATGCAAGGAGCCCAGAAATTATTATTCATTGATTATCTGGCATTGCTGATTTGACTGTCATTCTAAAATCAATTTTACATTTTTATTTAAAATTGATTGTACCACACAGCCCTACAGAGAGAGCCTTATAAGGTTTGGATAGATAAAAATAAAAATAAGTCATTTGCAAAGCTTCTGAATTTCATCAACTTTCCCACATAACATGCTTTGGTTTCATTACAAAGATATCAAATAAGGCTCAAAACAACCATGCAGTCACAGACAGATTCATTGTCTGCACTTTTCCTTAATGTCTCACCATCCTAATGGCTAATATTCTTCAGGGTTTGTCATTAGCCATTATCTGAACCCTAGGGGAAAAAAATGGAAATGGAGATATAGTTGAATCTAACCAGTGTTAGACATTAAAAGGAAACCCAGTTTAAAATATAGAACATTCATCAGTCATGATTTCCAGAGTTAATAATTTCTATTTCTATTGTCTTATTCAACCTTATTTCACTTATTACTGAAAGGCTGATGCCTGATGATGGCAGGAACTGACATAGTGTTTACTAAAGTGAATTAAGCTTGTTTTAGAGTTTTTATATAGCAAAGAAAAGTGAATAAGATTTGTCTCGGGACTTCATCTCTGCAAACAAATATCTCCTGCCATGTCAAACTAAGAATGCTAATTTGTCTGTTATCATTAATACAGAAGAATACAGCTGACTATAGCACTAACTAGGAATGTGTCATTTACAGAAAGCAACATAAAGGTATAATCCAAAGCTAATCATATCACTTTAACATCTAACATTCCTTTCTTATCATGCCTCAAAACCAGTGGTACTTTGATATTATATTATTTCTAGGACCTAGTTATTTTTCTGTTATTCCAAATTCCAAAATTTAACATAGTAAATCTTCCTTCTTCTTGTCTTTTATAATGATCCAGTCCACAAAAATCATAGTTAAGATGCTGCCCCTTCCAATACATAATGCCTCTTATCTAAGCAGTCATGTGATAAATTCCATTTCGAGGTCAATGTCAAAAGAAATGTCTGTGCACATTCCCTCATATCCTTTATTTTGTCAGGCACAAAGAACTATATAACAAACACTACATGAAAGGATTGGTATATTTACTCACACTATCTCCATAAACTCCAAAATGAGAGGTTTAGATTAGATGACCGTTGACATCTCTTCCAACTCTAGATCCCTGACTCCATAATCTTCCTCTTTGATTATTTCTGTTACCAAGAAATGTATTTCTACTCTCGGGAAAACACTTTGGGATTTTTGCACATTGTGAGTGAGTAGGAGAAGAAAATGAAACAGAGTCTGACTTTCCCCATTTATGACTTCGTAGATTTATTGGGCCTGTACACATAGAGGTAGGGGGCTGGTTTCATGGCCTTCACTAGAATCTGTCAAATGTTTGTCTCAAATTTCCCAGAGTTCAGGGGCTCATTCCTCCCCACAGATAGTCATTGGCTTGTGAGGGACTTCTTAGAAGAACAATGAGTTAAATGCAGGTGAACAAGCACAATAATTATTTCATCTCAGTATCTGGTAACATCTATTCTCCTACTGCTTTTAATTGATTTTTCTGTGATCAAAATTTTGACATCCTAAACCCTAATGGGGGCTAGCGAGCCCTTATGAGCCCAATGGGCCACTGTACTTCAACATAAATGAAACCATAGAAAACATTTATCTCTACTCCCTCATTTTAAAGATTAGAATAGTGAGGGTCACAGATATGATCTTTCTTGAGCAAGGCTACACAGGTAAGTAAATAACTGATTTAGAATTCAAATATTTCTCCCAACCACCATGCCCTTGTTACTGCAGTACACTGCATCTCCTTAACTAATAAAATCTCAGCTAGCTGGGGGCACCGGCCCTGGATTCAAGAGGATCTGAGTTCAAATCTGGCCCCAGACACTTGACACTTACTAGCTGTGTGACCCTGGGAAGTCATTTAACTCCCACTGCCCCACAAAAAAACAAAAAAAAACCACTAATAAAATCTCAAACAATGGGGAGAAATTGTTTTGGAGCAGAGATCCTGTCCCTGAAACCACACTGCTCAACTTAATCCAACAGCCCTGAGGACAAGGATATTTTTTTAAGTCTATATGAATCCCTGTTCCTTTTACTCTGACAGGAATCCCCACAAAAATCTAAATATTGTTGCTTAGCATTCAGAGTATCAAGGCTTTCTTCAGAACTAATGATGAGCAAAATCATGAAAAAAAATTAATTTGACTTCAGGTTTTCCCACCTTCCCTATACCATTTATGTCTAATTATCATGCAGCAAATAATGATTATGCACATCGTTAAGCATATTAGATTAACTTTATTGTAGATATTATTTGATTACAACACTAAACTCTGTGCATTCAAGTTCAATTAAGTGCCAATTATGTAGCACTGACCAAAAATAATCTTAGGACTTTATAGAAAATTAGTGTGGGCTTCTATCTTCAGAAAAGGCTATTTATGGAGGAGGTTACTCTTAAAATGGATTGTAATAATTAGTAGATTTCAGATGGAGTAGGATATGGTTAGTGTTGAAGGTAATTCCAGATCAGGAAATCAACATGAACAAAGACACCAAGACAAGAATGGCCAATCGTGGAAGACAATAAAAAGTGTTGCCTGAATGGAAAGGAGGGCATACATCAGAAGGGAATAGGGGATAGAATGGATATGTTAAATGGAACAGAACTGTAGATGGTTGTATACATCTGAAGGTTTTAGAACTTGTTGGAACAAGCCATAGGGAGTCATTGTATGTACTTGATATGATGAAAATGATATTTCTAAAAGATAAGTCCTTCAATGCTGAATCAAGTCCAATATTCTGTCTACTCTGCCATCTAGCTATTTCATAAGTCTTAATGTGATTTATTAAAGGATATTCTTTATACTTGACTGAGGCCTCAGAGGAACTGTCAGTGGGTGATGCTACAAATCTTCAAGTCTTAACGGATTCCAAATCTTTACTCTTTTAATAGGAAAGGTCCCCTCTTTGATGTTTCAATGATGCTTTACTAGATTTCCTTTTCTCTAAAAAGAGACAAGGTGGGCCGGTCTGGGACTGGCTCAAGTCAGTACCCTGGCACTTTAGTTTAGATATTGCAATGAAATGAGATACTGGTAAAGCCATTAAAAGGTTAACAAAAGGAGATATATTTAGGCAGAACAGGAGAAAGATATTCAACAAAAATATATACCACAAATTGATTCAGCTGAGCAAAGCTTCCTTGCCTCTGAGTTGCCATTGTGGTCCAAGAACCAAGCATCAGAGAGTACCTAGAGCCCCTTGTTGCTTTTTTTTTTTTTTACTCAGACAACCATTATGTGATGTCAACACCCCGACCCTTTAGTTCCTTGAGCCAATTAAATTTTAAGGCTATTTTAATACCTTTTAAGGAAAAACTGGCCTAAAGTACATGGGAATGGGATGTTAGGATAATGTTCCTATAACATCAATTGTTATATATACTTTGGGATTTTTGAGCATTGTAATTGATTGAGAGGATAGAGGGAGAAAATGAGAGAGGAAGAGAGTCTGAGTTTCCCCATAGCTGACAGATTTATTGGAATTATACACATAGAGATAGGGGGCTGGTTTTATGACCTTGGCTAGAATCTGTGAAATATTTATCTCAAATTTCCCAGAGTCCAGAGGCTTATCCCTCCCCACAGATAGTCATTAGCTCATAAGAGGTTTCCTAGAAGAACAGTGAATAAAAATGTCATTAAGTCTGTAACCAGAATTTCTGATTTAGTCTTTAACTCTCTAGATTCTAAGGCTGGAGTCTGTTATACACACATGTGCACAGGTACACACACATATACATACGTATGTATATGTAGACACATAAATACACATATACATCTGTACACACATGGATACACATATACACACATGCATGTATATATACACATAGATACATATATTCTTTTTTTTTTTTTTTGGTGAGGCAATTGGGGTTAAGTGACTTACTCAGGGTCACACAGCTAGTGTCAAGTGTCTGAGGCCAGATTCGAACTCAGGTACTCCTGATTCCAGGGCTGGTGCTCTTTCCACTGTGCCACCTAGCTGCTCCAATATGTATATTCTGATGACTGTATTTCAAAATAATTTATTTTTTTCATAATCCTATTAGTTTTGTTTTATGTACTTAAAAACATTGTTCTGTGAAGGCCTCCATAAGTTTCAACAGACTGACAAAGGGGTTCATGATACGAAATAGGTCAAGAAGCCCTGCTATAAAGTATACTGGAGGTACAACAAACCAGTCAGTTAATAAAAAAACACTTAAAGCACCTACTATGTGCTAAGGACTATGCTAAGTACTAAGGATCTAGAAATAGGCAAAAGACAGTCCCTGTCCTCAAGGAGCTCACAATCTAATGGTAGAGACAACAAGCAAACAAATACACACAGACAAGCTATAGATGGGATAAATCAAAAATTAAGAGGGGTTGGAAAAGGCTTCCTGTAAAAGCTGGATTTTAGTTGGGACTTAAAGGAAACCAGAGAAGTCCTGAGGCAGAGATGAGGATGGAGAACATCCCAGGCATGGGGACAGGCAAAATAAATGCCAGAACTGAGAGATGAAGTGTCTTCTTTGTAGAACAGACAGGAGGACGGTGTCACTGGATTAAAGAGTTCATGGTGGGTGTGTGTGGGGGGGGTAAATTGTAAGAAAATTGGAAAGGTAGGAGGCATGGTTATAAAGGCATTTGAATGTCAGAGCGTTTGGGATTTGATCCTCTAGGTAATAGGGAACCATTTCACCTTTTTGAGCATAAGGGGTAACATGGTTGGAATGTGCTTTGAGGAAATCACTTTAGTGGCTGAATAGAGGATGTATTGGGGAGGGAGGAAAGACTTGGGGCAGGCTGACACACCAGCAGGATATTGCAATAGTCTGGGTGTGAGGTAACCAGGGTTTCACTCGGGATTTCTTGCTCAGCACTTCAAATAGGGAGTGGGGTATCTTGCATCTATGAGATGGCCTAACTGAACTATCATTGGCTTCTAGTGCCCAAATGGCAGATTGAAGAAGAAACCCTCTGAATCCCTCCCAAATGACCCTCCAAACAACTAGAAAACTGCCTCAGAATTGATCTAGGAGCAGAGAAGCAACTTACCAGCCCTGCAAGAAAGATCTGTCTCACTGGGGTGGGAGGGAAGCAAGGTCCAAGAGCAACAGCAGCAGGAATAACCAGCCTCACAGTAGGGGACATTTAGCAAGGCTGGACAATACACAATGAGGCCCTGCCCTCCTGCAAGCCAGCAGCCTCCTAGGCCAGGAAATAGTCCATGAAGCTCAGCAAGGCCCCACCCCAAACTCCTCACCCCCCACAGAACAAGTAACCAGCAAGGCCCCACCCTGGGGCTGGCTAACAATGAGACCCAACCCCTGGGGTCTACCAGCAGAAAGGCCCTGTTTCCATAGCAACCCAGAAGCAGGACCCCACCCCTGCAGCAGACCAGCAACAAGATCCCTCCTCCAGGGCCAGCCACCAGAAAGACTCTTGCTACCATAGCAACCCAGCATCAAGGTCCCATACCTGGAGCAAACCAGCAGTTAAACCTGAAACCCAGGGGAGACCAACAGGTCCCTTCCCCCCTGCCAGTACAAACCAGAAAGGAATCCTACACTTCAGAGAAACCAAGCAGCTAAGCCTTGAAGCCAAGTAAAAGCCAAAACTGATATTGATTGAATATAGACTGAAGAATGTTATTTTTAACTTTCTTTCATTTTTTCTTTTATTCGAGTCTTCTTATACAAAATGACTTATATGGAAATGTATTACATAATTACACATGTATGACCTATATCTGATTTCTTACACCTCAGGGAGGTGGGAGAGAAAGGAGGCAGGGAGGTATAGAATGGGACTTTAAACATTTAAATAAAAAAAAAATTTAAAACACCAAGTCACAAGAAAGGCAGGAAAATGAACAAAAAAAATGCTTGACTATAGAAAGTTACCATGGTGATAAGGATGATCAAGGCATAAACAGAAGAGGACAACAGTGTCAAACTGGCTACATGTGAAACCACAATGAAAAATGTAATTTGGTCTCAGGCCCAAAAAGAATTCCTAGAAGAGCTTAAAATGGATTTTAAAAAAGAAAATTAGAGAAGTAGAAGAAAAATTGGTAAAAGAAATGACAGTAATGTAAAAGAATCATGAAAACAGAGTCAATAGCATGGGGAAGAATATAAAAAACTTACTAAAGAAAATTACTACCTAAGAGTAATAGACTAATAGAGTAATATGCCAAATAGAAAAGGAAATATAGAAAAGGAAATACAAAAACTCACTGAAGAAAATAATTCCTTAGATTTAGAATTGAACAAATAGAAACTAATATAAACTGATAAAACAAAATTTTAAAAGTAAAAAAAAAGAGAGAGAGTAGAAAATGTGAAATTGCTCATTGGAAAAAGAACTGACCTAGAAAATAGATCCAGGAGAGATAATATAAGAATTATGTGACTACCTGAAAGCCATAATCCCCCCCCAATAAAAGCCTAGCCATCTTTCAAGAAATTATCAAAGGAAATTGCCCTGATACTTTAGAACCAGAAGGAAAAATAGTAATTGAAAGAACCCACCAATCACTGCCTGAAAGAGATCCCCAAATAAAAACTCCCAGGAACATGATAGTCAAATTCCAGAGTCACAGATCAATGAGAAAGTATTTCAATCAGCCAAAAAGAAATAATTCAAATATCATGGAGCTACAGTCAGGATTACACAGGATTTGGCAGCTTCCATATTACAGAACTGGAGGGCTTGGTATATGATATACTGTAAGGCAAAGGAGTTAGATTAACAACCAAGAATGACCTACACAGCAAAATTGAATATAATCTTTTTTGGGGGGAAGAGGGATTGGCATTTAATGAAACAGAAGACTTTCAAGCATTTCTATTTAAAAGACCAGAGCTGAATAAAAATTTTGACCTGCAAATACAAGACTCAAAGGAAACATAAAAAGGTAAAAACAAAACAGGAAAGGGAAAACATAAGAAATTCAATAAGGTTAAATTGTTTATATTTCTATATGGCAAGATAATATTTGTATCTCTTGACAACATTATTACTATAAGAGCAATATGGAATATATATAGACAGGGGGGTGTGTATATAAGCTGACTTTAATGGGGTGATGCCCCCAAAAACAAAATAAAGGGCTAAGGAAGAAAATTGCACTGGAAAAAGAAGGGGGAGATTGAATGGGGGTAGATTATTCCACATAAAAGAGCCATGAAAGAGCTATTATAATGGAAGGGAACATAGGGAGGTAGCAGACAAAGCTTAAGCCTTATTCTCATCAAAATTGGCTCAGAGAGGGAATAACATACACACTCAGTTGGATATAGAAATCTACCTTACCCTATAAAAAGTAGAGAGGGATGGGGATAATAGTACGAAGAGGGGGTACTGATAAAAGGGAGAGTATATTGGGTAAGGCCGTGATCATACTTGTGAGGATGTAAAGAGTGGAGGGATAAACAAGCAAAAAATAGCATGGAGGGAAATACATAGTTATCATAACTATAAATGTGAATGGAATGAGCTCACCCATTAAACAGAAGCAGATAGTAGGTGAAAAACCAGAATCTGGATTAAAAACCAGAATCTGGATTAAAAACCAGAATCTTACAATATGTTGTTTACAAGAAACACATTTGAAGCAGAGAGATACCCACAGGGTAAAGGTAAGGGGTGGAGAAGAATCTCCTATGCTTCAGCTGAAGCAAAGAAGGCAGTGGTAGCAATCATGATCTCAGACAAAACAAAAGCAAACATAGATCTAATTGAATGAGATAAAAAAGGAAACTCTAACTTGCTGAAATGTACCATAGATAATTAAGTAATATCACTATTAAATGTATATGCACCAAAAGGTATAGCACCTAAATTTTTGAAGGAGTTGAATGAGTTACAGGAGGACATAGATAACAAAACTATACTAGTGAGGGACCTCAACTTTTCTCTCTCAGAACTAGATAAATCTAACCAAAAAATAAGCAAGAAAGAAGTTCAGAAGGTAAATAAAATTCTGGAAAAGTTAGATATGACAGATCACCAGAAAAAACTGAATGGAAATAAGAAAGAATATATCTTTTTCTCAAAAATACATGGCACCCACACAAAAACTGACCATGTAATTAGGGCATAAAAACCTCACAGTCAAATGCAGAAAGGCAGAAATAGTAAATGCATCTTTTTCATATCATGATGCAATAAAAAATTATGTGTAATAAAGGGCCATGGAAAGATATACTAAAAATTAATTGGAAACTAAATAATCTCATCCTAAAGAATGGGTTGGTCAAACAACAAATCATAGAAACAATCAATAACTTTGTCCAAGAGAATGACAATAATGAGACAACGTAATAAAATTTATGGGATGCAGCCAAAGGAATATATCTTTTTCTCAGCAAGACATGGAACCTACTCAAAAATTGAACATATATTAGGACACAAAAGCCTTGCAACCAAATGCAGAAAACCAGAAATAGTAAACACATCATTTTCAGATAATAATGCAATAAAAATTACCTTCAATAATGAACAATGGAAAGAGAGATCAAAACTTAATTAGAAATTAAATGCTCTAATCCTAAAAAGCAAGGGGGTCAAAAAAATTTCACAATTTCATTAAAGAAAATGACAATGAAACAACCAACATACCACATTTTGTGGGATGCAGCCAAAGCAATACTTAAGGGAAAAGTTATCTCTCTCAATAAAACAGAGAAAAAGCAGATTAATGGATTGGGCATGTAACTTAAAAAAAAAACTAGAAAAAGAACTAATCAAAAAAATTCAATTAAATTCCAAATTGGAAATCCTGAAAATCAAAGGAGAGATTAATAAAACTGAAAGTAAGAGGGACAGCTAGGTGGCGCAGTGGATTGAGCACCAGCCCTGGCTTCAAGAGGACCTGAGTTCAAATCCAGCCTCAGACACTTAACACTTACTAGCTGTGTGACCCTGGGCAAGTCACTTAACCCCAATTTCCTCACCAAAAAAAAAAAGTTATCTGCAATAATAAAATCATAAGTCATAGGTTGGGATAAAAACATGATTAACTAGTTGCTAAGCTCAGTTTCTACTGCAGAAAGAGGAAGATACTGTTCGGACCCTCAAAATTTTAGCACCTTGGGGCAAAAATCTAGTAACTGCTGTGATGGAACCCATTTCTACCAGGGTTCCTCCTCTCCCCTCTCACAAACATGTGTTAGGCTATAGTTTTCAAAACTTTTTTCAGAACTCTTATAATCTCCTCAAGAGATGACATTCAAGTTAACAGCATGGTTAACCACACTAGTCCTCCTGCTGAGAGTTGTACATATCAGAAGTACTCTCGGCTTTAGTCCTAAAAAAGCACTTTACCTTTCAAGTAAAGGGGGCAATGAAGAGATGATTCAGGACAGACGTGAGGGCCAAAATTTGATATACGGAGCATTATTTGGGTGACTCACCTTAATATTGGATTCCTGGAAATATGAGGGACCTTTTGGGTTTAACCCTCCCCTCTGAACTGCCCTTTTTAGATATTTCTCCCAGGTCAACAAGAAAGGAGCCTCAGTTTTAGTTCACAAAAGGATCAGATTTTATTACTTGGGAATTAATTAAACAACAAAGGTGAAACTAATAAAAATCAAAGATAAGGAAATAGGAAAATAGAAATACAGATAAATACTCAACTCTGAACTTAACCTATTCAAAACCCAAGCCATTTCTAATTTAGCTAGTTCAAAGGAATTTAGGGTTTTCCGCAATTAAACTCACCAAACAGCTGAACAGCACACCAGTCTAAGGTTGCTCGTGTGCCACCAGGACAGCAGTCCCCAGACAGAGAGAGAACTAGCATTCTGGAAGTGCCCTCCAACCTCCCTTCAGGGAGCGTTCAATCCTTTCTCCCCCAAAAGGGGAGGTCCTTCAAAAGCTGCCTATACCACAAATAATTTTTACAACACAGATAATGGCACAAACTACAATAAAGTACTGGGGGATTTCTGGGATTGGCTGTCCTTATCTCTCAGCATCTGTAGAAACACCAACCCTGGTGAAAAATTTCAATACCCAATGTGGTAATCATTCCCTAGATACCAAGCTTCCCTAGTAAGGATTAAAAAGCAAAATCTATCTTTTCATTTTTTTTAACAAGCATTTATTTTCTCTACCTTCCCCGATCCTGCCCCCAGTTAAAAAAAGAAAAGGAAAGAAAAATCAAATCAATGTAACAAATATTGATTGTCAAGCAAAATGAATTCTTGCCTTGGCTGAATCCAGTAATGTAGGTAGGAATGGCAGTCATACCTCTCCACTCCAACACTTCATGACAGCGGCAGGAGATGGGAGGTACACTGTATAAACAGTTGAATTGCCTGACTTCTCTCTTGCATCTTGGGAAACTGTAGACAGGAGAAACATTCCAACCTGTTTGGCTTTGCTGCTCTGGGGTTTAGATTTGGGAAATGTTTGGAATATAGCATTTATAATGTTCTGGTATCTGTTTTTCTGGCAAAGGAAAAAAGAACCAGTTATTCACTATTTCTTGTCTGTAAAAATAAGGTTTTCTGCTGTTACATATCATAAATAATATAGAATATATGATGAGGATCATCATATGTTTGCCCATGACCTTGAGGCTTCAGTAAATAAAACAACACTGGATCTGGAAGAAATAGAAGATGCCATTAGATTGGGGATAAGCCAAACATAACATGTTTCTCAGGGACTCCCAGGCAAAAGAGCTTTGACAGTAACATTAGGGGGCAAAGTACTACTCCATGGTCCTGACTTTCAACAGAACAAATCTATTATGTAGTCAAATGATTTTGATTCAGTTCTGGACAAGCTAAGGATTGTTTGGAAAAGGGACAAAAATGAAGAACAGCCACAAATTAATGAAAAGGTATTTCTTATATGGATAACAAAGCAATTCCAAGAGAGGAGGAATCCCAAAAATGTTTTGAGCAATGAATGATGACATTGCTGGAATAAGTATTGCTTCCCAAGGTGATTACTTTGAAGAAGATACAATTCAAAATATCACAGAATAGGGGCAGCTAGGTGGCACAGTGGATAGACTACCCAGTCCTGGATTCAGGAGTATCTGAGTTCAAATCTGGCCTCAGACACTTAACACTGGCTGTGTGACCCTGGGCAAGTCACTTAACCCCAATTGCCTCAAAAAGAAAGAAAGAAAGAAAGAAAGAAAGAAAGAAAGAAAGAAAGAAAGAAAGAAAGAAAGAAAGAAAGAAAGAAAGAAAGAAAGAAAGAAGGAAGGAAGGAAAAAGATCACAGAATATTAAAAGTGGAGATCTGGGGGGCAGCTAGGTGGTATAGTGGATAAACCACTGGCCCTGGATTCAGGAGTACATGAGTTCAAATCTGGCCTCAGACACTTGACACTTACTAGCTGTGTGACCCTGGGCAAGTCACTTAACCCCAATTGCCCCGTGCAAAAAACAAAAACAAAAAAAGCAAAAAGTGGAGATCCAATTAGGCCTTAACACAACCCTCCTCAATTCTAAATAGAAGGAAACCGAGTTGTGTCATGAGGAAATTATTTCTGACATTGAGAATCATAGTTGTAGAGCTAGACATTGTCTAAGCTCTTAAAAGGGAAGATGAGACCAACCATTTATGAAGAGCTTATCATATGTGAGGAACTGTTCTAAGCACTTTAAAATTGCTCTATTTGATCCTCACAGCAACACTGTGAGCTAGGTGCTACCATTATCTCAAAGTTATAGTTGAGGAAACTGAGGCAGATAGCGGTTAAGTGATTTGCCCAGGAGTCACACAAAAGCTAGTGAGTGTCTGAAGCTAGATTTGAACTCAGGCTTTCCTGACTCCAGACCCAGTGCTCTATTCACTACACCTAGGCCACTAAGAATAGCCCATCATGGGGCAGCTAGGTGGCACAGTGGATAGAACACTGGCCTTGGAGTCAGGAGGATCTGAGTTCAAACCCAGCCTCAGACGCTTAACTAGCTGTGTGACCCTGGGCAAGTCACTTAACCTGATTGCCCCCAAAAGAAAATCCTTTTTTAAAAAAGAGTAGTCCATCACAAAAAGAATAATAGGATTATAGTATTTAGAGGTGAAATGAACCTTAGAAGTCATGTAGTTCAACTTCCTCATTTTACAGATGATCTAGAGCAGTTGTCACTTTCTCAGCCATTATACTATATTCCCATTCACTTAAATTACTAAGTTCTAGAGTGTCTTAACTTAAATAGCTCATTATTTTATAATCAGCCATCATGTTTTAATTACTATAAACAATGAGACTGGGGGATGGAGATGGGGGAAATGTGCCTTCTTCCACCATTTAAAAAGCTTTCCCAAAGAAAGTTCACATCGAAGGCTGCAGAGGTCAGTTTATATTTCATCCCTAGTATGTCTCACTATACCAATGAAAGTAGCCCTTGGGAGCTATCTTTCACCATTGAAATTATCCCAGAGCTAATGGGAATGAAATGGAATCTGCCAAATGTCAAAAGAGAAGTATACCAAGATTAGTATGAAGCCCTGACTCATAACTGGACTCTCTTCATGGGAGGTAGTCTTCATTACGTTACATGTCTAGGCATTCCATAAAAGAGACAGTGTAAATCAGCTCCCTTACTGATTTCAGAAAGGGGAAAGGGTGGGGCTTTTACCTACCATTTCCTAGACTCATTTTTAAACTTCAGAAGAGGGAATTGAGTTGCAAGGATAAGAAATAGATTGTTAGAAACGGGAAATGAAAGGGGCAGCAGAAATAATTGTTTCCTCTCTCATCCCTACCCCATTTGTCTGTGAAACCCCCTTGGAGCTAGCCAGGGTCCTGACTATCTGATAACTACAACTAGAGCCAGCAAAATGTGTCTAATAATAAAGCCTTCTCTACCACAGTCTCTTCTCAAAGGAGAAAATCCAGGTCTGAGGCAGCCATCTAGCTGCAAGGTGAATTACAGTAATTCAATAAGCAAGAATTTGGAGTAGCTATTGTTTAAGGGCAATACATTTGCATCCATTACAGCAAAAGGCACCTTCACAAAGACCTTGTAAAGTTCTGTTTTTGTGCAAACTAAGCTAGGAAATTGGGGCTAGGACAGACTTCAGAAGCAAAAAAGAACAAATTTGCTTGTAACTATGTCGCCAGTAGGATGCTTTGATTATCTAAAAGAGCTGATATTACTGTCAAGTGACTGGCAGACTGTGCGGCACCAGAGAACCTCCAGACAATTTGTTTTGTCGAGCTGACAGCAAACAACTCAGCGTCAAACTGCAGGATCAAACAGTCGGGAATATCCCAAGGAAAAATTTTGAAAACACAGAGATGGATGGATCATGGTAAGAGGGCATCAACAAAGTAAAAGAGCATCAGGGAAAGGAAGGGAGCTAAACAAAAAAAATGGCTGAGGGAAGGAAAAGGACCAGGAGTTCTAGAATATTACCAGTCTCTTAATGATATGAGGCTAAATGAAAATATGAGCATGGAGTAAGAACAGAAGAGTTTTAAACCCAGAGAAAGAACAAAAATTATAGATATGTCATGCAATTAAAGAATTCTAAAGGGTGGCTTATGTAGATAGAAGGAAAGAATAAGTAACTTATGAATTCTGAGTATTCATAATTACCTTTTCATGACAAGGCTGATCATTTGTTAGCATAAGTAGGCCTACGGCTTTTATTTGAGGTGTCAGTCTATTAAAGTGTTGGCAGAACATGGTTTCCACATACGAATTTTAAGATTTGTGAAATATGAACATTCTTTGGAAATAGAAAAGGAAGATTATTTACTAAAGGTCATAATTACGACAGGATTTGCCATTTAAACAAGCAAGCAATTACCTTTAGAAATAGTCATTTAAACAGGAACACAATGAAGTCACTAATTGTTCTTTCCTTCTTTCGACAATAGGTCTTTAACTATGTTGAAATATCTACTACTCAAAAAGAGATTGCTAATTTCTCTCCCAGAGCAAAAATAGTGTCATTAGTTGGGAATGACTATTCACTTCCTTTTCTTTCTTCTAGGTGCTCATTCTTCTTACCCAAACCAAATACCAGTATACTGATGGGCACCAATCATACTTGAGACCCATCTTCTGAGAGACCCCCTATAGAACAAGAATAACCAGTTAGAAAGTGTTGGTACAAAAAAGGGAGGCAGCTAGGTGGTACAGTGGATAAAGTACAGGCCTTGGATTCAGGAGGACCTGAGTTCAAATCAGGTCTCAGACATTTGACACTTACTAGCTGTGTGACCCTGGGCAAGTCAATTAACCCTCATTGCCCTGAAAAAAAAAAAGAAAGAAAAATTAGTTTTTATGCTTGATTTGATTATGCTTTGATTCATTGGTAAGGTAAAATCTAAAGGAATTGGATTACCTGAGAAAAGTAGTAGTGCCTCAAACCCAGAAATCTTTGAGGTTTTAGGAAAGCAAAACCTGAAGAGATATGAGGGGGATGGAGGTTGGCAATCAGGAATTGATGGTAGTTTTAAAAGATTTTATAACTCTAAGAGAGAGGTTTAAGATAAATACATTAATCCTGCTAGCAAAAGAAAATATTCAAAGATAGATCCAGTGCTTGGGGATTGACTGGCTGACTAGTCTGTGCTTGAAAAGCGTTTGAAGAGGGAAGAAGGAGAAGACTCTGGGAGCTAGTCAGCCTCCCTCGCCTTATGGAAAGAAAAGGAATCGAGGATTTTGGATGACTAGATTGTTAAAAACCTGTCTTTTTCTTCTTTCTTTCTTTCTTTCTTTCTTTCTTTCTTTCTTTCTTTCTTTTTTGGTGAGGCAATTGGGGTTAAGTGACTTACTTGTTCAGGGTCACACAGCTAGTAAGTGTTAAGTGTCTGAATCCGGATTTGAACTCAGGTCCTCCTGACTCCAGGGCTGGTGCTCTATCCACCATGCCACCTAGCTGCTCCAGGCCTGTCTTTTTCACCAAAAGTTCTGGATTTTAGGTTTATAGATGCTAAGCAAAAAAGAAAAATAGCAGAGCCCATTCCTCTTAGGGAGAAGAGACAGTGCCTCAGCTGAAGATTCCAACTGATATCCATAAAGTGGCAGCAGCAAGATCATCCCAACCAAGAAAGCCAGAGAGCAGCTCAGTTTCAATGAGATATGGTATCCAAAAAGAAGTAAGCCTAGCAGAAAGGAATGTCCAATGGGAAACATGCCCAATGAAAGTAGTTCAATAACAACACCAGAAAATATTGGTTACCCTACAACAATCAGAGGCATGAGATCCCCTCCAAACATATGCCCTGGCCACATGAGTACCCTTTATGTATTCCCTTCCCCGTGTGCATCTCTCCACATATTTGCCCCATATTTTGTCCTAGTTATGCATACTCCTCCCATGTCCACCCTTCCACACATGTTCCCTAGGTGTATCCGATCTCTGTGGATGAGTGTGCTCGAGATTTATAGGGGAAATGTTTTTATTGTTACTTTTCTTACTGTATTATTTAATTAAATGACTTAGCTTTGAACTGTGTGCACTCTGGCAGATTATCAAAAGTAAACACATCTGTGGGACCCATTACCAATAATTCTTAGTGGATCTCTTCCAACAAAATACCATGAAGGTGAGGTAGCTTTTCTAGGCATACCACATATAAATGTAGATGCCCCCAGGTAAAATCGGGAAGCTGGACCAGAAGACCAATAAGGTCCTTTCCATCTCTAACTCTATGATCCTTGGTTGGTTAATATGTCTCTTTCTCTGAATGCTCTGCCATTAAGTTTGTAATGGGCACCCAATAAATATTTGCTCATAATAACATAATTCAAATGCCTAATCTTGAAAGTGACTTTTTTTCTGAGGCTGCTTTAGATTCAAACCCAATTCTGTATCTGGACTGAAGGTGGTTATATCTAGTTTCAATTCAGTGATCTAATTTTTTTCTTACAAACTTTTCCAAGAACTGTCAACTCCACTATAAAAATTTTATTGAAAAGGAAGTTTCACCAACCTCCAGCTGCAGTGTAATTACATACATAATATTTAACTAAATTATACCCTGTATGCATTTGCCAAGAAAATGTAAAAGATTTTTGCCCTGCAGCTTAAAATGTTCCAAAAACTTTTATAGTTTTCTGTTGAAAATTTTCGAATATGGTTTAAAATGGAAATTTGGAGATATCCTTTACTATGTTATTTCTTTGACCAGTCAGGAAATGGTTATGTTTTAAAATAGCCTGGTGGATATTTTATTCTCATTGATTTCTGAGCTCAACAAAAATGTCTTTCTGGAAGTATTACTTACTTTGTCTCTGACCCAGACAATACAGCCACAAAAGGCAAACCAGTTTAGTGCACTTTTCCACATCCTCTGCAATTTTCTCACAAGCCACAAGAGGGCAGGTTTTGCCTTAATGTAGAGTAATTTCACTCATAGCCAAGAGCATTAAACTGGCAATGAAGTTTATATTGTATTAATAAATAAAAATGCGTAAAGGGTGGTGACATTTCTATTTGGCTTCTATTACTATGCCACAAAACACTCAGGAAACTTTGTAGTAGGTTTTATTGGTGTCTGTATGTAGCCGAACAACCAGAGAATAACCCTGAGAAGGGCTAATTTTTCAGTTTGAAGAGACCCCAGAGATCATCTTTTCCAAACTGTATCTGAACAAGAAGCCACTCAATAATTTTCCGATAGGTGACCACCTAGCCTCTTTAGTAAGAGTGAAGCCCCGAATTCTGGAAATATTCCATCCCACTTTTAGACAGATCCCACTTTTTAGGATCAAAGAGATTTCTTTTTTTTTTCTTTTCTTCTTTCTTTCTTTTTTTTTTTCAGGGCAATGAAGGTTACGTGACTTGCCCAGGGTCACACAGCTAGTGAGTGTCAAGTGTCTGAGGCTGGATTTGAACTCAGGTACTCCTGAATCCAGGGCTGGTGTTTTATCCACTGTGCCACCTAGCTGCCCCCCCCCACACAAGACAGCTCCCACTGTTTGAAAGTTTCTTCTGACGCTGAGTCGAAATTTCTCTCTCTATAAATTCCACCTATATTGTCCTTAGTTCTGTCCTCTGGGGCCAAATGGAATAATTTTGATACCACTTCCACTCAAAAGCCATTAAAATGCTCAAAGACAGATATCGTAATCCCTTCCTGGGTCTTCTCTTCTCTGGTTCCTTTAACTGATTTTTCCTGTGGGATCTTGAGTTCCCTCACTATCCTGCTCACTCTCCATTAAATATTCTCCAACTTCTGTACTAACCATGCTGGTTCACAACCCTAATTCCTACTATACTAGGCAGACCTTTCTTTAGGTCTTTTTCAAGCTTTTTGTTTTTTATTATTATTGATTTCCACATTTATCTGCTTTTCATGGCAAAAATAATCCAATTCCATGAATTTCTTTTTCTTTTTTTCTTTCTTGTTTTTTTAGAAGAGCTGGAATAGCTAACAATAAAGCAGGTGATGCAGTGCGTAGAGAGGAGGTAGAGAACTCAAGAAAACTTGAGTTCAAATGTGACCTCAGGTGCTTACTATCTGTGTGACCCTATGCAAATCACTTAAACTATTTACCTCAGTTTCCTCATCTATAAAATAGAGATGAATAATAGCCCCTATCTCTCATGGCTGTTGTGAGGCCAAAAATGATATAACTGTAAAGTGTTTTGTAAACCTTAAAGCAATGTGTTAATTCTAACTATTCTTAACTCAAGTAGTCCCATCTTTGTTTTGGGGGGGCAGGAGAGAAGGGGGTGGAGGGGGAATGAAGTCATACCAAGAGAATGAGGGAGGCCCCTACATGAAAGGATTCAATATTGTGTACAAAGCTCTTTCCCCACTTTCAGCCACTAGGGGACACTAGAGATGCATGTGATGGTTTGTAGGAATCCCTTGGAATTAGATCCCCAACTTTATCCCGCTGGTGAGATTGAATTTTCCTCTACATGCGGCATTCGTACAGATTGGAAGAAGAAAGGACTTGGAAAAAAGAAATATGAACAAAGAGTTTGATCTATAGATAAAGTTCAGTGGAGGAAAATATTTCCTGACCTATACACAACCCAGACTGTGTAGAAAATGACCACAGTCAATGATGTCATTTATTTGGCGGCAGTGTACACAACGACCATACAGAGTATACTGAAAGGAAAGAAAGACAAATTATTATACCTTGAACACTTGGAATGACTATATGCATCCATGTTTGAGTCCTTTGGAGATCAGAGAATCACAAATATAGCGCTGAAAGGGACCTCGGACAAGGTAAAGTCAATGAATGAGTTCCAACCCTGTCTCTGACACTTACAACCTGTGTAATGAAAGGCAGGTCACTCTTGTTGCCTCTGTTTACTCTTCTGTAAAATGGAAAAATAATAGCACCTACTTCCTGAGGCAACTAGGCAGTGCAGCGGAAAGTGAGTCAGACCGGAGTTCAAATCCAGCTTCAGACACTTACTAGCAGTGCAACTGGGAGCAAGTCACTTAACCCTATTTGCCTCAGTCCCTTGTCTATAAAATGAGCTGGAGGGGGAAATGGCCAACCACTCCAGTATCTTTGCCAAGAAAACTCCAAATGGGGCAATGAAGAGTTGATTATGGCTTAAATGACTAAACACCTCCCAGGGATGTTGTGAGGATCAAATGATACTTTAAAGCACTATATAGATGTTGCTATTGTTCTTCATACCCAGCATGCACTTTGGGCCACACCTTTAGTTCCTCAGGGACTGTAGTATTCAAAGCCTGGGTTCACTATCAATATCATTTTTCCAAAAGCTGTTCCACTTTTCTTCTTATCCAGTTCTTTATCCATTCACAGGTTCCATCCAAGACTTAAGTGCTGCAAACATCATCTGCATGATAGTTTCATTGTCTTAAGCCTGGTTTGGGATTTTTCCTTTGTGGCCAGTTGTGGCCACTCTTTTGAGTGACTATGGCTCTTATTGAAAGCTCTGGGATGTTCTGGGATGTGTTGCAACCTGCACAATGGAAGTTAGAAACAAGAGCATCTCACCATCTATAGGGAATTCCACTCTGCAGTGGACATCCTCCATGACTATGGCAGGGATACCCTTGTATCCCCATTTTATGCCTCACTTGGCATAATAAGTAGAGGGTTGTCAAAGTTGCTTCTTTCATTTTATCTTTCAATAAATACTGTATAATTTTGACAAATGCATGGGAGTTATTTTGATGGATGATGGCCTTTAAGACTATGCAATCAAATACTCTTTGAGGAGTCAACAATTTGTTTCATTTGTTTCTGACTCTGTGACCCCATTTGGGGTTTTCTCAGCAAAGATACTAGAGTGGTTTGCCATTTCCTTCTCCAACTCATTTTACAAATGAGCAAACTGAGGCAAACAGGGTTAAGCAACTTGCCCAGGGTCACACAGCTAGTAAGTGTCAAGTGTCTGAGGCTAGATTTGAATTCAAGATGAGTTTTCCTGATTTCAGGCCCAGGACTCTATCCACTGCATCTAGCAAAATCAACAAAATACTTAACATCAACTATTTTTAAAGCATTTGATTTTGTAGTGAGATCTTGTATTGTCTATACCTTTTGCTTAATTGTATAACTAAAGATATGTTCAGCTGTAACCATAATGATAGCCAACATTCATATTCCACTTAAAGACCTACAAAGGTCTTTTTATATATTAGCTAGTTTGACCCTCACAACAACCCTATGAAATTGATACTATCGCTATTCCCCCATACACCACACACTTTTGTTTTTACAAACAAGGAAACAGTCTGAGAGAGGTTAAATGACTTGTTTGGGGGTCATACAGCTGGTACTTCTGGTGTGAAGCAGGATTTGAAGTCAGGAGCTCCTGACTCTAGGTTCAACACTAAAACCACTAGGGCAGCTAGCAACTTACCTGCCTATACCTGAATGCATTTGTAGGAGATTCCCACAAAGATTTTGAAAAGATGGGAAAGGAGGTAGGTGGATCAATAGTATTGATATTTCTTGGGTTCCTTTTTTAGTCAGGCTTAATGAAGTCTAAGGCTTTTTCTAAGCATTTGGTGTCTTCCCCTCTTACAAATATCTTTACACTTAATCAATGTCTCCACATCCTCAAAATGGTGCCACTTCCAGCACCAGTCTCTTCTGGGTAAACTTGCTGTGATGAATTTGTCTCCAAAAGGGTAGTTCCTTACATAGAATAATTTTATTAATGAGTTTTCAGAATATACCTGACAATTTGATTTTCTTTCAAAGTGATGCCCTTTTAGACATCACTTTTTATAATATGCAGTCTATCTTCATGAATGGCCTATACATGAAAATTTAGACTTACCCACAAGATAAATCTTCTTTTCAAAATAATATCCAATACATTTTTGTTTTGTTGTGTTTGTTTGTTTTGGTGAGGCCATTGTGGTTAAGTGACTTGCCCAGGGTCACACAGCTAGTAAGTGTCAAGTGTCTGAGGTCAGATTTGAACTCAGGTCCTCCTGACTCCAGGGCCGGTGCTCTATCCACTGTGCCACCTACCTGCTCCCCAATACATTTTTTAAACAAAGTCCTAATACATTTCAAATGTTATTTGGTTTATACACCTGTTACAAACATTTAGTTTAACGTATTTTTCTCATTTAACAAAATGAGAACATTATGTATCTGGGGCAGCTGGGTGGCGCAGTGGATGGAGCACTGACCCTGGAGTCAGGAGTACCTGAGTTCAAATCCGGCCTCAGACACTTAACACTTACTAGCTGTGTGACCCTGGGCAAGTCACTTAACCCCAATTGCCTCACTGAAAAAAAAAAAACAACATTATGTATCTGAACCACCTTGCAACCAAAGTGCATCTCTCTTATTCAGTATATGATGCTGTCCTGCACCAAAGATTCTGCTGCTGAGATCATGAAGTCTGTGTGACCTGGTAAAACTGAAAAGGCCAATTTAGGGTCTTCCTACTAAGCCCCTCTGATGCTGTCCTTTGATTAGTATATAAAAGAGCTGTTGCTTTTTTGACACTTTGCCTCTTAACCTGGCATCAAATTCTTTGTTCAAAAATAATAATTCCATCCTTTATACCTGTTTGCCAGGTGAACCTGCCAACTGCTAGGACTTCCTAGAGAGTCATAGACCTATCCCACTAGCTGAAGTGAGTTTTCAGTGGATTCTTAACCAGGTTTTATAATTTGGGTTTTGGACAGAGTTTAGGGTGTCTGTAAATTTGGACAGGATAAAAAGCATTACATATTTATGCTCACTGATCCCTTAAATTTAGTATTTCCTTCAATTCTTTCTTTTCTTTTCTTTTCTTTTTTTTTTGCGGGGCAATGAGGGTTAAGTAACTTGCCCAGGGTCACACAGCAAGTAAGTGTCAAGTATCTGAGACCGGATTTGAACTCAGGTACTCCTGAATCCAGGGCTGGTGCTTTATCCACTGTGCCACCTAGCTGCCCCTCCTTCAATTATTTTTAAAAATTACTCTAAGGAGGAGTCCATAGTCTTTCACCAGTCTGCCAAAGGGGTTCATGATACAACAAAGGTTAAGGACCCTTGCTTTAAGGTATTTCCCCCCTCTACCTTATATCTAATAGTAGCTACCAAACATTTCTTACTCATGACTATTATTGGAGCAGAGTCATGATGAACATAGAATAGACACTTATAGACAAGCCTTAGGGCTTTGTCTCTTTCTCTGGTTGGAAAGGCAAAATGCTTTAAGTGGCTCTGTGTTGATTTTTTTTACCCTTAGAAAGCAGAAGTAGCCAATTGTTCTTTCCAGTACAGATCTAGAATCAAGTTACCTCTCTCAATGTAACATTGGATGGTGAACTGAACACTAAGAGTACCTAGGTTCAATTCTCAATTCTGGGATGATATGTGACTTTAAGCAAGCCTCTGAGGCTCCACTGGGGGTTGGACTACTCTGCTTGCTATATATCTATGATCCTATGACTGACTTTTTCATTAAGCAGCTTGTCAAGCATAGAGGCAATTGTGATAAATTTGCTACTGTCTCTCCCTCTTTATCCTTAGTCTTCTTGGCATGTTAATTAATAAGTAACCTGGCCATGTAAGTCAACTGCTTTACTGCCAGGACCTCGTGTTATATGAAATGATTTAATCTAGATTGACAGAAAATGTAGTTATGATTTGTCTATTCAATTTGATTCAACAATAATTTATTAAGTGCCTATTATGTGCAAGGCACTGCACTTAGGAGAAAGAAACAAAGGAAGAAGGGAGGAAGGGAAATGGAAGGGAGGAAGGGAGGAATGAAAAAAGAGGGAAGGAAGGAACAACGAGAGAAAAAGAAGAAAGGAAGGAAGGAAGGAAAGAAGAAAGGAAGGAAGGAAAGGGGGAGAGAGGGAGGGAAGAAGTAAGTCTCTGTTTTTAAGAAGTTTAAATCTACTGAGGCATACCATATGGAAAAGATAAGTAAATATAAAATAATTTGAGGAAGAGAAGAAGTGTTCAGGAAAGTCTTCCCTCACAGGAGCTAGCTCCTGAACTAAGTCTTGAAGGAAGCCAAGAATCTCTCGTTACTATTATCTCTTGTATTACTTCTTGACTTTAAGAAAACTGCATTTAACTTTTGATTTTAAACAATTTTCCTTTTGTCACAACTGTGATTATTTTTCGATCTAAGGCCAAAAGATAAAAGAACTGGTCAGACTTTTCCCAGTGAGCTATGAGAATGCTGGGATTCAAATGGTCTGTGTTCAAAGCTTTTACTCTAACTAGCCATCACCCATTAGAAAAGGAAAATTTTTCTCACTTGAAAATAGTGAAACTATATTTGGTTTACAAAGCAATTCTAATCACCTTGACCAACTGGAAGATCCATTGATTTTCATCATGTGTTTATATTTATGCAGCTTTCATCACCATGGAATCAAAGTACTGAATCTATCAATGACTATCTGTCATTGAGTCTGCAAGGTGGACTATTTATAAATTACATAATGTATATATATACTGCTCACATGGGTGCACCGGATTTGTGAGGCATTCAATCTATATAACCTTTGGGTGAAGGTCATTTAGGAGAGACAGAGGAAAAGAGAGGAAGGAAGGGAGAAGCAAGAAAAAGAAGAGAAGAGACAGAAGAAGCACAATGAAGAAGAAATGGAGCCTATATTGAATATGTTTCTCTCCAAAACAAAATAGGTACCCATCAAAAGAGGAATGGCAACATAAATCTGTGATACATGAATGTAGTAGAAAATTATTTTGCAATAAGAAAGAATGAATGTGAAGAATCCAGAGAAACCCTAGAAGACAATACAAAATAACACAGAGAAATGAGAGGTGAATTAGGAAAACAAAAACACAATGGCTACATTAATGTAAACAAAAACAACATGAAAATTCAGTTGAATTTAGTTTAATTTGTCAATTAGATTTTACTCAAATTTGTCTTTGTTACATTGGAGAATTCAAGATTGTATGGGGTATATCAGGAACTTATTCTGATATAATTAAATCGAAGATAAAAGTAATTAATTGGGGAAAACCCAACTGCCAGCTTAAATATTATATATGTAGGTACATATGTATTTGTGTGTTTGTGTGTATCTTTGTATGTTTGAGATTATAACTTCTCTTTCCTTCTTTGTCCTCACACTGAGAAAACAAAATGGGTTGTAGCAATTTGAAGATCCAAGTGGAAATTTTATTTTAATTTCATATAAAATTAAATGCAATTCCTCTAGAGGAGAGTAATCAACTTAAGAAAAGATCTTTCAATTCATTTGTATGTCATTTGCCCATTTAGAAGGGCATATTTCAGGGGCAGCTAGGTGGCGCAGTGGATAAAGCACCGGCCCTGGATTCAGGAGTATCTGAGTTCAAATCCGACCTCGGACACTTGACACTTACTAGCTGTGTGACCCTGGGCAAGTCACTTAACCCCCATTGCCCCGCAAAAAAAAAAAAAAGAAGGGCATATTGCTAATATAACTTCCATCTCTAAAATTCTATGGTCTTCAAATTCTAAGTGACTTTCTCCTCTTCATATCTTGGTGTCCTCAGATGACTGAAGATTGAGATGTGTGGGGAGTGACTGTCTTGAGACAAAAATCACAAGCTCTACCTTTATTTAGCAACAGAAACTTCCCAAGTATTCTACCTGTGAGTTTATTCAAAGAAAAGTGAAGTATCTCCTAAGTTTTGGAACATTGCCACACTAAGAAGACCCATGCCAATGACATGTTTAGTGAAAGAAAGAACAATTTAATTAGCTCCCTGGGAATTAATCTTTTCAATATCCAAGTCAGAACAGAACCAGTAACCAATCTAATGCCTTACAACTTAACCAGGCTCTTTCTTCCGAGGTTTAGCTGAAAATGTTTTCAGTGCTAGGCTTCTTCTGTATATTTCCTGTTGCTGAACCTGGTCTCCATCAGGGGTGCAAAACCTTTCCGATGTCTTCTATACTGAAGGAGAACTAGTAGCATAGACAAGGCCACTAATGCTACTAGGCCTCCCCCGATAACTGACAGGATTATAGTCTGATCTTGGGTAGCTTTCCCTGAAGTTGCAGCTGAAAGAGAGAATGAAGGTCTGGGTTAGGTTAAAGACTTGCAGCAGTTAAACACCTCAAGAAAAGAAATAAACCCCTGTTGATATGCATCTTTGGTAGCTCTGTGACCTAGTAGTACCAAAGTATTATATTTCTTTTTTGTTTCTTTTTTGGAGAGAAAAAAGTGTCACCTTTAATGTATCTAATACAGTATACAGTAGATCAGAAAGCCAAAAAAGTTGAATCTGGTTTTTTACATTTCATTTTTGCTTTGGGGATTTTTACATTTAATTTTAATTTTTGTACTTTATGGAACAAAACAAGCATTTCTGTAGTATATTATAATATAAAAAGATGAATGCACATGAAACACAACAGTGTAATTTAAATAGAGATGATTGCACATGAAATTGCAAATCTATTATGTACAACTTTCTTGAATAAAATAGACTAGCCTAAATAACCATAGAGCTAGAGTGAGAACTTTAGAGGTCAAGTCCAACTCCTTCATTTTACAGATGAAGAGATTTTACAGAGATCAAATGACTTGCCCAAGGTGACACAACCAATGATAATGATAGTTCATATTTTTAAAGGGTTACATAGGATGTTATATAACTTATTTGATTCTTACAACTAGGGAGTTATCATTAATCCCATCTTATGGATGAAGAAATTGAGGTTCTTGTTAACTAGTGAGTGACTAACAGAGGGGTGAAGAGAATTGCCCAAGTTATTGCATAACCGGTAAATGTCTGAGAAATAATTAGAACCCAGAGCTTCATGGATCCCAAGTCCAACACTCTAGCTATTATGCCACTCTTGTTCCAGCACAACTATTGGTCAAAATTTACTTACTTTTCTAGGAAAGGGTGGATAGCAATATTCTATTTTTGAACATAATATTTATTATGTTTACTGAAGACATTTTTATAAAATCAAACATTTATCTCTCTCCTGAGCCCCAGGACTATATCATCAAGTGGCTTTTGGACATCTCAGGTTGAACTCCAAAACAGAACTCATTCCTTTTCCCCTAAAGTCACAAAAACTCTCTGGGTCTTTGTTTCTTCAAGTAAGAACCTCCAAAGTCTTTCCCAGCTCCAGGTCTAGTGGTCCCTTTCCTGTCCATTCCAAAAACACCAACCTAATTCAGGATTTCCTTGAATGGGACTACTGGATAATAACCTAGATTTATAACAGGAAAGGATCTTAAAGGCCACATAATTCAGCTTCTTCATTTTATGGATGGTGACCAGAAAAATTAAGGCACTTGCCCAAAATCATACAGGCAAGTAAGAAACTGAGCTGGTATTTTAATCCAGTTGTTCTAATTCCAGATTTAGCCTTCTTTCCACCATACCATACTGGCTCTTCAACTCTGAATTGGTATCCTTGTCTCTTGTCTTTCCCCACTATAACACCAATACAATTATTTCTATAAATATTGACATATATGTGGGTATATATATTTATATATATGCACATATGTATATGTACATATAGTTTTAAATTTTACAAAATACTTTCATATGTATATAAATATATATACACACACACATGTAAATCATCTCATTTGATAACGATAGGATCCTCACAACAACCCTATGAAATAGATAGTACAAGCATCATACCCATTTTACAAATGAGAAAACTGAGACTCATAGAGGTTCAATGACTTGTCTAGAGTGGCAAATTTAATGTCAGAGCTGAAACTTGAATCCAGGTCCCCTGACTCTAAGACTAGTGCTTGCTGGAGCAACTGATCCTATGCCTTGCTGATAAATGAAATACTCATTTAATCTCATCATTCTCCTCAAGAACCTACTGTGACTCTCCATTTTCTACCACATAAACCCCAAACTCTTTTCTTTAGTTCTCTAAGCCCTCAATAATTGGGCCCCTCTTGATTATCCAACCTTAACTGCCATTAATCCTCATGATGAATCTTTAAAATCACCCTTTCTTCTGCTTATACTTTAACTTATGTTGTTTCTCGAGGTTAAAATGTTTTTTTTCTTCTTCCCCCAACTTTTCCAAATTCTACCTAGTCCTTCCTCAAGGTTCACTTTTTCTGTGAAACCTTCCTGAATTACTTGATCACTCCCTTCTTTTAATCCATGTAGCATTGTATTATGTGGTATATAATCACATATTACTTAGTGCTGTCTTTTCACATTTTGTGCATTTATGTCTTATCTCCTCAGCTCAGACCATACTTTTCTTAAGGGCATATTGGGTCCTCCAAAGCCTAATTCTGTGCCTTGCTTTAGATAATCAACAGATCGGCTTATATTAGAATGGAGACTAACATGGGCTAGGTACATCTTCCCTAACATGACTGTGACCACATTTGGGGTTTTCTTGGCAAAGATACTGGAGTGGTTTGCCATTCCCTGTTCCAGTTCACACTACCAGTATCTGAGGGCAGATTTGAACTCAGGTCTTCCTGACCTCAGACCCAGCACTCTAGTCACTGTACCATCTAACTGCCCAACATAGCTTCTCTTAGTTTTAACACAGAAGAGAAGATTTTAAAAATAGAATATGGGGGCAGGTAGGTGGCAGAGTGAATAGAGCACTGGCCCTGGATTCAGAAGGACCTGAGTTCAAATCCAGCCTCAGACCCTTGACACTTACTAGCTGTGTGACCCTGAGCAAGTCACTTAACCCCCATTGCCCCACACACACAAAAAATAGAATATGGAGTAGAGTTCCTTTACTTTCTCAAGAAAGATATACCATGAGAAAGTGGTGAGGGTTTAGTGTGGAATTTACAAACTGTAGTAAGCTATAGCAAAGGCTAGAACCAGAAGGGTGTTGGACACTAAACCAGAGCAGCAGAAGTGAGGGTATAAATTGACTCTCTGACTTTCTATTAGGTTAAGAATAAGGAAAGAGTAAATGGGTTAGACTAGGGAAAACCACCCATGAATAAATATATTGTCTTTAAACATCTACTTTATTATTCTTGACTATGCTGTTTTACTTTCCCTTTCCTTCAGTAAGAGGTAGATTGGTTAGAAGCTCTATGAATTGTATCTTTAGGACACTCCAGGGCCATGTCTATATTGTGCCAGCCCATTAGCCATTTTCATTTAATTTATTGGTCAATAGAAACAGCCAGCTTGACTAATTTTTCCCCTTTGAAACTGAAAAGCTATACAGTTAATGTAGTCACAGTAGTGAAATCACTTGTATGGACACACATAGCTTTAGTTAAGCAAAGTCACAATGTATGGTAATACCAGTCACTCACCTACCTCATTCAAGATTTTAGAGCTTCATTTCCAAACACTTGCAAGTATAATCAAGAAAATACACAATAATCTAAATCAAGACTGAATACCTTCTTTATAGTCCTTTGCTCATTTGAGAGACAAGGAAGAAAGTAAGTTGATTCAAACAATGAACCAGTTATTTTGGTTACCTGGCAAGTTAATGGCATAATCATAGCCAAGTTGGTCTGCAGCTAAGAAGAATTCTTCATTTGTCACAGGAGGGAAGAAAGGGACCATATTATACATCCGATTGTGACCAATGGGTGCCAGCTCTGGAGGCCAGGCATTGATAGTAGGATTAAAGCGTTTCATCCACTCATCAAAAATGGCATCAGTAAAGGAATGAAGGACCTGCAATGAGAAATTTTACACAACAGTCAATACTAATCTTCTCCAAACCCCTCTCCAAGCTTTGTTGTATGAAATTAATCAATCAAGCCATCATTAAGCATTTATTAAGTACTTACTACATTCCAGGTACTGTGTTAAGTGTTGAGGATGCAAAGAAAAAGTAAAATCAGTCACTCTCCTCAAAGTATTTACTTTCTCGCAAGCAAGAAAACATAAATAAATATACATAAGGTAAATACAGAGTAGATAGAAAATTGGAGTGGAATTCTTCTTTATTAAAAAGAATCCTCACAAACCATTTAAAATTATCATACCGATAGAACTAACATTGAAGAATATGCAAAACATTCTTTACCATGACTTTTCCACCTTTTTGTATTGGAAGCTTGCTTAAACAGTTCATTTTTATGATTTAATTCAAGATCTTTTGTAATCCTTTAGCCAAAGAAAGCCTTAAAAGGTTATCATTCATATTGGTATTGCACCCAGGGAGGAATAGATGTTGATCTTAGAATTATAGAATTAGATCTAGAAGCCATTTAATCCAACCCCCCAGTTTGCAGATAAGGACCAGAGAGATCAAGTGAATCTCCCAATGTCATGCAAAGAGTAAGTTGGGGACCCAGGGTTCAAATCAGTCCTCTGACTTTACATCCTACATTCTTTTCACTACGACATATGACTTTGCAATCTACGATAGCAGGAAAACAACTATGGCCAATGACTCTGAGGAAGGCACCCATTTCTCTCTCATTCTGAGGCCATCTGTTGGCAGCATAGCAAAACTGATAGATCTATGGCATTTGGAGCTGGTGTCCTGGCTGGTCCATTATGTGGAAGTTACAGAATGATGCATTTTAGAATATCAGGCAGCTGGGTGGCACAGTGGATAAGAATGTAGGACCTAACATCTGGAGGTGGAGAGACCAAAACTGACTTAGAAAAGAGCTTACAGGGATGTGATTACCAAGGTTGGGATCATGTAATTTGGTGGCATCCTATTTTAACTAATTATTCTTGTTAAATAGGTGCTAAATTCAGGGGTTTCTAGGTTGCTGGAGTACTACCAGTGCTCTCTGTTTTCAGTGACCTGGGTCAAAGCCTCGGTCTCCTTGCCCTAGTTTCCATTCTTCCAGGGAACCAGATGGTTCAGGAACCATGGGGACTGAAAGAGTTCCTTGACCAAGTGAAGGAGTTCCTGGATCACCCTGGGAACCTAAACTGAAATAGTGAACCAAGTGGGAGCTGGACTTTGCCCTTCACTGCTACTATGAGTTATGGGAATTGTATGTGTCTGGGGGGAAAGGTGTTCATTCCCTGGGGACCCTGGATGCTTTACTGCTGTGGTTGTTGGGGGTACCCCACTATAGCACTAAAAGTTGTGAAGACAATTGAGGTCCCTGAGAGGGACATTTCTCACACATGCACACATGTACACACACATAGAACTTTTGAATTCAATTTTATCATGGGTTCATGGTGAGACAATACCCTCTACCAGTGTATGTTGGCAACAATTCTTCTGCCTATAGTCTTAGAGAATTTTCTGGGGCACTAAGAGGTTAAGTGACTTGCTAGGGTCACAGAGAGTACACATGTCAAAACACTTGAACCCAGAACTTTTTTTTTTTTTTAGTTTTCACATATTGTATTTTTTTCTTCAAGTTACTACATTTTTTTTTGGTGAGGCAATTGGGGTTAAGTGACTTGCCTAGGGTCACACAACTAGTAAGTGTCAAGTGTCTGTGGCTGGATTTGAACTCAAGTCCTCCTGACTACAGGCCTGGTGCTCTATCCACTGCGCCACCTAGCTACCCCGAACCCAGAACTTTTTTGACTTTGAGTCTGACTATGCTGTTTTTCAATACAAACACCATGACTGATGAAATATTGGGAGGGATTGGGGAGGGGGGGAATGGGATAGTTGTTGCTAAAATCTACTCTGGACATACCTGTGCAAGGAAATAGTCTTATAATAGGTATAGCCTAAGAAAAGATCAGAGATGAAATTTCTTTTCTTTATTGCTTTGAAACCATCTACCAAAGATTTGCACCTAGGAAGACAGATAATGTAGAGATAATTTAAGGGGAGTTAAGTAACTATCTGTAAAGCAGAGGTATAGTAAAGATTCACTGCTAGAACACTGATTTTTATGTCATCTAATGCTTCTCAGTGTACTTTGTACTGATGAGCTGTATTGGACTGAGGATCATTAGAATAACGTGGTTATGAGACCTTTAGCCAGCTTACTTTGTTTCAGAATATTCTCCCCACTGAGCATATTTTCAAAACCAAATAAATATCTAAATAGAGGTGAACTTTTCTGTAAACTAACATTTACAGTACAGTTGTCAAAACTACTGAGGCAAGGTCATGGAGATAGTTAAAAAGGGCAGCCTCTACTTTGAAAAGACACATTGACATGAACCAAACAGTAGCTCTTAGATGAAACAGTCCTTACATGCCAAATCTCGATCAAATTTTTTTACTTCTTAAGGAAAAGAAAAACTTGCCTTTGAGGCACCTCTATCTCCTGTAAGTATTTTAAAAGGACATACCACAAAAATGGGGTCATTTGCAGCAGAATGGGGCAAAGCACTAGTGCCATTCAGCAAAGCATGAACCAGGTTATGAAGGCTCGTTGCTGTTGAATCAAAGGTCCCATCTGCTTTATCGAATCCTTCCAGGGCATTCCTGCATAAGACAAATATGAAATATTATGTCCATTTTGTTGTTGTTGTTGTTGAGTCATTTTCAGTCGTGTCTGACTCTCTGTGATCCCATTGGAACTATTCTTAGCATAGATATTGGAGTGGTTTGCCATTTCCTTTGTATATCAAATACTTAACACAGTTCCTAGAACATAATTAGGCACTTAATAAATGTTAGTTGACTGACTGACTATATTCTGGATTCCCCCTTTAGATTATAAATTCCTTAAGGACAAATACTATGATATTTTCTGTTAGGTCACCAACATTTTAAACATTAAGCAAGTGCATTGGCCTAGCATCTTGAATATAACAAGCACTTAGTAAAGATATGTGGAATTGTTTGATTAAATAAATAGATGCTTGGGGGTGGCGAGGTGGTGCAGTGGATAAAGCACTGGCCCTGGATTCGGGAAGACCTGAATTCAAATCTGGCCTCAGACACTTGACACTTACTAGCTGTGTGACCTTGAGCAAGTCACTTAATCCTCATTGCCACAAAACAAACAAATAAATAAATGATTAAATAATTGAATGAATGAATAGATGCTTTAACGTGAAGCCTGACCTAATCCCAAACTCTTAATTCAAACTTTCTGACAACCCACTCTTTAGTCTCTCTCCTGACTTTGGTCTCATTTCTACTCTTCGGCCTTTCCCCAATGTCAGTCTCCAGCTCTTAGCTCTAGCTCTACCCTTAGCAAATGCTTCCACATTCAAACCCTAAATTACTAGTTTATACTCTCCTCTGGACTACAGTATATACTTACAAGGAAACAGAGAAATCAGTATGAACAGGATTCTGGGCTACTAGACTCTAAGACCCTGTCTTAAGAAAATTTTCTATCACCTTGCCTAGATCAGTGGAGATTAATAAATGTTTGCTGAATGAATGAATGGTGAAAAGGGACACTCCCAAACCCCTTCCACAGCCCACTGTTCTAGCTACATTTCTGTTTTGTCTTACTTTTAATGGCCACATACATCATTCTAGTGATTCATCAGGCTTTCCATCATTGTGGGAAAAAAGCAATCCATTTCTGATTATTACATGGCTAGTGACGTTGTTCTTGTGTAACTTGAATAGAATTTACTCTAAAAGACTCATTTGCTTGATCAAACTCCAACAACATGGACTTAAGACAGGTAACACATTTTGCTCATTTACACATAAAGTAGCACGGTCTCTGGACAAATTCCCAGAGTTTATAAATTCTGTCCCTTCATGTGGGTACCCTGACTCTTAATACCTTACCTATAAATGATTAGGGGAATAAAGGGCATACTAAAATGATTTCAGACAATCTGTTCAGAAAGTAGTTAAAACTCTAATACCCAGGAGAGAACATCAGTGTACTTCTAAAAGACAGCTTTCACATCACTGATTAAAGCTCTCCATTATTCTCTCTTCTCACACAGCCCTGCCACTCAGCCTGTCAGACACCCTCATGCACTCTACCACTAGATTTCTTTCTAACCTTTGTTTAGCTTTAATCCCTTAAATGCTATTCCTAACAACCACAGGAATGAAAATCTCCAGATGCTATAAAACACCATTACAGCAAAGGTCAGAGCACTAACCTAAAACTGAAGCTAGAATTCCGGAAGAAAGGAGGATTGTCAAACTCTTCAAGAGAAAGGCAGGCCTGGACATCCTCCATGGTGGGCAACTGCTCCTTGGTCCTTCCTCCTTGATTCCTTCTCAACAGACCTTCATTTGTTCCATTACACAGGGTGACTTGGCGGTTGTAGTCATCTAAGCTATGATTTTTTAAAAAATAAGTTAGTAAGGGCAGCTAGGTGGTGCAGTAGATAGAGCACCAGCCCTGGAGACAGGAGTACCTGAGTTCAAATCTGGCCTCAGACACTTAACACTTACTAGCTATGTGACCCTGGGCAAGTCACTTAACCCCAATTGCCTCACTAAAAAAAAAATTAGAATCCATAGAAATGTTCAATTATGGGAAAGACCATGAATTGGGACTAAAGAGGGGGGAAATCACTTGTGGGCTCTTCTCACAATACAAGTATTACATGTGATTTTGCTGCCTACATGGAGGAAACATACTCTTGTATGGCAAAAGCAGCCCCTTTTCCCCAAAAACATGACATTTGAGGCTGAGTTAGATAATAATTGTTGCTGTTAAAACAGTACTTAAGGGTTTGCAAAGTGCTTTGCTGCATTTGACCTTCACAGGAACAAAACAGGTATTTTATTAGCTTTATTTGGTAGTTGGGAAAACAGAGAATGAGGTTGTTTGTTACTTGCCCACAACCATACAGCTAGTATTTCTCAGAGGCTTCATTTGAACATAAGCATCATCACCATACCACATAGTTTCTCCGATGGGCTAAAATGTAAATATGGAATTCAAGTATTTAAAAGCATAGAATCACAAAATGTCGGAGTTGGAAAAGACCTTGAAAGTCAACTAGTGTCCAACCTACAAATAAATAGGAATCTCCTCTGCAATCTATTTGTTGTTATACAGACCTAGAGGATTAGGAACTAACCTTTCAATTCCTTGTATGTATAACTTTTATTTTTCAATTAACAAGCACTTTTTCCTTCCTTCTGACTTCCACATTCTTACCCACACACACACACACACACACAAAGAGAAAAGAAAAACAAAACCTTTATATAACAAATCTGAAAAGTCAAGCAAAACAAAACCTCACTTTGGCGGTGTCCAAAAATATATGCCTCATTCTACATCTTGAGTCCATCACTCCTCTGTCAAGAGATGGATAGCATGGTTCATCACTGGTCCTCTGGAATCATGGCTGATCATTGGATTAATCAGAGTTCTTTAGACTGTCAAAGGTGTTTGTCTTTAAGATATTGTTATTATATAAATTTCTCTCGGTTCTGTTCATCTCACTTTTCCTCCATTCATACGAATTTTCTTAGGTTTCTCTGAAACCATGTCTTTTATCATTTCTTATGCCCTAATAATATTCCATTATATCCATATGACAATTTGTTCAGCTATTCCCCAATTGATAGGCAATCCCATCAGTTTTCCAGTTTTTGACACCTCAAAAAAAAAAGAGATGCATAATTATCCATAGACCCATAAGTATGGGTCTTTTTCCTCTTTCTTTGATTTCCTTGGGGTATAAACCTAGTAGTGGTATTACTAGGTCAAGGGGTACATACAACATACATCCATAGATGTATTTAGACATAGTTCTAAATTGCTTTCCTGGATGCTATACCAATTCACAGTTCTATTAGGATTGCATTAATGTACCTGCTCTTCCACAGCCCCCAACAAAATTTGTCATTTTCTTTTTTTGTCATCTTTGCCAATCTAATGGGTGTGATGTGGAGCCTCAGAGTTGCTTTGATTTATCTTTCTTTAATTATTAACTACATGGAACATTTTTTTCATATGGCTGTTGATAGCTTGGATTTCTTCCTTTGAAAACTGTTTTTCACATCTTATGACCATTTATCATTTGGAAAATCTTGATCAGAGAGACTTGATGCAAAGACGTTTTTTCTCTAGTTAACTGTTTCCCTCCCAATTTTAGCTTCATTGGTTTTGTACGTTAAAAAACTTTTTTAAAAAATTTACAAAACTAATCTGATACTGGCTAAGAAATAGAGTGGTGAAACAATGGATTGGATTGGGTACACAATACAAACTAGTAAATGATAATAGTAATCTAGCGTTTGACAAATACTATTTGACAAAAATTTCTGGGAAAACAGGAAAGTAATTTGGCAGAAACTAGGTATAGACTGACATCTCACACTGCATACCAAGATAAGGTCAAAATGAGTACATAATTTAGACATAAAGGATGATATCATAAACAGATTAAGAGAGCATGGAATATTTTCCCTACCAGATTTATGGATAAAAGAAGAATTTATGAACAAGCAAGGGAGAAGAAGAAGAAGAAGAAGAAGAAGAAGAAGAAGAAGAAGGATAATTTTGATTACATCAAATTAAAATTAAACATTTTAAAGGGTTTGCACAAACAAAACCAATGTAACCAAGATTAGAAAGGAAGCAGAAAACTGGGGGATAGTTTTACAGCAAGTTTCTCAGCAATACAATACAATGATCCAAAATAATTCCAAAGGACTTATACTGAAAATGCTATCCACACCTACTGAGAAAAAACGTATGGAGTCTGAATGTAGATTGAAGCATACTTTTTAAACCTTCTTTATTATTCTTAGTTTTTGGTCTATTTTCTTTCTTTTTAAATTTTTTTTCAAACAATTTTTTCCAGTTATATGTAAAGATAGTTTTCAACATTTGTTTTTATAAAATTTTGAGTTTCAAATTTTTCGCCCTTCCTTCTTTCCCTCCCCCCTCCCCAAGACAGAAAGCAATCTGATATAAGATATATATGTACAATCACATTAAACATGCTTCTGCATTAGTCATGTTGTAAAAGAAGAACCAGAACAAAAGGGAAAAAAACTCAAAAAACAAACAAAACAAAAAAATAGAAACAGTATGGTTCAATCTGCATTCAGATTGCACAGTTCTTTTTTCTGAATGTGGAGAGCATTTTCCATCATGAGTCCTTTGGAATTGTCTGGGATCATTGTATTGCTGAGAAGATCTAAATTTATAACAACTGAGATGGAGGGAATTTGAAATTCAATTTTTAAAAATGAATGTTACATTTTTTGTTTACATGTAATTGAGAAAAAATAAAATGAAAATTAAATGCAAAAAATAGTATGTAACCAAAACTGTCCATTTTACCTTCTATGCGCCTCTCTATTGCTTGTATGGCCATAAACTCTTTCCCTGCCCAATGATCTGACAAAAATTACTTTCTTATTCTTCTAATTTATTATGGGATCTCATACCTAAGTCATGTATCAATTTGGAGCTTCTCTTGATGTGTAGTGTGAAGTGTTGGTATAAAACTAATTTCTTTCCATCTTATTTCCAGTTTCCCAGAAAGTTATATTGTCAGTGTGAATCCTTACCCCAGTAGCTGGGGTCTTTAGGGTTTATTTATCAAACATTAAGCTATGAGATTTGTCTGCTTGTGTATGGTATGTACCTAATGTGTTCTTACACGATCTGTTTCAACTGAATCAATCTCTTTTTTAAGTATCAAATCATTTTAATGATTATTATATGTATACACACATGCATAAATCTGAAATCCAGTACTGTTAGATCCCTTCTTTCTCATTTTTTTGTTTCCCTTGAGATTCTTGACCTCCTCCAGATGAATTTTATTACTTTTTCTAGCTCCATAAAGTAATCTTTTGATATTTTGATTGGCACAGCAATAAATAAGTAGATTAATTTAGATAGCATTGACATTTTTATTATATTGGCTTGGCCTACCCACGAACAATTTATAATTTTCCAATTATTTGGCTGTCTTGATTTCCATAAAGAAAGTTTTGTAGTTGTATTCATATAGTTCCTGTGTTTTCTTTGTTATAAACCCGTGATTTCTTTCATATAAGGTACTCCCAAACAAGGAAACATCCTCTACCAATGCAGGTTGGCACTTTTTCTGCTACTTGTAGTATTAGAGTTGCCTAGAGTAGTGAGAAGTTAAAGGAATTGCCCTAGTGTCTCCCAGACAGTATGTTTCAGAAGTGAGCCTGAACTCATATTTTCTTGGCTCCAAGGTAAACTAATTACTCACTATGTCATGTTGCATTTCACGCAAACCTTTATTTAAGAATAACAGAATTCTGACGCTCAAAGGCTCTTAGAGTTCATCTAAGCCAAAGAACTGAAGGCTGGAAGGGTTAAAGGACCTGTCCAAGGTAACATAACTATCATGTAGATAAAATGTAAACTCCTTGGGGGTAGATAATGTTTTGTTGTTTTTATTTTGTTTTGTTTTCTTCTTATCCCCAGTATCTAACATCATGCCTGATAACCATTGTTGGCAATGACTCTCCCTTTGAACCTCATAGAGAATTTTTTTGTTCCATTCTTAATTTTCTTACAATGTATTATAGTTATTTGTGTATATGTTTATCCCCCTCTCTAAACTATATTCTCTAGGAACACATAGATCATGTCTCATCTATAATTTATATTTTGCACCTCTTCCAGGGCTCAGAAGAGTGTTCTACACTTTGTAAGTGCTTAATAAATTTTCTGAATTTTATTTTTTTAAATTTTATTTATTTATTTATTTTGCGAGGCAATGAGGGTTAAGTGACTTGCCCAGGGTCACACAGCTAGTAAGTGTCAAGTGTCTGAGGCCAGATTTGAACTCAGGTGCTCCTGAATTCAGGGCCAGGGCTGTATCCACTGCGCCACCTAGCTGCTCCCCAAATTTTCTGAATTTTGCTGAATTGAATTGTCACTATTGAAAAGCCCTATTCTTGGATTTCATCACGGCATGGGTGTGACTCTAGCTTCCTAAGGACTATGCTAGCATGGACAAGTTGTGGCAGAATCTACTGATACAAGCTTAGTAATGAGCTTATTTATCCTTCAAGAACCAAACTTGATATGGTCAAAGAGGATCATCACCTGTTTGGCTACCAGGTAATGAATATTTTTGACCCTTGAAACTCATGTTACTAAGGCATTCAGGGGTTACAATCAGAATTGGAAGAGGGAATATCACCCTGATGGTATTATAAAATTATATATTTAGGACTGAAAGAGCTATCACCAATATTTTGAAGTTTTGGAGAGTGTCTCCTAACAACCTAGCAAGTTCAACTTACATTTGCTTCAGGTACATCTTTGCTAAAGGTGTCTGAGCAACATAACTTTTAGCCCACATTGGGATGTAATTTTTAAAGATACTTTTGTAAGGGAAGTCAAATTGGCCTACCAAGAACATCCTAGGGAGCATGTACCCAAAATCCTCCCCCCCAAAAAAAAAACTTCTGGGAACTCCAGCTACAGAGTGATACATAAGGGTGTATTGGAGATGATGAACTTCTTAGCTTCTAGACATGTCATGGTCCAGTTCTGAAAGTATTTGTTCTTTTGTGGCACACCTCTTGGTCTTTCCCCTACTCCTGAGCAGGGGAGGGGAAAAAGGATGGTGGGGAATGAGTGCTGTGGTTTGGTTTGGTTTTGGGTTTTTTGCATGGGGCAATGAGGGTCAAGTGACTTGCCCAGGGTCACACAGCTAGTGTGTGCCATGTGTCTGAGGCTGGATTTGAACTCAGGTCCTCCTGAATCCAAGGTCAGTGCTTTATCCACTGTGCCACCTAGCTGCCCCCAAGTGCTGTGTTAATTAGAAGAGGAGAAAGCTTCCAGCTATGTCCACTAGCTTTTGTCATATAACACTAAGGCTTACAGTGAGGGGTAGAAAAAAGCTGGACTTTCCCAACCATAGCATCATGGCAGCCATACCCATTTGGTAGCTCAGTCAAAGGACTTGACTGAGCAATCTTGTGCCTAGGCCGTTGGTTGACTTCTGCTTCATATTTCCATTAGTGATCTTAGGTGAACAAGTATCTATCCCCAAATGGATGCATCTATATTTAGAGGCATTCTTGTGAATGGTGAAGGTCCTCGAAGCTTTTGGTAAAAGCTCAATAACAGCAAAGGAAGGAGTTCCCAGGAGCCATTCCAGTGCTTTTGGAGAAGACGGACACCAACAATAGGATTGGACCAAGTCTGGCTTATTTTGCCAAAAGTTGTTTGGCCAATAAAGAGGGAAAATGGAAAATGCCTCATCGGCAATCCTACAAACTACTTTAAGTTTAAATGGTTTCGAGATATAACAGTAGCTAGCATCACTACTTGTTTAATTTAAGTCTTAATGTAAATGCATAGCTTCTGAGTCTTGTGTTTTAGCATTTTTCTGTGTAGGAAAGAATTTTTTTGATACCTAATTTGCATGGCACATTGAGGACCTTTCTCCTCATCCCTTTCAAGGAAACTGAGATGTGAGCCTAAACCTAAGTATAACAAATCATTCCCCATAATACCAGGGTAGAGTTTAATAAATGAAGACTGTGAGGAAAGAAAATTCAGCCCATCTCATTAGAGAGACCAGAATCTACCAGGATTGAACAAGTCCGACCCCTTGTCTGTGCCTAGACAGGGACACAGAAGTCCAGGATCTTTGGATCCCACAGGAATTCCTCCCATGTTACCCTTTAAACAAACACCAAAAGGAATTAAAAAGAGACAATTAAAAGTACTTTTAACATATGGCTTGTGAAGGCATAAGGGGGAAAAATCTAGATTTTAATTCCAGCTTTTTGCTTCATTACCTGTCACAAACAATTTCCCAGCGGGAGAATCTTGAATTCTGACTAATCAAGGTTGAGTCTTCCAATCTTGATGCACCAAACAACTCATCTGTACAGACATCACATTCATTCTTTCCTGTGGCAAAGTTCCAGTAAGGTAGTGCAAAGGACTCATTGCCAGTGAGTTTCTAAAATCAAAAAGAAGAAGAAAAAAAACCCTGGTCACCATTTCATACTGCCCATCAAAGCTGTCCCCAGAAAATGTTGGCACTAACACCTGCCACCATCTATAGCAAAGTTCGAAGGACCAGAATGAAAAAGCAAATGTCTTTGAAATGATGGAAATGTAAGAATTTTGACTGACCTGAAGATCTCTTTCCAGCAACAATAAATGATACCTGTGCCAGGTAAGGAATGCAGGCCCTTGGTGGGAGAAATCTATGGCCTTGAATGGTCGCCCTGGTCCTGAAACAATTAGGAATATGGTAAGGTAGACGTTAAGAGATTTAACATGAAAGAGCCACTGACTCCCTGACATTGTGGTCTGGAATGTTGTGGCACATTGGGAGAGGGGAACTTATTTATCTGGCATTTCTATAAGGCAGGAGTCACCAAACTACAGATCACGAGCCATATCCACAAAAATCATTATTAGCTTATGGGCAATACAAATACAGCAGAAGGCTGGATTTGGCTCATGGACCATAGTTTGCCATATTAATTAGAGCAGGAAGAGACCTCAGATATTATCTAGTGTGTGTGTGCCCAATATCACACAATCCAATCTAAATCCAACAAGATTTCTTTCTTTCTTTCTTTTTTGGTGAGGCAATTGGGGTTAAGTGACTTGCCCAGGGTCACACAGCTAGTAAGTGTCGTGTCTGAGGCCGACTTTGAACTCAGGTCCTCCTGACTCCAAGGCTAGTGCTTTATCCACTGCACCCCCCAACAAGATTTATTAAAGCACACCATATATACAAACATTCCTTGCCCTCAGGGAGCTTATATTCTACTGGGGGACATACAACATGTAAACAGAAAAAATATACATGATAATTTGAGAAAGGAGAGAGTACTACTGCTATGGGAATAAGACAAAGAAATTCAAACCCATTTGATTATTTTAATATGTACAATATTTCACATAGAGTGGGGATATTTGGGGCTGCTTGACAACTACCAAATCATCAATTCTACCTTTTTTCCCTCTTTCAGAATCTGTCTATTTTATCATAACCATCAAGGGGACTTACTCTACATGCCAGTTATGCTGGATGATCCCCATTCTAGAACAATGAGAGGAGTCTAGTCAATTACAAAATCTGGATTCAAATTCAGACTCCATGTTACAATCTGTATGACCTTGGTCAAGTACCTTAAACTTGCTGAGTCCCAGTATTCATATACCTGTTAAATGGTGAGACTAAGCATCTCTAAGCTCCCAATTATGGATCTACAATTCTAGGATGATCTAAAATTCCTATTTTTATCCTGTGTTCTCTCTTGTAATTTTGCTCAGTCCATCCCCCATGTCTAAAATGAACTCTCACCCACCTCTACCTGTTTAGATTTTACCTTCATTCAGGGCCCAATTCAGGGAAAATTCCTCCATGAAGTTTCGTATCTCATAGATAGACATAGTCAGGCAAGTAGGTGGAATAGTAGATAGAATTCCAGACCTAGAGTCTGGAAGACTCCTCTTTGTGAGTTCAAATCTGGTCTCAGATACTTACTAGCTGTGTGACCCTGGGCAAGACATTTAACCCTTTTGCCTCAGTTTCCTCATCTGTAAAATGAGTTTAAGAAGGAAATGGCAAACCATACCAGTATCTTTGCCAAGAAAACTCCAAATGGGGTCATGAAGGGTCAGACACAACTGAAAAATCATTGAACAACAAGAAGAAGTTGTCAGTCTTTCCTCAGCTTTTTCATAGCACTTTGAATTTTCCTTTATGTTTTTTTCTTTGTAACTTTGGTATTATTTGTATTTCACTGATTTCTCCAAGGGGCAAGGAAGGTATCGTTTTTTCATCTATGTATCCCTAGTGCTTTGTCCATAGTGGATCCTTATTAATTATTTGCTGAAAGGAAAGGGAGTTGACAGAATGCTTATAAATACCTCAGAAAGAGGAACAAGGAATGTGCAAGGTATAAAGTGTTTCCCTGGAGACCACTAGAAACCTTTCTCTTATTAAGCTTCCTTCAAATATCTTATGATAATAATGATATGAAAACTATGAAGTTTTATTTAAACCCAAACACATACATACCCTGCATACATTGCAAGAAAACCTCCTATCTCTGAGGTTTATACTTCATGATCCTTAACCAGAACCTAAGCAGAAAATCTCAAAGGAAAAGGCTGAAGGAAAATCTAGTTAGAGTAAAGGGAATGGAGGTAAAAAAAAAAAATTCCTCACTTTTAGAAGCCAACATCGGGTTCTGTATCATCCTGTGTGTGGTAGAGCACTGGCCCTGATGTCAATGGATCTGGGTTCAATTATTTTTTTTTAGTGAGGCAATTGGGGTTAAGTGATTTGCCCAGGGTCACACAGCTAGTAAGTGTCAAGTGTCTGAGGCTGGATTTGAACTCAGGTTCTCCTGAATCCAGGACTGGTGTTTTATTCACTATGCCACCTAGCTGCCCCTGGTTCAATTCTTTTGTGATACTTTTTTTTTTAGTGAGGCAATTGGGGTTAAGTGACTTGCCCAGGGTCACACAGCTAGTAAGTGTTAAGTGTCTGAGGCTGGACCTGAACTCAGGTACTCCTGACTCCAGGGCCGTTGCTCCATCCACTACACCACCTAGCTGCCCCCTTTTGTGATACTTATTGACTGTGTGACCTTTGGTAAATTGCTTTACCTCTTTATGGGCCTCATCTTCTTCATCTGTAAAATTAAGGGGTTGGACTGGATGGCTTAGCTAAACACTTGTTGAGTGTCCTCTGAGCTCTCTTCCACCTCTAAATCTACTATTTTTTGCTTTTGAAAGGAGCTTATAATAATTTGGAGGGTCACACAATCACATATTTAGAGTTGGAAGGGACCTTAGAAACCCCTCATTTTAGAGATTTGAAATTGAGTTCCAAAGAGTTGGTCAATATCAGATAGTAGTTGTTATTGTCGTTCAATCATTTCAGTCATGCCTGAAATGATCCCCTTTGGGGTTTTCTTGGCAGAGATATTGGAGTGGTTTGTCATTTCCTTCTCCAGCCCATTTTACAAATGAGGAAACTGAGGCAAATAGGGTTAAGTGACTTGACCAGGGTCACATAGTTAGTAAGTATCTGAGGCTAACTCCTGACTCCAGACCTGGTGCTCTATCCACTGTGTCACCTAGATGCCTCAAGGTAGTCATTTAGTAGCAAAGCTAAAATTTTAATTTGGAACCTCTGACTCTGAATCCCATGCTATTTCCATTATATCATCATACCATCCCAACAGAGGCCGATTTAAGAAACAGTCAAAGAATCCAATTTACCTTAAGGTAGGTTCAGGAATATATTCAAATCCTAGACAAACTGAGAAGATGAAGTTTGAACAAAACTAACCTGTCTGGATGCATCAGATCAGAGAACACATCCTTCCATCCTTCAAATTCCACTCAGGCACTGACCTCTATATCTGGTCTTAGGCTAAGCTAAATAGTGAGCTTGGAAGGAAAGGAAGAGCCCAGTTTTCTTGGGCATTCTTCCAGAGTTCTGCCCTAAAGGAGTTCACAGGGATAGGAAGGACAAAATCCATTGATGCCACTTTGTTTTTCCAAAACCATCACCCAGGTTTTAAGTAGTACAAGAAAAGTTACACTCTAATCCTATGGGTATTTGGTGACTCTGGCGATTATGGAAAGATGTTCACAAAGATGTGAATTTAAACTTAGTTTTCAACATGAAAGTCCTAACTTTGCACAAAGGATTTTTACTTGTATAGGCATATTTTTAATTAAGTCTCCTAATTTGAAGAAAAGTTCCCAGAGCTATTCTGTGCACACATTTAAGAATGTGTGGGCTTTTTTTCCTTTTTTCTTTTTCTCGAGCCAAACTAAATTAGCCTTCACTTCATCAATTCTTGGCTTTGAGGATTAATGGCACCATGCTGGAAAGTTGAGAGTATGAACCATATAACCAAGGAGAAAAGAGAAAAGCAAAACTAAATGAAGGAAATAACTAGTATAGTCTTTCAGCTTGGTGTACCAGCCTAGACTTGGAGACAGGGTGATCTGAGTTCAAAACCCCACTTCTAATATATATATGAGCTTTGTGACCCTTTCTGAAATCTTTGTTTCCTTATCTGGGAGGATAGGGAAAGGGGCGAGAAGGAGGGAGTTGCACAGATAATAAGGACTCGGAATCAGGATTTGAACTCAGGCTCTCTGGATTTCAGAGGACCTGGGTTTAAATATCAACTCTGTTTCTCTAGAGCTAGCTCTTACTGACTTGCTAAATAACAGGCCTTGATTTGTAATTTTGTTGATTTTCTAGACTAGGGGTCAGCAAACCACAGACCTCAGTGGAACCCTCAGCCAGGAATGGTTCTTACATTTTTAAATAAACTTTTATTGCTTTTTAAAATGTGAAAACCATTCATAAGGCCATACAAAAATGGGTGGGAGGCTAGATTTGGTCCCTGGGTCACAGTTTGCTCACCTCTACTATAGACTTAAGAAAATTATGGAGAAAATGTGAAATAATTCAGAATAAACTTTAAAATGTGTTGTGGGTACGATTTTTTCTGTAGAACTGGTGGCTAAACATTTAACACAGCACATAGTATCTGTGTGAACCTGGCCAACTCATATAACTTCTCTCAGCCTCAATTTTTTCTTCTGTAAAATGAAGAGATTAGACTAATTGACCCCTAAAGTCCCTAGGAACTCTAAATCTATCTTCTTATGATCCTTTCATTCTTTACTTTCAGGATTATTGTGAAGCTCAAATGAAAAAATAGATGTAAAGTACTTTGAAAACTTTAAAAACTAGCTACTATTATTAGTTGCAAAATAAGCTCAACCTAACCATACGCATTTGGGGATAAGCTATGATACATTCATAAACCTGTCTTTCCCTGCAATTTGCTCTCCTCTCTAATAAACCCACTTACTGAAATAAATCATTCCCTTTTTGCTCTACTCCTAATGATATACTTTGAACAAAGGGAGTAGGGGGAACTAACCTAATAGTGTATCTCTGACAGAGTAATAATGTAACCACACAAAGAAGTTATAAATGCTACAGTTGGCAATTTGTGGCTGAGTTCCATTAGGCCCCAACAGGCCCAGCCAATGCTGAGTAGTAATGACGTAGTCTGGGTGGATGGTCTTCTTTGCAAGGTCCAAGGCATCCAAGAATTGCTCTCTCTCTAGAGGAGTCAAAGAATGGATATTCTTCCGAAAGACTGGTGGCTTCTTTTGATTGCAGTTGGAACCTGTCCAGCCAAACTTGCATTCTCCACAGTTATAGCCAGCAAAGTTGTCTAGATTCAGAAAAGAAGAAAAAAAATGTTGGCCTAAAATATAGTCAGATTTTCAGATATTTCCCTTAATCTGGTTGTTGACCAATATAGTCTTTGATATGAAAGAGTAATTTTATATATACTAATATGTGTAATATAAATGTGTATCATAAATTTATATTGAAAATGCAATATACTTATTTATATAACTGTGCTCTGTTATATATACCCTAGCATAATGCATAATGTTTTATTTATATATTCATATGCACATATGAATATAGTCACAATTGGTGAAACTGAGGCCCAAGGAAGTTGTTAAGAATTTGTTCAAATAATTAGAATTTGAAGTCAAGTTCTCTAATTCCAGAAGTAGTGAAATTTCCACCATATGACAGTTGCCCTCGCCACCCCAAAAAATGGAGGGATATTTGCTACACAGAGCAAAGGAATCTAAGCTTCTTTCCTTGCCCTCCTCTGAGATTTAACATCTCTATTTCTAGAAATCAAGCAGATTCATGTCTAGTTCATTTCTTAAACTATTTTTAAATGCTCTGCCTCAGACCAGACTAGTTCTCACTCCTGCTCTGGGGGTCCTGAACATCTGGCTGATGGGAATTTTTCCATATGAAGTCCCAGACCCCAGCTTACTCACTGCTGTCTTACAATCTTCAAGCCACCCCTGCCCCACTCCCTTTCTACCAGTAATTAAACAGTACTATCATTCCTGCCAAGGATATGTCAATCAACGACCCTATAGCTACACTTGCCACCTTCCACTCTGGGGAAACTAGGTGGTACAGTGGATAGAGCATTGGCCCTGAAGTTGGGAGCACTTGAGTTCAAATCTCACCTTAGACACTTACTAGCTGAGTGACCCTGGCAAGTCACTTAACCCCAACTGCCTTAAACATTTGGGGCCATCTCCAGTCATCCTGATATATAACTTGCCACTGGACTCAGATGACTCTGGAGGAGTGAGGTTGGTGACTTCCAATGGCCCTTCCTCACTTAAATCCAATTCACTTCAAGTCACATCACCCTGATTTCATGGCCTTTTTTAAGAACAAAGAACAAACAACAATACAAGATATCCCACTCTAGCCACCATTCCTCTTAATGTGTTGCCTAACCCTAGTCAAATAAATGTAAGCTCTTCAAGGGCAAGTATAGTCTGATTTTTTTTTAAAAATCTTTGTATCTCCAGTAATTAAGTGATAGTCACATAATAGATTCTTTTTCATTCAGTGCTGTAAAGATCATTGTTTTGGGTGGGTTGTGTTGTTGTTGTTGTTGTTTTGGTGTAGTTATTCTGCCCACCAAATAGATCGCAACCTCTTTAGAACCTAGCAGTAGTCTTTGCTCATTGCTGTGGCTAAAAAAATTCATTACCTTGTGTCCAATTTAGTCAGTCAGTCAGTAGATAAACATATTAAGCCTACTCTGTGCCAGGCACTATGCTAAGTGCTGGAGATTCAAAGAAAGGAAAGGTAAAAGATAGTCCCTGCCTTCTTTGAGCTCACAATATAACAGGCTGCAGACAATTACATGCAAGCAAGCTATATACAGGATAAACAGAGAAAAGTCACCAGAATTAAAAGGGATTGACAGGGGGCATCTAGATGACCCTGGAGTCAGGAGTACCTGAGTTCAGGTCCGGCCTCAGACACTTAACACTTACTAGCTGTGTGACCCTGGACAAGTCACTTAACCCCAATTGCCTCACTGAAAAAAAAAAAAAAGGATTGACAAAGGATCAAGTGAGAGTTTTTTGAGGATGTGGGAGTGCGGGAGACAGGGTCATATTTATAAACAGTGGGGAAGCCCCCAGTAGACAGAGAGAGATTGAAGATATGAGACTTGGCTAAAAAGAAGAATAGCTAGTATTTATATTACACAGTGCTTTAAGGTTCGTTAAATACTTTACATAAGGTAGTTCATCTGAACCTCACAGTTCTGTGAGGTAAGGTGCAATTATTCATTATCCCCATTTTATAGATGAGGAAACTAAAACAGACAGAGGTTAAGTGGCCTGACCAGGGTCACACATCTGGTACATGTCTGAGCCAGCACTGAATTCAGGTTTGTTTGGTTTTTAATCCCAAATCCTTCCCTCTACCCACTGTACCATTTAGCTCCCTAGAATGGTTCTCCAGTGACATAAAGCCAGCCAATAAACATTTTTAAAGCACACATTATATGTTAGGCATTGTGCTAAGTACCAGGATTATGAAAAAGAAAGACAATCCCTGCCCTCAAGGAGCCTATAATCTAATCAGGGAAGACAATACAAAAAAGGAGGCTAAAAGAGTATTGAGGAGGTACCCCATACTGGGTCAAGATGGAAAAGTCCAAAGGAGTGCAGCCAGGTAGGTAATGGGATGTCTGGTTTGAGTGTGTTCCTTAAATGGAGGCTCTGGAAGGAGCCTCTAATCAGAACTCTTATCAGAGGGGCCACAGGGCTAGAGTAGCTGTGAGTACCAAGGCTGACAAGATCTTGCAGGATGAAGAGGTTCCTGGGGCAGGATGAAGAAGTCCAAAGACGTAGAAGTCGATAGGAAATTCAAGTCCATCACTGAACAACATCTTCAAAGCCTTTCTAGCTTGGAAAAAAAAAACCAAATAGAGCTTGCAAAATATCAGTCACCCTCCACTATGAAATCGTAGAAGAAGACTTTGGAAGACTTGAAATAGCTCTGAATTCTGACACTATTCTCCTTCCCTCCACTCATTGATTATGAAGAGGTGTAACGGAGGCATCTGTTATTTTATGTTGAGTGCTGGAACAAAATGAGACACTCATAAGTCATTTGACAGTCAATAAAAGGAGATTTACTTAACCATAGTTTAGAAAGGATATTCAGCATGCAGTTTCTTTCATTAAAAAACTGAATCTGGTCAACAGAGCAGGGTGCAGTGACTTAGAAAGTCTCAGGATATGCACCAAGTCTAAAGGGCCTCACTTTCATGCGGGTAGGCTTTTTATGCCCTAAATTGACCAAGAAATTGTATCAATAGGACTAGAAGTCACCAAGAAGTATCCTCTGGGCCAATTAATTCCAGGAGTTAAATCTGGAGGCTTTTAGGGGGAAAGCTAACCTAAATTGGATTGGAAGATCAGGGAAGAGGAACCCTAGTAGATAGTGTGCTATATCTACAAGCATACACGTTCATGTATGTATATACAGCCAATTCTCACTTCTGCGGACTGTTCCACAGAATTCTATGCAGATTTTTATGTCATGCAAATTTGCCTTCTAACTTGGAGAAAGAAAAGAGAGAGAGAAAGGGAGGGACAGAGAAAAGGATCCTGGGGTCTGTGGAGGTAGGGGCCAGCACATGGTTCAAGAACACAGAGAAGCAAGAGCTGGAAGAGCAACAAGAAGGGACTGGGGACAAGCATGCAGTACCCCAGCACAGATAGATAAAAGACAAGTAGGGAGGTACCAGATGTCTCAGGCCAAGCCACCATCCAGCAACAGCAGTGGTCAAGGTCTGTTCTTCTACTTTCACTTGGAAGTTTCACTTGGGGTTGTTTTTTGGTTTTTTGTTGGGGTTTTTTTGGAGGGAAAAGGATGGGAGTTCAGGGAGCACCTAACCAAAGGGAAGGAGAGGGAGAAAGAGAGAGAGAGAGAGAGAGAGAGAGAGAGAGAGAGAGAGCAATACAATCCATGAGAATCTACCCCTGTACTTTTGTCAAATTAGAGTGAAACAAGAAAGAAGGACTCTTCAATTAATTCCATCCTTTCTTATAGTTTATTTTCCCTTGGGATCAGGACTATATACAGCTACCCAAAAGTGAGACCAAGGCAGGGAGGGGGAGGGAGAAGTTGATTTCCCTGAATTTGAATGAAATCTGACACAGGAAGTCGAGAAAGTCCACTTTATTTCACAAAGGAGGCAGAGTTAAGATAAAACCAATGGAAGTTGGCAGGTTGTAAAGGTGAATTAGCTGCAATATTGTCAGGAGGTGCAATTCGACTTAGGTTTTCCTGTCAACTACAGGTAGGTCTCTACTTTATCAGCACTCAGGGCTAGTAACAATGTAAGCAATAACTAGAAAGGCCAAGGAAGGGGAAAATCAAATGCAAACTAATCTAATCTGAAATTAAGGTGCTATCAGGAAGCTTCTTAGAACTTAGTTATAGGGGCAGCTAGGTGGTGCAGTGGATAGAGCACTGGCCCTGGATTCAGGAAGATCTGAGTTCAAATCCGACCTCAGGCACTTGACACTTACTAGCTGTGTGACCCTGGGCAAGTTACTTAACCCTCATTGCCTGCCAAAAAAAAAAAAACTCAGTTATAGTCAGATGAAAAGTTGAATGATGTTTTACATAATACAGAGAATGAGGCAAAGCTCCTCTCTTTGTAGCCAAAGAAAGGGAATTGTAGCTTCAGAAGGCCAAAAGCCACAGGGGAGGTGGGGAGAGAAAAGCATAGATTTCATTTGGTATTAACCCTTTATTCTCTGTGCATTGTTTTGTATTTATAGTGAAAGAGAGAGGTTTAGGACCAAGGAGCTCAGTGGGGAGACTTGAAAGGAAGAGAAGCTGATAAAAAGATCCATGGAGCTAAGCATTTGGGTATCACTTTCTTGCTATGTAGTGTAAGTCAACCCTTATGTAGCTCAATAACCTTACTTTGCCATAATCTTGAATGCTTCCAAGAAATGATAAATGACTAATAAGAAAAGGAATCATTCTTCAATGAGTTCCAATACTGACAACCATGTCACTGACTAATCTTGTCCAAATGACCATCACCACCTTTATTATAGGAGCAAAGCTATTGAAATTCAAGTCATCTTTTTTTCCTCTGCCCCCCTAATAACAATAATTAGCATTTCTATAGCTCTTTATACATATTACTAATTTGGCTCTCAAATAGATCAGTAGGGTATTATTATCCCCTGTCATAGAGCACTATAGCCTTCAAAAAACTTAAAATGAGTAACACTCAGACAGTAGAGGAGAGGTATATTATGGGTGTGACCCATCTGCAACACAACAAATGAGGAACTACAAAGAAAAACCAATGTAAAGGTAGTCATCAAAGAAATGTGTGATGGAAAAAGATGGGCCGATCATGTAGCAAGAGCAAAAGATAATTCCTGAACAGCTCACATTCATGATGGCAAGACAAAAGGAAGGAAGCCTCCATTGTGAAGAGTGTCACAAGATGGGCAGGACAGGCATTGATGGGCTGTCTTCTGCTCCATTGAAAGGAACGTCTATATTTATGTGATCACAGGTCTATATCACATGAGATGATATTTTGTTTTCTTTTGGGATTTTCTGGGAGGGACAATGAGGGTTAAGTGACTTGACCAAGATCACACAGCTATTAAGTGTCAAGTGTCTGTGGCCAGATTTTAACTCAGTTCCTCCTGAATCCAGGGCTGGTGTTTTATCCACTGTGCCATCTAGCTGCCCCCATGTGATGATATTTGTAAAGTGCTTTTCACAGTGTCTGGCACATAGCAGGAGCATAATAAATGCTCCCATCCTTCCTCTTTTCCTTCCCTCTGTTAAGGACTAAAATTCTAGCTAGTCTGTCTAAAATATCTAATGAGTGGTCGCCAATAAATTATAAGCTTTAGCAAGAGTTAGACTTTTAATCATTTATTAAGGAGAATAAGAATTTGGTAAAGAGAGAGAAAAAGGCCTAGATTCCTATCAATTAAAGGGAGAGTACATTTCTAGCTCCCTTCTCCACCAGAGTCCAGAGGAAAGAGAGCGCGAGACTGAGCGCGCCAGTCTCTTCCTTCCTCCTCCCAAGGTGGCGTCATTCCAATCGTTACACCTCCTTTCCTTATTCCTTTCTTCTTTCTTCCTTCCTTTCATTCTATTTGAGTATTTGAGTACTACAGTTGAAAAAAATGATACTTAGAGAAATTTAGCCTCATACAGCTAATAAGCAGTAGAGTGGCAAAGGAAACACAAAGTTTTCTGATTCCAATGTCAAGGTTCTCTCAAGTGCACCAAAGCTCCCTCTGATATATTTCTTTTTTTCCCCTTAATGTTCCTATTACATTTCTATAATTAGCAGCTAAAGTTATATCTCTCATTAAAATCAAACTATACCTTCATTAAAGCTAGCAAAATTATCCTCTCTCTCCCCCTTTATCTCTCTCCCCCTCTATACTCCTCTCTCTATCTCTCCATCTCTTTAGCTGACTATCTCTCCCTTTCCCCTCTCTCCGCATTTTCAGCTCTTTCTCTCTCTGTTCCTCTCCCCCACCCTTTCATCTGGCTGTCTCTCTGTCTCTGTTTCACCTCTCCCTCATCAACTGTCTCTCTGTCTTGTCTCCCTCTATTTTTGTATCTCTGTCTCTCTCCCTTCTTCTCTTCCTGTTTGTCTCTCCCTCTTCCTCTCTCTATTTTTTTTGTCTCTCTGTCTTTTTGTTTCTCTGTGTCTCACTCCCCTCTCCTTTTTCCTTTCTTTATTCCTCTCTTCCTTCATCTCTCTCTTGCCCTCTATCACTCTGTGTCTCTGTCTCTGCCTGTATCTGTCTGTATGTCCCTGTGTATCATATGATTAAATTTATTGTCATTTGGCTGTCTACAATGTGTTTTTCCTAATGCAGATATTTACAAATATGTCACTAGAGTCTCTGACGGAAGAGAAATTCTTCCTTTTTAATAGACTAAGAAGTTTTCCTTTCCAAATATTGTAATAAGAACTAATTTTTTCTCTGAATCTTAAGTTTTTGTCAATCTCTGACATTTATAAGCTATGAATTTTACAATGATGAAATAAGTTTCTTGTGGTTGACAATAGTAGTAACTGACTCAGTTTCTGTCTCAGCCTTCTGAAAAGAATCCATTGTCTTGAATACCTCCTTGAAATGGAATGTCTATAATAGGTTCATAGGATCTTAGATCTAGATCTGGAAGATACCTGGGGAGAAGTCTTTTAATCCAACCTCTTCATTTTACAGTTGAAGAAAGTGAGATCCATACAAATTTAGTGAATTTCCCAAAGTCATATGTATCGAAGGTAGGATCTGAATCTAGGTCCTCAGCACCAGGGCCCCTACTCTTTTTGCTATACAATGGTACTATAGTTGCCAGTGAAGGAAGACCACAGTTAGATGGTGCAGTGGATAGAGTGCTGGGTTTGGAACCAGGCAAATATGGCCCCAGACACTTACTAGCTGTGTGACCTTGGGCAAGTCACTTAACCCTGTTTGCCTCAGTTTTCTCATCTGTAAAATGAGCTGGAGAAGGAAATTATGTACCACTTCAATATCCTTACCTAGAAAACCCCAAGTGAGGTCACAAAGAGTTGGACATGACTGAAACAGCTGAACAACAAACAAATATAACACATTAATGAGAATTATTAAAGTGGGCTTGCACAGATTTGATCTAATCTAGATCCTTGGATATATTTGGGGTTTTTTTAAGTTATGTTCAGTCACACTTTCCCTCAACACGATGTAAAGAAAATATACCACATGTTGAATTTAGACTGTTTTATTTCAGGTCTTACAAAACTAAATATATAAGAGATCTGATAGTAGATTGAACCTATCCATAAGACGTGGTACACAAAAGTCTATCAACTGTTATTTCTTTAATTTACACTTACTCTAACATGAATATTTTGTTTCCAGTTATGAAGAGGTAAGTTGTTCCCTACCTATTGACATTACAAACTTTTTAAAAAATCCTACAGGAATAGAAACATATTCAACAAAAGTTTTTTTTAATGGACATTTAAAATTGTTTTTATGTGTAATTAGGGGAAAATAACATCCTAAAAAACATTTTTTTAAAGAAATAAGGTTTTCATGATGTTATGATGCTGACCAGGATGTTTCCTTTGAGAATGATGTTCCCCTGAAAACCTTAACATATATACTTCCCTACTATCTGTTTAAAAACATAATTATTTTTTAATCTAAGTATAATTCTTTACACACATTCTTTTTAATAAACATTTTTTTTGGAGTTTGGAGTTACAGATTCTACCCTCCCTCCTTTCCCTGATGAGGTGGTAAGTGGTCAGATATGGGTTGTACACGTTCAGTTGTGTAAAACATTTCCATATTGGTAATTTTTTATGACAAGACTCAAATAAAAGGGAAAAAATAAAGTATCCTTTAACCACTACCAAAAAATAATCCTGTTTTCAGGATGAGGCTAGTACAATAAGAAATAGACGTTCATAATACAGATTTTTTTTTAAAAAGGATTTTGTGGTCTTAGTAGTAAATGGAGTGGAGTGGGGGAGAGGAAGCCGTTAAATCATGAATCTTTCCACCATCTATGTATGATGTTCTTCAGCATAGAGGATTTACAATCTGTTACCTTTAGGGCTGGGCTAAAAATGGAAAGAGTGAGAACCACCTCACAGAGCATGTGTTCCTACATGCCATGCACAGCTCAAGCTCAGAAGACTATTAGACTAAGTGGTTTTAAAGACTAGCTGTTTAGTGCTTTTACAAGTAGCTCTAAATGGTCTATTCCTTTTAATTAAAGATTCTATTATTATAATAACAATACTTTATACTTACATAGACCCTTTCATCTACATAACTCAAAAGGATTTTACAAGGAGGTTTTCATCATTATCCCCATTTTAGAGATTGGAAAACTGAGGTACTTAGATACTTATACAAACAAGCAGTTCAACACCAAGCATTCAAAATATATGTGGCAGCCACCTTAAAAAAATAAAGTCCAAAGATTTGGGTACAATTGAAATGTTCCCATGATTTCTAGCCTGCTGTTGAAGTTTTTAAATATGAATACCTAATTCTCCTAAAACAGTCCTGCCTGGCAATGAAAGCCATAACATAGTATCATTTCTTCAATTTAGCCCTAAGGGGGCTGGTAAACAAACAGGATTACAGAATCTAGGACTTTGGATTGCTTGTATTATATTCTAACTATTTTTCTGCCTGAAGCATTAGCTTGTAGCATTTTAGAACTGTAATAATAATAATAGGCATTTATATAATAAAATACAAAGGAACCACTTTACAAATATCATCTCATTTGATCCTTACAACAATGCTGGTAGATAGATAGGTGTTATTACTATGCCCATTTTTAGATGAGGAAACTGAGGTAAATAGAGGTTAAGTGACTTGCCCAAGTCACAACAATACTGGGAAATAGGTGCTATTATTATCCTCGTTTTACAGTTGAGGAAACTGGGGTGAACAGAGATTAAGTGATGGTATCTGAGGATCAAGGGTGAACTCAGGTCTTCCTGATTCTAGGGCCCGGGGCCATTACTGTATCTCTTAGCTGTGTAAGAATAGATCTTATAGACAGGTGTGTGCTGGTAAATGTTTAACAAGTGTGTCTCCAAGGACATAATGTACATAAATGTACATAAAACAAAGTTTTGGGTTTTATCTGTATTATTCACATTTTCTCCAGTATTTTCTCAAGTCTAGACAATCAATAAAACACTAAATTCAATCTCTATGTGTTATGTTTGCTGATTACTGAGGTGTAGATTTTCAAACTGAAAATATTACAGTAGACTTGAAAGCGAGTAAGGATTGGCTCTGCCACACCTTTTAGAGACTACTTAGTCCAAAGTCCTCGTTTTAAAGATGAAGAAAGTAACTCACATGAAGAATCAAGTATGTCACATATGGGTGCTTATTTTTCTTAAATAAATTTTGGATAATAGAGAAAGACATTGGGCATATGATTATGGTTAAACAGTCTAGCAAACTTTCCTGAAATTAAAATTCAACCTATGGAAGAATTTTTATTTAATTTTATAGAGCATCCATTTAAAACATTTTGAAACATCCACAGATGAGTGGCAAGTATAAGATGAAAAATTCCTATGTTCAGTTTTAAGTCCAGTGCCTTAGCCTCATCTAAGTAATTACATCTGTTCATATATCCACATGATATTCCTGGTGATCTACACCCTAATAGTACATTCATTTTTCCTAAAAGAAAGCTGGCCTTACATCCCCAAATAAATCATTTCCTCTCTCTATTATTCACCTATAAAATGAGGACACTGGACTCTATGCCTGAGGTGCCTACCATCTTTGAAATGATGAATGGTGAAAGTCATATATTAAGGAATCAGAAGAAAGCATCCTTTCCTCCATGTGTCTTGTTTCTCCTTCTGCCCCTGAAACATAAAACTCTTCCAGTTCACTGTTGCTCCCAATAAAGTCTGAAATTTTGTTGTTCAATTGTGTCTGACTTTTCGTGACCCCATTTGGGGTTTTCTTGGCAAAGATTCTAGAGTAGTTTGCCATTTCCTTCTCAGGATATCCCCACGTATAGATAAGCAACTGAGGCAAATAAGGTTTATGTCACTTGTCCAGGGTCACACAGCTAATAAGTCAGTGTCTGAGGCTGGATTTGAACTCATATCTTCCTGATTCCAAGCTCAGTGTTCTATCCATTGCACCACCTAGCTTCCTGGAATAATAGTCCTTTATTTTAGTCCTAAGTATGCCATTGAATAAACTGTGACCTTGGATAAATCACATAAGCCTCAGTTCTCCTAATATATAAAAGTTCCCTAATATATATGTTTCCCAATATATAAAATATAAAGTTATAAAATGTAAGTTTCCTAATATATAAAATCAAACATTGGACCAATGATCTCTAGTATTCTTTATTTCTTCTAGCTTGAGCAGTTTAGAGTTTTATAGTCCTGGGCCCATCCCTACTCTTACTTGTTCCTTCATACAGTATCTCTTGAGAAAGTATTTGGATAGGATATAAGCTTTCAATGGGGCCCTCAGTGGGTCAGCTAGAGGAGTGACATCACTTTTGAAAAGTAGCAGTTAAACTCTGATCAAGAAAATGATCGAAGACAATTCAAAAGGACCACTGATGAAAAATGCTTTCCACTGCCAAAGAGAAAACCAATGAACTCAGTGCAGTTTGAAGAAAACTTTTTTCACTTTCTTTTTTTGTGTATATGTTTTCTTTTACAACATTGATAATATGGAAATACATTTTGGGTGACTTTACATGTATAATCTATATCATATTGCTTGCCTTCTCAAGGGATGGAGGAGGGATAAAAGGCAGGGAAAGAATTTATAACTCAAAATTTATTAAAATGAATGTTTTAAATTTTATAATGCAATTGGAAAATATTTTATGAAATAAATAAAAATATATTTTTAAAAAAAGAAAAGTAGCAGCCAAGGGTTATATAGTGCCTCCTCTGCTTTTTCAACTCCTCTCTAGGAAGCAGCCAAGCTCAAGTGTCAATTGGAAGAGACTGGGGAAGTGACATAATTCTTGAACACTGGAAATTTAAATAAAAGATCAGAAATAAGAGGGCAAAGGGGGAGTTTTCAATTGGTGGTGCCTCAGGGCTAGTCTGATAACATTAGCCTCTGACCACACTTCTCTAGACTAACAAGGTGAGTATGGCCACTTAAAAGAGGTGGCATTGGGTAATAGAAGGCCACCTACTGAGAACCAAATTGAGCTTGGTACTTCTTCAATGTTTCATCAGAAGCTTACCTGCCAGGATGAGCACAGGGCTTCCCAAGGACCTTGACTGGCAAATAGGATTAGGCTGGTAGCCAATAATACTACCTAGCAGTTAAAATCATTTCTTCTATGTTATACCACTCCACACCTTCCCACCCTACCCGTCCTTGACTATATGAGAAGCATATTACTCATTAGCCCCAGCAGAAGAATAAAATAATTGTTCATTGGAAATTTCCCATAGACCCCTGCCATTGTGGCTCTTTCTCCCACAGGGATGCTCATGCCTATCTCTCACCTCCAACTTTGGCAAACCCACATGTTAAAATCATATAAACAATAACAAATAACCAAATATATATAATAAAAATTCTTAACCTTTGCAGGGTTGTACCTCCCTACTTTTTTTTTCTTTTTCTTTTTTCTTTTTTTGCAGGGCAATTGGGGCTAAGTGACTTGCCCAGGGTCACACAGCTAGTAAGTGTTAAGTGTCTGAGGTCAGATTTGAACTCAGGTCCTCCTGAATCCAGGGCTGGTGCTCTATCCACTGCGCCACCTAGATGCCCTCCCTACTTTTTTTAAAATTAGAAATGATTACTCTAAATGGTTTTTGGTTGCAAGTGTTTAGAATTTAGCCAAATGGCACCATTACCTGTGTCAGCAAGTAAATTACTTGTATCATCGGAATTGTAATTCTACCTATTACTAATGCAATGAAATGCTGTGAGAACTAATAACATCATGTTTACTATGTAAAACATATAAAACTTTCAGGAAATAGAGATAAGCATTTAACATACTTTATTAACATAAATAATACAGCTAAACATCTAGAAGTATATTAAGGGCCTCAATGTCTTTATTTTATCTGAAAATGAACAACATGACTGAGATGCAATTTACATAAATAAACATTGAATAAGCATCTGCCATGTGTAAGGTACTATGCTAGGCACTGAGAACTAACGCTAATCAGTCCCTGCCCTCAAGAAGCTCATATCCCACTGAGAGCTCCATGTACACAGGTAATTGAATATAAGGTAATTTGAGACTGAGCATTAGCAACCGGAGGGATCAGGGAAATGACTATTATATAGACAGACTACAAAGGAGAAAATAAACATTCACATGGTGGAAACATAAAATTAATCTCATTCATGAGCCAACTGCACAGTACTTACGACAATCTTCTGGTAATCCTTCTACGCTCAAAAGAAGCCAATTGCCCTAAGAACACCATCCAAGTGCTTTTTCTGAAGTTAGCTCTTGTGTTTTATGTAGTTCAAACGTGGTTCCAGCTTTTGTGTGTTTATCACTGTTGTACATAGGGGATGAAAACTGGAGGGGAGCTCAACTGAAGGAAACTTGAGAAGACTTGGAAAAGTCATAGGGATTTTTTTTAAATGCTAGAGCAAAGCTGGATTTCATATTGAAGGATAAACTGAGAGACAAGGCAGGAGAAAAGCAAGGACAATAGAAAACATTTACATGTCCATTTCAAATCTAGGGTTGAAGAGCTCATACCTTAGATGGCCCTTTGCATCCCAAACACCTTGAGCAATGTGTATGAGGCTACTACTCCCCTGGAAAAAAAATTAATCATTCTGCAGTCATTAAACAGAGTTCTACCCACAGCTAGGTGCCATTGTTAATAGAGTGCTGGACTTGGAGTCAGAAAGACCTGCTCCAGACACTTACTAGCCCTGTGACCCTGGACATATCCCTAACCTCTCTCAGACTCAGTTCCCTCATTCGTAAAATATGGATAGTAACAATACCTACCTCAAAGTGTTGGTGTGAGGATCAAGCAAGACTATATCTGTAAATTGTCTTAAAAACTGTAAAGTACTATTAGCTATATCACCATCATCATTGTCATAATCATAATTATCAACTTTAATGGGATGGGAGCAGGGCCAAAATAACTACTACCTTGGTCCCCACATTGAGCAGGTACCAAGGGATTTCTAAAAGGGAAGTAACTATATTAGCAAGGGATTCACATGAAAATAAATCTTGTAAATCAACGGAAGGGATCTTCTGGTAAGACACTCCTAAAAATTCAGGATAAAGCCCTGAAACCTTCAGCACATATCCCTTTTCTCTGTAGAGTACAGGCAACCATACAAATTAAATGTGAGATAAACTGAGCCACCACACATGGTAAAGCCTTTATTTAGTATTTTTACATAGTTTTAAAATATTTTCAGAAGCACATAGGAAAGCTAAAGTCAGAGTTCAGAGTGTTTGGATCCTAGTCATTTGTGTTAATAATTGAGCTCCACTCCTTCCTCAACAAGTGCAAACATATTTCCCAAGGAGAGAACCCTGGAAATCTTGAAAAGACTTGTAGCTGACTTGCTGATGCTTTGTCTTGAGCACCTTCTTACAAACAAACCAATGATCACTTGGCAAGAGGTTGGAGTGCCCAATTTGCCCTGTGTAACGTTTATTTGGTAATAACTGACATTTACATCTCTTTTTGCAAAGAGCTTTACATGGGTTTCCTTTGAGCCCCACAACAATCCTATGGGTATATCCTACGGTAATTATTATCCCCATTTTGCAGAGGAGGAAACTGAGGATCAGATAAGTGACTTGCCTAAGGTCAAGTAGCTGGCAAGTGCCAGGAAGTGACTTTGTGTCCATTGAACAAAGAACCAGACAAGAACCTGTCCGGTGGGTTCACCACTAAAAATCAAATAGGTTTAGTACTTCAAAAAATTTTTTCTGATAAGATCACCTCTCCCCATCCCCAGCAAGAAGCCATTTTTCCTAATGAAGATTCTCCCCTCCTTCCTGAATCTAGTCTGGTAGGATGGAGGAGTATGGAGAACAGTGACTGTGGAAGGTATAACCCATTCAAGCCTCTTACCTGTACACTTGCATGTCCGGTTGAAGAATTTCCTAGGCCACTGCTCACGATCATCCTGGTTCCAGAGCACATAGGGGCCACTCCAGGGCCTAGCATCTGCCCGCACCTCTGCACATTGTCCTCGCCCCTCTAGTATGCCACATGTGTTGGCAGGTTCCGCACCCAGAGGGGGGCAGCACTCTTTGGATACTAGCCTTTCCACAGTCATGCAGGTCCGAGGAAATTGAGCCTGGAATACAGGGAGGAGACAGGAGCCCAGGCAAATGAGAGTGACCCACTGTAGCAGGCCAGCCTGCAGCTGTTTGGTCATTGCTCCAAGACAAGGAAAAATCTCTCTCTCTCTCTCTCTCATAGAATCTCAACCTTCAATTCCTCTCTCTCCCTTTAGCTTTTCCTCCTTTTATTACTTTCTCTCTCCCTTGGTTCTTTCCAGTTCTCACACTTCACCTTGTCTTTTTTTTTCTTTTTGCCTCTCTCCTTTTACAGAAGCACATGCAAAACCACAAGACACGCACGTGTGCATGTGTTCACACACATATGCACATGCACTGTTTTATGTGGCTTTAAGTGTGAAACAACCGAGACAATTTTGACTTAATTAGAAACTCCTCTAGCAGCTCAGTTTAATGAGGGCTGCACTTCTCACCATGTTAACCCCGTTAAAAATCAGGCTTTCTTTAATTGAGTTAATTTACAAAGCGCTACAGTCATACTGCTTATTATGCTGGTATTTCTACTACCGTCCCCCTCCCTTTTTCTAGCCCTTGACTTTAATTATCTTGAACTCAGTTCAAAAGGCAAAAAACTCGCTCTCTTTACTGGGGTGCCTTGCCAAGGCACTGGGACTTGTGGGGTTTATGTAATGGCCTGGGAGAAGCCCTCATTAGGGGGATTAACGTTTCAGAAATCCTCATCGTGAGCACATGACATGAAGAGCACAGTGAAGTTAGTAAAGTTGCTGGCCCCAGTTCAAGGGGTAAAAACATCTTCTTTATCTGCAACTCATGTGCCTCAGCCAAGCTGTGACCTCCAACTTCCTGGGGAGTCAATGGATGTAGTGAGTCCCACGTCAAAGGATGCTTAAGGGCAAGCATGCGAGTTAACTAAAATTTGTCCTTATGACTGCTCACTGACAGGCTCCAAAGACCAGTCCAGGAGGTCAGGCAGCTTCAGAAATAAAGCAACATTTATTTAGGACTGCAGTACAAGGCGCTGCTTTGTTCGGTGATTAGGGATCCTTTTCCCCGCAGAATAATAGCATGCTATTCTCCTGATTGGCACACCTCCTCCACAGATGATTTTTTTTCTTTTACGTAAAATAGAATATCTTAATCTATCACCGGCAACTCAAAATTGTCCTTTTCAAAGTTATAATAAAGTCGGTGAGTGATTGAGAGTGACAGATATTGAAACACATTTTTGATACTTTCATTTAAATAAGCAATCAAATATTATCAAGCATCTGTCTAGACTCATAATGGTCCCTATGTGCTTCTAGGACATCTTCAGGGTATCGAGAAAGCTGATAATCAGCAACTAGAATGTTCCACCTGCCAGAGAATTGGGAGCAGTTCATTGTAGTTCCTAATATGTCCCTGTAGCAGACAATGTGTGGTCTCCCACACATGTCCAGCACTTGCTAGAATCTGTGACTTTCTATCCACTTTCCCTCGACCATTCCCTATGCCAAAGATGCCCCCCATCTTTACCTGACAAACACCCATTCTTTAAGCAGTAACTCAAAAGTTGTCTTCTATAAAGCTCTCCCTGATTCTGACCCACCCTCTTCCCCATCCAAACACACACACACACACACACACACACACACTCCAAGCCAGAAATTACTCTTCTTTTCTTGGAACTTGCCTAGTGCTTTCTTCTGACTTTTCTTATGCCTGTATCATGGTAACACAATAAGAAGGTAACACAGGTTGTGTAAAGAAGGTGTACCTGCTAAGTGGGAAAAGGTCTCAGCATTTCCCTTGGCCCAGAAACAAAGGCAACTAAGGTAATGAAAGGAAGCACGTGTGGACACTTCCTCACCATTTGGTAATGGTACTGGATAAGAAGTGGAGAACTCAACATATGTGTTGGATTGGAGTTCTGACCCTATGACTAACTTCCTGTGCATCTTTAAGTGAAATTACTTCATTTCTCTGAGACTCAGTTTCCTCTTATAGGCAAATGAGACATAGTCTCCTTTCCAGAACTAACATTCTGAAATCTACCTAGTTTATTTACAGAGATACATTTATAACATCATTAGAGTATACGGAATGGCCATCTCTACTTGTAAGTATCATATCATATCATATTATATTATATTACTACCTGTAAAGTATAAACCTGGGCATGTACAAAGACACCTATTCATACTTTCACATTAACAGGACTAGTATCCCAGAAAAGGACTACTACCACATGGTTACACTCAAATTTTTGAGTACTATGAGTAATCTTGTTGATGATAATAATACATACCCCCTACTTACCAGTCCAGCTCTTTAGCCCCAACAAAAATGTTTCTATTTGTACAAGCAGTCACTCACAATAATGACACTTTTACATCTTAAAAATAACTATTTACTTAATAAAGAAAAAATAATACCACAAGTATATTAAAGCAAGGGTCCACATGACCACTTACTTTGTCCAATCAGGGTAAAGTTCTATTCTTACTCTAGCAAGGCAAACCAGCTTAGCCAGCTCTTCTTACATAGTAAAGCAGTAATAGTACCTGTCTTTACCCCTTCTGTTGTTACCTCTTAAACCAGAGGGGACAGGAAAGGATAATGTACTTCTGAGTTCTCCCTCTCTTCAGCTTTAAATAGTGCTGGAGGGCAATACTTGGACTTTCAGTCTTTATTCAGCCAAGCAGGAACTAGCAGCCAAAGCGTTCATGCCAACTGACTTCTTTTGTTAATGGTCTCTTCACATAGCTCCATAAAACTATTTTTGACCCTCCTGATGTCTCTTTCCTTTTCTGTCATGTTCTTCAGCTCAGTCTCTTTTTCTGTCTTCTATGTACTTTGGTTATTTTAATCAGAGATTACTGGCTCTCAGGGACTTACTTTTCACTCTAAAAGTGGCAATCCCACCCCAATTTTCCCTATAAAATCAATAGGTCTTATTTAATTATACCTCAGTCTTTTTTTAGTTTTACCATCTTTAATAATAAAATTATTACATGCAACTGAGCTGAAGAACCATAATATTCTATAGCTCTCAAGTTTTCATCATGGATCTCCATTTCATTTTATGTCCTTAAAACCGTGTTTCTTCATTATTACTTGTTTCTGATTTTTTTATAAATAAAATTTCTTTTTCTGTTCTTTTAGTACTTCAAACTGTTTACATACAACTAGACATTGAGTTACATCTTTCATGAGGTGATTTAAATCTTTATATTTATTCCAGTGCTTATTTTCCATCATTGTTTGTCCTTCATTCTTGAAGAGGCCCATGACATCAGGTGATGTCACGATTTGCACTGAATTGGATTTAAGTGAGGGAGGGCTGTGCGAAGTCACCAACCTCACTCTCTTCCTCAGAGCCATCTAGATCCAGTGGCAAAATATAGATCAGGACATGATCAACGGTGATAGACTTAGGTCTTCTCAGCAATACAATGATCCAAGACAATTCCAAAGGACATGTGATGGAAAATGTTTTTTCTTTTTTGAGGTTTTTCCCTTTTGTTCTGATTCTTCTTTCACAACATGACTAATGCAGAAATATGCTTAATATGATTGTACAAATATAACCTATATGAGTTTGCTTTTTGTCTTGGGGAGGGGGAAGGGAAAGAGGGAGGGAGGAAAATTTGGAACTAAAAATCTTATGAAAACAAATGTTGACAACTATCTTTACATGTAACTGGAAAATAATAAAATACTTTTATGATTATATATATATATATATATATATATATATATATATATATATATATCAGGACAACTGGAGATGGCCCCAGATGTTTAAGGCAATTGGGATTAATTTACTTGCCCAGGGTCACACAGCTAGTAAGTGTCTGAGGTGTGATTTGAACTCAGGTCCTCCCAACTTCAAGACCAGTGCTTTATCCACTTTGCCACCTATATGGCCCCTCATTTTCCATCAAAAACTGATCAAAATCCATTTGGAAGCAATGCTTCTTCATACACATAATTTAGCAGTTTTTAATTGAACCAAAGGTTTTTTCCCCACTTAATTCAGGTATCAGTATATTCATTTATCATAGTGGCAATATCTAACATTTTAAAGTTAGTTTGAATGTTTTTATTTATACAACAGTAACTGCACTTTTTGGCCTCAAAGTGCTCCACATGAAAAAGTCCTTAAAGGGATATTACCCTACACAAAGCACTGGGTTGAGGAAATGGAGAGGGGTAAAGCATGAAGTCAAGGCAGAAAAAGAGCAGAGACATCAGGAACAGGCTTATTGTGGATTTTCTTAAAATAAAGAGAAAATGAAAATAGCAGCTGAACTGTACAGGTGTGCTGGTTTTCCTGATACTGGGTTTCAGGCTACACTTGCCTTAGGCACTGACCTTTCCTAATGAAGGTAGTTATTTTTTTTTGCAGGGCAGTGAGGGTTAAATGACTTGCCCAAGGTCACACAGCTAGTAAGTGTCAAGTTCCTGAGGCCAGATTTTAATTCAGGTCCTCCTGAATTCAGGGCCGGTACTCTATCCACTGTACCACCTAGCTGCCCCTCAATGAAGGTAGTTATTCAAGGACATCAAAGTGCTCCTGATTCAGAGCCTAGACCCCCAAGAGGCTTCAGTGAGAATGAAGAGAACCTTTTTCATGAAAGGCAAAGGAAGTAGCAGAAGACCCCAACAAGACTGAAATACTTCACACCTTGGCTGCAGTTGGGAGACAGGACACTTGTGATCAGATATTGATTTCCCATATTCCCATGATTAAGAATTAGGTTAAAGAAACTTTGACTTAGGGAGAAATGGATGCCAATCTAAACCCTATTTTTCCTGCTTTTGAGGAATTTGAGCCAGGGATATGACTGGAATATTGTTCTCTGTCTTTTGCTTTGCATTTTATTGTACTTTTATCAACTAATTAAACTGTTGCATAACCATAACTATAAAGCATAACTATTTAGTACCTGAAAAATCTGGAAATGGAAGGAGTGTGGCCACCTAGCTGCCAAAGAAAGGTAGGTTTGATTGACAGACATATCTGTCCATGGTCCTGACCATTGGTAAAGGTCCACACAAAAATGCTACCAACTCATCCGGATATACTTGTTACATGTAAAATGAGAATTGGATTAGATGATCTGTGAGGTCCCTTCAAAACATTATTATTATTTTATGAATCTATTTCAACCTCCAGGAAGGCTGCCTTCTGTCTTCTGACTGTACATTTAAATAGAAAAGACAAGTTGATGCTTTCCACCATATGTGAAATCGGTCCTTTATGACACTGAAGATATAGAGTAAAAGACCAGGGAAGAAAGGGACAGAGTTAGGCAAGTCTCTGTTATGCAGCAAAGTAATCTGTCTGTGATGATTGGAGATTTGGGGACATTTCTCTTACCTGCCTCTCTGTGATCCATTGATTAGCTTACCATGTTGAGACCTAATGTCAGAAAAAACCTTTCCAACAGTTAAAGCTGGACCAAACTGAAATGGGTCACCCTGAGATTTGGTGAGATCACTCTCGCCTGAAAGTTTTCAAACAAAGGTTATAGGACCATTTGTTGGATAATTTGCCTGGCATAATCAGAATTTTATTAAAAGGTTCTCAGCAGGAAATATAAAATCTTATTGTCATAGAACTATAAAGGGTAAAAACTAAGATGAATGGACAGGAAAGAAATTTCCTAACAAAACAGAAATTCTTGCAGAAGCTGAATGACCATTTGTCACTTAAAGCATAGGAGAAATTGGTATTTCAGAAAAAAAGTTGTGATCCATTCGAACAATTCAATGTAATAAACATTGTGATAAGTACTATGTGTTAAACAATGTGCTAAGTACTGGGGATACAAAGACCAAAAAAAAAAAGAAGTTTGTATTCTTCTGTAGCATGATTTCTTTGGTCCCTTCCAACTATGGGGTTTGAAATTTCTAGGAATCTCTTTCATAAGAGAGGAGAATTAGATGGAAGCTGCAAGTAGGTGGCCACAGTCAACCAAAAGGAACCATTTCCAGGTTAGTCAAGACTTAAAGGGAAATCACAGAAGAAAAAGCAGGAAAGTTAGAAGAAATCTGGGATGCCTCAACTAAACCAAGGACATCTAAGTCAGAAAACATGGCTGTAATTATGTGTCAACTTTGCTAAAAAGAGAAACAACAAGAAGTACTATATGGAGTGCCAGATGTTCTTGGAGTCAGGAAGACCCATGCCCCAGTTCTCCCTCTAACACATTTGTATACAGTTGCTAGGCAACTGTTGACAAGTCATTTGACCTCCCCAATCCTCAGGCTATTCCAAGACCATAAATTATAAAGGAATGAACCTATTAAGTGCTGACCATGTGCTAAGCAGTGGGGATACAAATAGAAAGGCTAGATAGTCCCTGCTCTCAAGGAGCTCATATTCTAATGGGGGAAGACAACTCATATGGAAGATTCCATTTGGAAAGCAGATAGAAAGGTCCCATGTTTGTTAGGGTTTGGTGGAAAAAGAGGTCAGTGCCTCTTCTTTAATGAAATTTACACTGATAAAAGGATATCAATTTCTTATATTTCATAATTTGACAGTGCCAAGGATTTCAATGACAGGAACTTTATTCAGTCTTCAACAAATGTGGATGTAGCACCTGGAAGATTAGATGTTTCTCCAAAGAGGTTGCTTAGCAGATTGATGGTTAAGGGCACTGTGTTAAAAGCATTGCTATTCCAATGCCCTTGGGTCTGAGCTAACTCCATCAGTGTCTGAGGGGACATGGTGGTCAAGGGAGTAATGGTGGTTTGACTTGCTGGTATATAATCCCTCCTGTCTCTCCCTCAGGGTCCCTTGCTATTTCAGTGAGATCAGATTGGATTAACTATCCTTTGGGTGGCAATTGTTGACAAATGATGTGGATGGCTGGCCCTTCTCTACCTTCCCCAGATAACAGTCAAAATGGCTGAGCTGGGAGCAGGACCTATGGTCTGCTCAGTGTAGCTACTCTTAGGGTTTATGTGTCTATCTGCTTGTTGGTGGTAACTGGTGAGTGATTGTAATTGGTGGTGATAAATAAGGTGGGCCTCTTCTCCACAATGATTCCTCTCTCCTTAATGATGGTTGTGGAGTCTAGGCTGGAAGCATGTCTGGTGATTTGGGGGACACTGCTTTTGCCATGGCTCTTGGATTCAGATTCCTGAGCTGTCTCCAAGATGGTCTGAGGGGAGATGGTGGTCAAGGTAGTTGAAATGGTTTTATTTCCCTAGCACAAGCTGTCTCCTGCCTCTCCTTCATGGTGCTGATGCTTCAGTTTGGCTGCCTTGTTGTTGACTTACATAAATCAATATGCATTAATCCAAGGAGTTTCCACACACAATTAAATTCTCTTCACCAGTGAAATTACAGATTAGGACCAAAACCAAAATAAAATAAAATAAAAATGGGACACACACCTTCATCCAGGCTTACCTTCATGGGGAAAAGGAAATGGGGCTGGTATTTGAGAGGAAGAGAGAAACAGAGAGCCAAATTAGGCATTTGAATAATGTGGTAAATCACTTAGTGCTATCCCTGATTGTCAGCCCAGAGAACATATATACACCTTTATTTTGCTATTCAGCAAATTACCTTACTCCTTTTTCACCATCTCTTAATATGAAAATCCTCCTCTTTGTCTTGCCCCCTGCTGGACTTCTCTGACTGATGTTCTTTGATCTATTCCCTGCTACCACATCATGGGAAAAGGAGATTATTTTTTTCCACATCCACAAATTGTTTCCCAAATGCTCGGCATCTATCCTGATAAGGATTTTGCTTTCAACATCTAAGAGCATTTATTTCCTTGGTGGTGTGAATTGTTCTTCAGAGGAATCTAGTGTTGGTAATATGCTGTGTGCCTTCAATTATTTCAATTGTGTCATTTTTACTTTCCTTTGGCATGAATTTTTGACAGTCCATCCTTAAGCCTTCTTATCCAACCAGATAAACATCAAACACATTTTTCAGAATTTCAGATTCATGTCACTTTTATCCTCATTATCTCTGTTTTGTGAGTGAGCATTTTAGGCCAGTTATGCTGCTGCTATGCCTTCTGGTTCTAATTTTCAAGCTCTTGTTTTCTTCATGCTGGCATATTCAGTTGAGTCTTGTAGACTTTTCAAAAGTTCTACGATAATTAAATGGCACATGCAGGGTAAGTAACTTCTCCCCTTCCCCCTACCTTGAAAGGAAGAGATATGGCCTGAGTAGGATGATTGAGCTGGGTGAGACCTTAGTGGCCTCTTAGTCCAACTCCCTTATTTTATAGATAAGGAAATTAAGACCGAGGTAGGTCAAATCATTTGCTTAAGGTCACAAAGATAATAAATCACAGAACAAAGATTTGAACCCAGTCCCTCCAAATCCAAATGCAATACTCTTTCTAATACATTATAGTTCCCCTCCCATACACACAGTACTGCAACACATGTGAGAAGAGAATCACTTCTCTTCCTGTTCATCTCTGAACCAAATGAGCAAATAGAAGCTGAACAACTGAAAAGTTGCATATTTTTAATATTTTCAAGAAGGATATGGTGGTCAGTATGACTTAGCGGAAAGAGAACTGGCCTTGGGGCCAAGAAGAGGTAGGTTGAAGTTTCACCAGTAAGACATACTGACCATGAGGAGCAGCTAGGTGGTGCAGTGGATAAAGCACCAGCCCAGGATTCATGAGGACCTGAGTTCAAATCTGGCCTCAGACACTTGACACTAACTGTGTGACCCTGGGCAAGTCAGTGCTGTGGAGGAACATGGTGCTCTCTAAGACTTAAGTTGCAGAGGATATGCTTTCAGAGACAATCAATCAACAAGCATTTATTAAATACTATGTGTAAGAAATACAAATACAAGCATAAAGAAAGACAGTCCCTTCCCTCGAGGAGTTTACATCCTAATAGAGGAAAACAACACATAGAAGGAATCTGAAAGGAATGAGACCTGACTGGCCTCTTGGCCCCATTAAATGGAATTTCTTGGAGGAACCATCCAATCAGAGGTAGAGGCCACAAGACAGGAATCCTGGAGGGAGCATTAGGATTAAAAAGTTTCTAGGGCTTGGTAAGGAAATCCCCTTTGAAACCCTGTGAGGAATGAGGGAGTTTCCTCATTCAGGGAGTTCCCTTTATGTCAATGAAATCACAAATCCAAGTACCTTTCTTAATTAAGGAAAGCAAACTGGTGGCTGAAGTTTCATAATGGATTTAAAATGAGACATTAGTGATCTTCAGAGTACACTTCCCACTTGTGAAGTGAACTCTCTATAAAGCAACTATCCCCTTTTCATTAAAAAAAAAAACAACACACACCTTGTTGCCACAGCCAGACTCAGAATATTGTGACCCAGCAGGTCACTGGTCTGACCCAGAATAGCATTTATGTATTCTTTTTTCCTGAAATCCTTTGGGAGTTGCTCTACTCATGGGCATCTGCAAGCAAGAAGACATGAAAGGGGCTAGAACTGAGTCATGTCTTAAGTGAAAGTCTCTGCTCTAGGCCTGGGTTCTACAGAATCACATCTGATATAAGGAGTTTCCATTAGTGTTATTTCATAGAAGCCCATCAGCTGCAAAGTGATTCTCCCAGATTAAGTCTGAATAAATAAAGGATAAGAATGAGAGCTTTCTCCTGGCCATCCTCAAATACTTTTGACTTGGCTGTCTCACATTCCAACTCTTCTCTTTTCTCATCATAAGGCCATGTTCAAGACCAATGTTACATATTGTGATCTCTTTCTTGTTCAAGATTCCTATAAATCACTGGTTTCTGGACTACTGCAATAACTTTTTAATTGTTCTCCCTTAAGTCTCTCCCCACTTCAATCCATTCTCTCCAGTTTCCAAAATTATTTTCTTTAAGTGCAGATTTGACAATATCACTCCCTTACTATGTAAACCCAGATGGTTTCCATTGCCTCTAGGTTCAAAGATAAACTCCTCTGTGCAACTTATAAATAAATCCCTTTAGAACTTGGCCTCAACCTATCTTTCTAAGCTTTGCTGTAGACAACTCTCTCTTTTGTGCTCTGCTTTTTCATATTTTAAGAGTAAGTCCATTTGTGCTCACTCATGTGCATCACTATATGGATCATCATTCTTTTCTGTGCCCCACAACCATCAGTCCAGATGTATGGCATTCAAAACAGGCACAGATGGGTAGGAACAGTACTGATGCAAAAAGAACAGCCCATGGGCCTTAGAATCCTGATCATGCAAATTAAACTGATTGGCCATGGCAGCTCCATACATAGTTTCTGCAGGGTTGATCTCTCTGTGTCTGAACCTGACTTCCATTTCCCAGTCATACTTCCTGGATATCCCTTGCTATAAACAAGGCCTCTACTTTCTTCAAGATGGAGCTGTGTAATAAAATTTGGCTTCCTTTTTTCTCCTCCTTAGCCCCATCTTTTCACTAGGATGAGAGACTATGCCTTAGAAGTCTTAATTTTTTTCAGATCTGAAATTCCCACCCTCATCGGTAAGTGCCTCACATGGCCCACTATTTCAGGTAGGCCATAGCCATAAATCACTTTATTCCCCTATCATCTTCTTACCATATGCCTTTTCCCCCACTTTTTCCAATACTGAAACCATAATCAAATCAATTCAACCGTTGTTCCCAGAAAGATTGTGTCAAGTTATTCCTCTATAGCTCCACTCATCATCCCTACAACTTTCCAAATTAAAATAACTCCTGTCCCTAAGCCCATTGATATGGAATTCTCTCCTTATTGGTGGAAATGAATGGCTCAACCTTAGTGAAGGGGTGGGATTGGCAAGAGGTGAGACAGCTTCAATTCTCAACCAGTGCCCTTTGGGATTCTTCTAAAGCCAATTCCTTTTGGACTTTTCAAAGAAAATCCACTTTTGGGACTCTCCATGGAACTAGTCCCCTTCAAGTACCAGTTCCTTTAGGACTCATCAGCCTTCAAGTGAAGTAGTATTGGATGCTTATGGCTCCCAGGTTCAAGAGAGAATAGAGAAGAGGCCAACTGCCACTTTTAGTTGCTGAAAGATAAGACTCTGGATAGACATGAGAAGGGCTGGTAGTCTAGAGATTCCCATTGCATTCAATAGGGACATTATCTTGTCCCTAGTCCTAGCTTGCTACAAAGAGATTTCAAGGAGTTTCCCTTTGGATATGATCCAGGACACTCTCTTTCTCTCTCCCTTGGTTAAGCTGAGTTATCTCACTCCTAAGGGGAGAGCTCCTTCACTCGGTCCAGTATATATTCTTCTATGTGTACCTTCTCTGATTTCTCTTTTTCTCTGATTTAGATATATGTGTTTCTTTACTATTTATACCAAGATACCCTTCCCTGTCCACTACTCACTTATATGTATTTTATCCCCTTATTAGAAAGTAAGGTCTTTGAAAGTAGGAACTGTCTTCACTTTTCTATTTGTATTCCCGTAACACAATGCTTGGCATGTAGAAAGCACTTAATAAAATCTTTTAAATTAATTCTTTATTCATTCACTTTTATGAGACCCAGGCTTGGTGTGAAGTGTTGATGCTCCCTGAGTTGCCACATTGGTTCTCAATTGTTTACATGTGATATTTTCTTAGCTTTAGGATTAATTGATATATAATGGACCAAAGCCTTTGGCTAGGCTATAGGCATCTTTTCCAATCTTTATTCTTGCTGGAAACTTTTTGGCACTTCTTTTTATTTAACTGTACCAAAAGATATTTTATTTATTTAGTGGAGTTACTCCCACCTATTAATAACTGACTGTTTAATTAATTGCTGCAGCTAACTTTCTGGTGTGTGGCTTCTCTGTACTTAGCTAGGTAAGTTCCCAGGATACAGACACAGAAGCAATTCCTGGGCACATACTCAGGAGAAAAGGAGGAGGGAAGGAAAGAAGGAGTAAGGAAGAAAGAAGGAGGAAAGAAAGAAAGGAAAAGAAGGAAGGAAGGAGGGAAAGAGGGAGGGAGGGAGAAGGAAGGAGAGAAAGAAGAAAGAACAAACTTCACAAAAATTATTCTACTTCCATCAGAAACTTTTTTTTTTTTTTGGTGAGGCAATTGGGGTTAAGTGACTCGCCCAGGGTCACACAGCTAGTAAGTGTCAAGTGTCTGAGGTCGGATTTGAACTCAGGTCCTCCTGACTCCAGGGCTGGTGCTCTATCCACTGCACCACCTAGCTGCCCCCATCAGAAACTTTTTACACAAAATTCATTTGTTTGTAGTAGCTGTTAAAAAGAATCTCATGCTGTATGGCACTCACTTTGTAAATTGCTCTTATTCATTTAGTCCCATCCACTGTAATTCAGTTACTGTTAATGGACCAAATGCACAAACAAAAGCTCTCATGGCAGCCTAAACTTCCAATTCATTTTACAAGCTGTAGAAAAGAAATATGATCTTACAAATTGTAGCAGACAGCTGTCTGGTAAATGTAAATTTTACTGTTATGAATTGTTCATTGCTCAAAAATGCTTGGGCAAAACAGAAAAGGAAAATAGATTTGAAAGGATATACTAAAAGCACAGTACAAAGCCAGATAGCTTCTCTGAGAGGCTTTGATAATGCTTCACGGGTTATTTCTTAGACAAAGGTGTTCTAAACCCTCTGAACATGTCAAACCAAAAACAGTCTGGCTGTGTAGGAGCCAAGCTTGAAAGGCATCCTGTTTAAACAATGTAGGTTCCCATCAGTGGTTTCAGTGAGCAGGTAATGTGCTTCCTACCCCAAAGTTATCATGAATTTAGGGGCTAGACCAGAGCAGGGGGGAATGAATAATCAGATAGTCTTAATGAATTTTTGATTTCATGACAAAAAGAGTAGGGGCATTTATAAAACACTTGAAGGCTTGCAATGAACTTCATGTTATCTCATTTGATCCTCAAAATAACTCTGGCACTAAATTTACCCCAATATTACAGATGAAGAAACTAAGGCTAAGAGAGATTAAGAGATTTGTCTAGGCCACATAGCTAGTAAATGTGTGAGGCAGGTTTTGAATTCAGGTCTTCTTGACTCCAAATCCAGTGCTCTATCCACTGTGACACCCAAGTGCCTATTGATTTTGTCAATGTGGGCATTTGCTCTAATAATACAAACCAAAGCCCATTCATGTTTGTCTATCCTTGTCACCTCGTCTTTATCCTCCTATGAATCCACTGTGGATGGCCCAACCAACATAATATGGAACTACCTTTCAATCTCTTGAGATTGTATGTATATCAGTGGAGTTTACAGGCTGCTAGTCATCAGTTATTCCTCCTTCTCAATGTGATTGTTTCATCATTATCTTTCTAGTCATTAGTTACTTCTCTGTTAACATCCTTTATGAAAATTCTTTCTTGGTAATATGTTCCAGCCTTACTCATACCCACCATGAGGATTTTCATTGCCTTTTGAATAGCCCTTAACTTTGCTTCTTCACTTGATTCAATCTCGTATGTGTGTGTGTGTGTGTGTGTGTGCACGTGCACACACACGTGCGCATAAATAGAGCTGTGATTCCACTGGTACAGTGAACTCCAGAGTGGAAACTCCCTCAAATAAAAGGAAGGAAGAAACAAAGGAATAAACAAAGGGATGAAGGGATGAAGGAAAGAGTGAAGGATTTACTAAGTATCTGCTATCAATTTTCAAAAAAGGAGATCCACAGCAGTGAAATGATCCAAGACAATTACAAAGAACTCATGATGGAAAATGTTCTCCACATCCAGAAAAAAGAACTGTGTGGATTCAGAATGCAGATTGAACCATACTGTTTCTATTTTTTGGTTGATTTTTTTCCTTTTTTTGAAGTTTTTCCCTTGTGTTCTGATTCTTCTTTCACAACAGGATTAATGCAGAATATATAACCTATATCAGATTGCTTTCTGTCTTGAGGAGGGGGGAGAGAAGGGAGGGGGAGAGAAAAATTTGGAACTAAAAATCTTATGAAAACAAATGTTGAAAACTATCTTTCCATGTAACTGGAAAATAATAAAATACTTTTATGATTAAAAAATAATGAAAAAATTTTTTAGAAAATTTAAAAGGAGATACAGCTACCATTCTCTTCCTCATATGTAATTCTGAGCTCAACTCTTCATCTGTTTTCAAGATACTTGTACTAGTTGAAAAGCTCTATGGGTTGTCCATCCAAATTAATGTCATAAACTCTGCAACTGCCTTTCTTCTTTTCTCTTTCCTCTCTTTGTGGCTAAACTTTTTTTCCCATGGTAATTTTATTATACATTCAAAAGGAACAACAAATTGTACACAATAGATTTGTAGTTTCATGAACAATCATCTTTCTTTAAATTATACTGTTATGAAAATGCTTATTTTATTCCATAAATTAAAAAATATATTTTTTAAAAAGGCTATTACTAAAAAGAGCTCTTTTCTTTCTTTAAAAGTAATAAATACTTTTATTTATAGTTTGGGGTTCCAATTTTTATCCCTCCTTCCCTCCCTCCCCTCCACCCTCTATGAGGAAGCAAGCAATCAGATATATATGTTATACATGTACAATTATGTAAAACATTACCATATTAGTCATTTTGTATATGGAAATTTGAATAAAACAAAAAATGAAAGTGAAAAACAGCATGCTTCAGTCTGTGTTCCAGCAATATCTGTTCTTTTTTTGGAGGTGGATAGTATGTTTCATCGATAGTCATTTGAGATTGTCTTGGATCATTGTATTGTTGAGAATAGTTAAGTAATTCGCAATTCTTCATCGAACAATATTGCAGTCTCTGTGCACAATGTTCTGTTGGTTCTGCTCTCTTCACTATACATCAGTTCATACAAGTCTTTCCAGGCCTTTCTGAAATCATCCTGCTTGTCATTTCTTATTGCACAACACTATTCCATCACCATCATATACCACAGCTTTTTTAGCCATTCCCTAATTGATGGATATTCCTGTCATTTCCAATTCTTAGTGGGTAAACTTCTTTAAAAGACTATCTACAGGGATGGAGCCAAGATGGCAGAGAGTAGCCAGCAATCGGGTGAGCTCTCCTTCTGTTCCCTCAAAAAGAACATTAAATCAAGCCTCTAAACAGATGCTGAAACTACAGAACATGCAAAGAAAGACAGAGACACAGTCTTCCAACCAGAGATAATTTAGAAGACTTCAGGAAAGGTCAGTCTCACTTGGAAAAAAGGGAGGCTCAGTTCACTGCAGCACAGCATTTGGGAGAGGGTTGGGGCAAGTCAGCAGGAAGCTGTGGGACACACCCAAGCAACAGAGGCCCTTGGATCCTGGCACAACAAGCTGGTGACGCAGCAGAACACCAGCCGAGAGGGCAGGTTGCCAGCTGTAGGGACATCCAGGAGACAGGCGCCAGAAGGTCTACTGATCCCAGCACACTCAGACAGGAAGTCCAGGGCGGTGAAAAATCTACAAGCCATAGAGGCCTCAGTGTAGACAGCCAGTGACACAGCCCCTATAACCCAGCACAAGAAGCTTGAAACAGGGACCCTGGTGCCCCCAGAAGAGATCTCAACATTAAAAAAATAAAAAAATAATGAGTAAGAAACAAAAAAGAGCTCTCACCATTGAGAACTTGTGTGTTGACAGGGAAGAGGCAAACACAAATTCAGATGAGGACAATACTCCCAAATTGCCTACATGTGAAGCCTCAAGAGGGAAGATGAATTGGTCTCAAGAACAAAAAGCCTTCTGGGAGGAACTCAAAAAGGATTTTCAAAATCAATTGAGAGAAATGAAAGCAACACAAGAAAATTATGAAAAAAGAATCGGGGGGCAGCTAGATGGTGTAGTGGTAAAGCACTGGCCCTGAATTCAGGAGTACTTGAATTCAATTCCAGCCTCAGACACTTGACAATTACTAGCTGTGTGACCCTGGGCAAGTCACTTAACCCTCATTGCCCTGCAAAATAAAAAAAAAAAAAAAGAATCAGCAGCTTGGAAAAAGAAGCACAAAGATTGACTGAAAAAAACAACTCCTTAAAAAATTCATTTGGAGGGGCAGCTAGGTGGCACAGTGGATAGAGCACCAGCCCTGGATTCAGGAGGACCTGAGTTCAAATCCGGCCTCAGACATTTGACACTTACTAGCTGTGTGACCCTGGGCAAGTCACTTAACCCCAATTGCCTCACCAAAAAAAAAAAATTAAAAATTAAATAAAAAATTCATCTGGCCAAATCGAAAAAAAGGTGCATAATTTCACTGAAGGAAACAATGCCTTAAAAAATTCATTTGGCCAAATGGAAAAAAGGTGCATAATCTAATTGAAGAAAACAATGCCTTAAAAATTAAAATTGGACAGTTGGAAGATAATGAATCCATGAGACATCAGGAATCAGTCAAGTAGAATCAAAAGAATGAAAAAATAGAAGAATATGTGAAATTCCTCATTGGAAAGACAACTGATCTGGAAAACAGATCCAGGAGAGACAATTTGAGAATCATTGGACTGCCTGAAAGCCATGATCAGAAAAAGAGTCTAGACACCATATTCCAGGAAATTATTAAGGAGAACTGCCCTGATATTATAGAATCAGAGGATAAAATTGTCATTGAAAGAATTCACTGATCACCTCCTGAAAGAAACGCCAAAAGGAAAACTCCAAGGAATATTGTAGCCAAATTCCAGAATTATCAGATGAAGGAGAAAATACTCCAAGCAACCAGAAAGAAGCAATTTAAATATCATGGAGCCATGGTCAGGATTGCTCAGGACCTAGCAGCTTCAACATTAAAGGATCGCAAAGCTTGGAACATGATATTCTAGAATACAAAGGAGCTTGGACTGCAGCCAAGAATCTATTATGCAGCAAAACTGAGCATTCTCTTTCAGGAAAAAGATGAACATTCAATGACACTGGGTATTTTCAAGGTTTCCTGAGAAAAAGACCAGAACTGAATAGAAAATTCGATTTTAACATACAAGACTCAACAGAAATTTAAAAAGGTAAACAGGGAAGAAAAAGTTACTCAATTAGGTTAAAGTGTTTATATCCCTACACAGAAAGATAATACTTATAACTCTTGAGAACTGTAAATGTATTTGGGCAGACAGAAGGATTATACACAGAAGGTATAAATATAAATTATCTTTGATGTGATGACATAAAGGAAATTAAGGGGGTAAAAAAGGGAGTTTATAGAGAGAAGAGGAAAGGGGAGATGGAATGGGGTGAATTACATCATATGAAGAGGTGAAAAAAACCCTATTATAATAGAGGGAAAGAAAGGAGAGAGTGAACATTGTTTCAATCCTATTCTCATTAGATTTGATTCAAAGAGGGAATAACATATACATTCATTTGGATAAAGAAACTTAGCTTATTCTTTAGGAAAATAAAAGGGGAATGAGGAAGGGAGGACTGATAGAAGGGAAGTCAAAAGCAAGGGAGAAAAGGGTAAAGAAAAGGGAGGGGGTGATAAAAAGGGAGGGCAAATTGGGGAGGCAGGGGCAAGAAGCAAAACATTGGAGAGGAGGAATAGGGTGAAAGAAGGGGGAGAAAGTACAAAGTAGGTAAATAGAATGGAGGGGAATAGACAGTAATAATAACTGTGAATGTGAATGGAATGAACTCTGCTATAAAAAGGAAACAAATTGCAGAGTAGATTAAAAAACAGAATCCTACAATATGCTGTTTACAAGAAACACATTTGAAGAAGAGAGATATACACAGAGTAAAGGTAAAAGACTGGAGCAGAATATATTCTGTTTTAGCTAAAGTAAAAAAAAGCAGGGGTAGTAATCCTTATCTCAGACAAAGCACAGGCAAAAATAGATCTCATTAAAAGAGATAAGGAAGGAAACTACATCTTGCTAAAAGGCACTATAGATAATGAAGCAATATCAATATTAAATGTGTATGCACCGGGGCAGCTAGGTGGCGCAGTGGATAAAAGCACCGGCCCTGGATTCAGGAGTTCCTGAGTTCAAATCCGGCCTCAGACACTTGACACTTACTAGCTGTGTGACCCTGGGCAAGTCACTTAACCCCCATTGCCCCGCCAAAAAAACAAAACAAAACAAAACAAAAAAAATGTGTATGCACCAAGTGGTATAGCATCCAAATTCTTAGAGGAGAAGTTAAATGAGTTACTAGAGGAATTAGATAGTAACTAGTATAGTATAGTATAGTATAGTAGTATTAGTATATTAGTGGGGTATCTGAATCTTCCCCTCTCAGAATTAGATAAATCAAGCCAAAAAATAAATAAGAAAGAAGTGAAAGAGGTGAATAGAATACTAGAAAAGTTAGACATGATAGATGTCTGGAGAAAATTGAATGGGGATAGAAAGGAATATACCTTTTTCTCAGCAGTACATGGCACATTTTCAAAAACTGACCATGTATTAGGGCACAAAAACATCATAGTCAAATGTAGAAAGGCAGAAATAGTAAATGCTTACTTCTCAAATCATGATGCAATAAAAATTGCATGTAAGAAAGAGCCATGGAAAAGTAGACTGAAAATCAATTGGAAACTAAATAATTTCATTCTAAAGAATGAATGGGTCAGACAACAAATCAGAAACAATTAATAACTTTATCCAAGAGAATAACAATAATGAGACAACATACCAAAATCTATGGGATGCAGCCAAAGCAGTGCTTAGGGGAAAATTCATAGCTCTAGCTGCTTACATGAATAAAAAAGAGAAAGAGGAGATCAAAGAATTGGGCATGCAACTTTAAAAGCTAGAAAAAGAACAAATTAGAAATCCCCAATTAGATGCTAAACGAGAGATCCTGAAAATTAAAGGAGAAATTAATAACATTGAAGGCAAGAAAACTATAGAATTAATCAATAAAACTAAGAGCTGGTTTTATGAAAAAACCAATAAAATAAATAACATATTGGTTAATTTGATTAAAAAGAGAAAGAAGAAAACCAAATTACCAGTATCAAAAATGAAAGGAGTGATGTTACCACCAATGAAGTGGAAATTAAATCAATAATTAGGAATTATTTTGCCCAACTGTATGCCAATAAATTTGACAATATAAATGAAATGGATAAATATTTACAAAAATACAAACTGCCCAGGCTAACTGAAGAGGAAATAAAATCCTTAAATAAGCCCATATTAGAAAAAGAAATTGAACAAACCATTAATGAACTCCCTAAGAAAAAATCCCCAGGGCCAGATGGGTTTATAGGTGAATTCTACCAAACATTTAAAGAACAATTAACTCCAATATTATACAAATTATTTGGAAAAATAGGTGAAGAAGGAGTTCTACCAAATTCATTTTATGACACAAATATGGTGGTGACACCAAAACCAGGCAGAGCAAAAACAGAGAAAGAAAATTATAGACCAATTTCCCTAATGAATATTGCTGCTAAAATCTTAAATAAGATATTAGCTAGGAGATTACAGCAAGTGATCACCAGGACAATACACTAGGACCAAGTGGGATTTACACCAGGAATGCAGGGCTGGTTCAACATTAGGAAAACTATCAACATAATCAACCACATCAATAAGAAAACTAACCAAAATCATATGGTTATCTCAATAGATGCAGAGAAAGCTTTTTGTTTGTTTGTTTGTTTTTGTTTTTGTGTTGTGTTTTGTTTTTTTGTGGGGCAATGGGGGTTAAGTGACTTGCCCAGGGTCACACAGCTAGTAAGTGTCAAGTGTCTGAGGCCGGATTTGAACTCAGGAACTCCTGAACCCAGGGCCAGTGCTTTTATCCACTGTGCCACCTAGCTGCCCCCCAGAGAAAGCTTTTGACAAAATGCAGCATCATTCCTAATAAAAACACTAGAGAGATTGAGAATAGGTGGAGCTTTCTTTAAAATAGTAAGCAGTATCTACCTAAAACCATCCACAAGCATTATACATAATGGAGATAAGTTAGAGACCTTCCCAATAAGATCAGGGGTGAAAAAGGGATGTCCATTATCACCTCTATTATTTAATATTGTACTAGGAATGTTAGCTTTAGCAATCAGAGAAGAAAAAGGAATTAAAGGAATTAGAATAGGCAAGGAGAAAACAAAACTATCACTCTTTGCAGATGATATGATGGTATACTTAGAGAATCCTAGAGAATCAACTCAAAAATTACTTGAAACAATTAACAACTTTAGCAAAGTAGCAGGATATAAAATAAATCCACATAAATCATCAGCATTTCTATACACGACCAACAAAGTCCAGCAGCAAGAGATAGAGAATTTCCATTTAAAGTAATGGTAGATAATATAAAATACTTGGGAGTCTACTTGCCAAGACAAACCCAGGAACTCTATGAACACAACTACCAAACACTTTTCACACAAATCAAATCAGATCTAAATAATTGGAAAGATATCAATTGCTCATGGATAGGCAGAGTTAGTATAGTAAAAATGACAATTCTACCCAAATTAATTTACTTATTCAGTGCCATACCAATCAGACTACCTAAAAATTATTTTATAGAACTAGAAAAAATAATAACAAAATTCATCTGGAAAAACAAAAAATCAAGAATATCAAGGGAAATAATGAAAAAAAATGCACAGGAAGGTGGGTTAGCTGTACCAAATCTGGAGCTTTACTATAAAGCGACAGTCATCAAAACTATCTGGTACTAAGAAATAGAGTGGAGGATCAATGGAATAGGCTAGGTACAGGAGACACAGTAGTAGGTGACATTAATAATGTAGTGTTTGATAAACCCAAAGATTCCAGTTTCTGGGATAGGAATTCAGTATTTGACAAAAACTGCTGGGAAAACTGGAAGATAGTATGGCAGAAATTAGGCATAGACTAACATCTTACACCTTATACTAAAATAAGGTCAAAATGGGTACATGATTTAGACATAAGAGGTGATACTGTAGGTAAATTAGGAGAGGAAGGAATAGTCTACCTTTCAGATCTTTGGAAAGGAGGGAGGGAGAGAGCAAAAACTGAAATTGGAAAGCTTGTATAAACAAATGTTGAGAACTATCTCTACATGTAACTGGTAAAAAATTAAATTCTTTTATCAGGAAAAAAAGACTATCTACATTCAATGGCTCCAATTCCTTCCCTCTCCCTCTCTTCCTAATTCTCTGCAACTAAGCTTTCAACTTCTTCAACTGAAATTACTTTCCACAAAGTTACCAGTAATTTATTAAATACTAAATCTAAAGCCCTTTTCTTAATCCTTATACTTCTTGATCTCTCTGCAGCCTTTGACATTGTCACCTTCTTCCCCTTGATATTCTCTTTTCTCTAGGTTTTCATGGTATTACGCTCTTCTGTTTCTTCTCCTAACTATCTGATCATTCCTTCTCAGCCTCGTTTGCTGAATCCTTCATCTAGGTCATGCCAACTAACCCGGGTGTCCTCCAAGGCTCTGTCCTGGGCCCTCTTCTTCTCTCTTCTCTCTTCTCTCATATATTATTTCATTTGGTGATCTCATCCACTCCTACAGGCTCAATTAACATCTCTGTGCTGATGATTCTTTTCTTTTCTTTTTTTTTTTTGCAGGGCAATAAGGGTTAAGTGACTTGCCCAGGGTCACACAGCTAATCAAGCGTCTGAGGCTGGATTTGAACTCAGGTCTTCCTGAATCCAAGGCCAATGCTTTATCCACTGAGCCACCTAGCTGCCCCTTATGCTGATGATTCTTACACCTACTTATCCAGCCTTTACCTTTTTCTAGAGCTCCAGTCTCAAATCTCCAACTGCCTGCTGGTCATCTCAAAATGGATATTTCATAGATATTTTAAACTCAATTTATACAAAACTAAACTCATTATCTATCCTCCAAAACCTCCCCCCTTCCTCATTTCCTTATTATTCTCAAAGATACTTCCATTCTCCCAGTCACCCAAGCTCACACCCTAGCTGTCATCTTCAACCCCTCACTCTCTCTCACCCCCTATATCTACTCTGTTGTCAAGTGCCATCTATGCTACCTTCGTGACATCTTTCTTATGTGTCCACTTTTCTCCTGTCATACTACCACCACTCTGGTGTAGATTCTCTTCATCTCATGCCTAGACTATTGTAATAGCCTACTAGTTCATCTCCCTCAAAGTTTTTCCTCATTCCAATCCATCCTCCACTCACCTATTGAAGTGATCTTCATAAAGCACAGGTCTGACCTATGTCATTCCTCTATTCAATAAATGTCAATGTTTTCCTGTTGCCTCCAATGTAAAATATAAAATCTTCTGGTTTAGTTTTTTGTTGTTGTTGTTTTTTGGGTTGTGTGTGTGTGTGTGTGTGTGTGTGTGTTTGCGGGGCAATGAGGGTTAAGTGACTTGCCCAGGGTTACACAGCTAGTAAGTGTCAAGTGTCTGAGGCCAGATTTGAACTCAGGTTCTCCTGAATCCAGGGCCGGTGCTTTATCCACTGCACCACCTAGCTGCCCTTCTGGTTTAGCTTTTAAAGCTCTTCATAACCCAGAATCCTCCTATCTTTCCAGTCTTCTTACACCTTACTTCTCTCCACATGTTCTAAGAACCAGTGACTCTTGCCTTCTTGCTGATCCTTGAACAAGACAGTCTCCCAACTCTACATTTTCATTCATTGTCCCCCATCCCTAGAAGTCTTTCCCCCTTCATCTGTCCCCCAGCTTCCATGACTTCCTTCAGGTCCCAACGAAGATTCTATTTTCTTCAAGAAGCTCTTCCTGCTTCCCCTTAGTGCCAACACTAGTCCCCTTAATATTTCCTTCTAAGGTTTTCTTCAATCTAGCCTGTATCTGTCTTGTTTGTATATACTTCTTTGTATGTTTTTTTCTCCTCCATTAGATTATGAGATCCTTGAGGGTAGGGACTATTCCCCCCCTTCATATTTCCAGTGTTTTTTTATAGTACCTGGCATATAGTATTGTAGATCTGACAGAGAAGGATTTGTGGTGTTCTGGGACTTGATGCAAATAAATACAATGTCATCTGCAAACAGGAGAATCTAGAGAGACTTCCCCATGTATAGGGAATGTCTCTTCAATTGGACTTCATGCTGGATATTCTCCATATGGTGGCAAACACCTTTGGCAAGCATATATCTCTCCGTTTTATATACCTCCCTTGGTATTGATAATCACAAGATTTTCTCTGTTAAACTGTAATTAAATACAGACGGGCTATTGTTCTATTAGAATGCTGTAAGGGAAAGTACAATGTTAGGATAGCCCAGGGCAAGATTTATGGTTTACATAAGGATTTCTTTAAGATGTTAATTAGGTACCTGGCTGACATAGTACTAGGCTCCTTTAAAGACTAGGATCTTGATGATCACCAATTAGGAAACAGGCACTACAGGCCACAGAATGGGATAAAGGAATAAAGGAATATGGTGGGTAGGTGAGAGAAGAGAGAAATTGGGATAGCTGGCAGAATCTAGGAAGAAGTGACTGCAAGTGGAGGAGCTAGGAGGTAATTCATCCACTACAGAAGCAATGAAAATAAGGACCAAAGAGAATTAAAGAAGAAAAGAGAAACATGGGTTGGGGCAGTGGGAAGGAGGCACTGAGATATGCTATTGAAGGCTGAGGGCTCAGGTCACTGAAGCTTGAAAAGGAAGTGGAGGGCTCAGAACCAGAGGAATACATAATCAGATAATATTTGTGGGCAGAGCCCAAGGAACACCAGCCAAGTCAATATTGAAGGTGAGGAGCCCAGTTTGGGCTGCAAGCCAAAGGGGTGGATTTGAGACTGAAACAAAAAAGGAGTCAACCTCACAAGGGACCTAGGGAGCTTAGCCTAGGCCTAGAGGTGCTCTAGGGTGAATTAACAAGAAAGGATAGTAAAAACAAGTACCTGGGAGAGTTTTTTAAGGCTTTAAACCTATGCCAAGCTGGTTGAGTAACATGAGTTTGTGTGCTTCTAGCCCAGATATATACAGTTTATACCCTGAGACTGTGCTTCAGCTAAGTGAGAGGGGCAGCTAGGCGGTGCAGTGAATAAAGTACTGGCCCTGGATTCAGGAGGACCTGAGTTCAAATCCAGCCTCAGACACTTAACAATTACTAGCTATGTGACCCTAGGCAAGTCACTTAACGCCAATTGCCTCACAAAGAAACCCCCCCAAAACAAAAAAAATATTGAGTACATCAATACAGGTATACCCTTCATTTATAAATCTCGAATCCTCCAGTGTTTACTCAAACACCACTCCCCAAAAACACCTCCCAAAAAACCCCACTCAAAAACAAAAAAGTATTTGCTCTATTGTTAAGTCATTTTTCAGTAATTTCTGATGCTTTGTGACCGTATTGGGAGTTTTCTCTGCAAAGATACTGGAGTGGTTTGCCATTTCCTTCTCTAGTTTATTTTACAGATGAGGAACCTGAGACAAAGAGATAAGTGACTTGCCCAGGGTAAAGGTCTGAGGCCAGATTTGAACTTGGGAAGATGAGTCTTTCTTTCTTTTTTCTTTCTTTCTTTCTTTCTTTCTTTCTTTCTTTCTTTCTTTCTTTCTTTCTTTCTTTCTTTCTTTCTTTCTTTCTTTCTTCCTTCCTTCCTTCCTTCCTTCCTTCCTTCCTTCCTTCCTTTCGGGCAATGAGGGTTAAGTGACTTGCCCAGGGTCACGCAGCTGCTAAGTGTCAAGTGTTTGAGGCTGGATTTGAACTTGGGTCCTCCTGAATCCAGGGTTAGTGCTTTATCCACTGTGCCACCTAGCGGCCCCCAAGATGAGTCTTTTTAACTCCAGGCCTAGCATTAAATGCACTGTACCACCTAGTTGCCCCAGACTGTAATTTAAATAGTAATATATTTGAAGGGAAAAAAATGGTTCAAAGGACATCTCCCAGGAAATGTATGACCATGAAGAAAGTGGTAGCTAGAAGCAAGAGATAACAGAGAGATAATTGGAATACTTCCCTAATGTCCACCAAAAAAAGAAAAAAACATTTTAAGATACTGGAGAAGGAATTCAGCACACTGGATAGATCCACCTTAGAGCAGTTATGGGGGGGGCATGGACAAAAACTGGACAGAACGAGAAGAAGCAGATAAGTTGTGAACAGTACCAGTGGAGAAATGGATTGATGAGCTGACCCATCCATTGAAGTATTGACATTAACTAGGAAAATGACTCCAGGAGAAAGGAAAATGCTTTTTTCCAGAGAGTTTTCCATGTTCTGCACCTCATTTTATATATACATACATATATATTCATTCATTCATTCATTTATTTTTTGTGGGGTAATAAGGGTTAAGTGACTTGCTCAGGGTCACACAGCTAGTAAGTGTTAAGTGTCTGAGGCTGGATTTAAACTCAGGTCCTCCTGAATCCAGGGCTGGTGCTTTATCCACTGTGCAACCAACTGCCCCTGCACCTCATTTTATTATGATTATCATAAATAACAATTTCTATCCTTATAGCACTCTAAGGTTTCCAAAGTACTTTCCTCATGACAACTCTGCTTAGCATGAAGAAATGAAAACTTTTAGCACAGCTTTCCTCTTGTTCCATAAGCCCAGAGAACTACAGGAGGAAATCATCCCTGAAACATGAGGCAATGGCTGTTGATGGCAGTAAGTATAACAGAGAATAATCACATTCTCTTGGGCAAGTAGAAAGCAAAATTTGCTGCATAAGGTGTTTTAGTTAAATTAAACCACATGGAACTGCCTCTATTCTCATTTTACAGATGGATAAATTTCATTAGGTTAAGAAATCTGCCCACAATTATGCAGAAATTGGGGTTGTTGGCTCCTCTAGCTACAAGAGCTATAGTAAGCATCTAACTGAATAGAATATATTTCTCTTCCCCACAAGCCCTTGTCCTATGTCCCTTAAATACCATGCTTAAAGGGTACGTCATTCTCACCAAGGCTAGAAGCAGATGACAGTAGACCACCCATCCCTAAAGTGAAGAAGCTAGAGCAGTTAGAGGTCATGGAATCATGGTGTTAGATCTGGAGGTCATCTCAGAGACTTTATTAATCCAACACCCTCATTTTACAGCTGAGGAAACCTTGGCCCAGAGAAATAAAGTGATTTGCCCAATTTCACAAAGGTGGTAAGTGTCCAATGGGAGAGGAAGAAGAAGTAGCAGAAATCACAGAGGCAAGTGAAAAAGCTAGGATCGACCCTAGGCAGCCAATCCAAGGGACTCCAGCAACAATAACAGTGTCTGTGGCTTGTGGTCAAAAGCCAGGGATTTGGGGGCTTGGGCAGCTACGTGGCACAGTGGATTAGAGCACTGGGCTGGGAATCAGGAATACTCATCTTCCTGAGTTCAAACCCAGCTTCAGACACTTACTAGTTGTGTAACCCGGGCAAGTCACTTAACTTTGTTTATCTGAGTTTCCTCTTCTGTAAAATGAGCAGAAGGAAATGGCAAACCAAAAAGTTGGACACAACCTTCTTGCTTAGGGAAACAAAAAGAGGAAAAGATAGTTGTGAGGGAAGGGCCCAAAACATTTCACCCAGAAGGTCAGGGTAGTTGTGATGATCATGAGGACAAAATGGAAACTGGGTCAACTGAAAATCGAGACAAGAGGCCTTTGTTACTGTAACATAATTAAAAGGAAGTGGGGAAGCACATGATTATTTTGCTTTCCAACTGAGCAGTTCTTGTTACTGAGTTAATACTTCTTCCTTGTCATCTTGCTCTCACCTTCCTTTTACTAAAGTTGGGCTCACATGCTGCCTACCCTGATCACAAATGAGAGGTCCAGAGAAAAAGGGAAAGACAGATCTCAGTCTCTGTTTTATTCCTCTCCCCCCAAACCCCATAGCCCCATGTGTCAGATCTCAGCAATTTCTGGCTAGAACTCTGCTTCTTAGCTGCTGTCTACAGCTAAGATGTCCACTATTCCACCAGTTCTTCTCTTCTGGCTAGTAGTTCATCAAATACTCACCAGCTCTGCTATTTACCACCTATGTGACCTCTCTGAATCTCAGTTTCTTCATTTGTAAGATGAGAAGGTTAGAATAGATGATCACGGGGCAGCTAGGTGGCGCAGTAGATAGAGCACTGGCCCTGGAGTCAGGAGTACCTGAGTTCAAATCCGGCCTCAGAAACTTAACACTTACTAGCTGTGTGACCCTGGGCAAGTCACTTAACCCCAATTGTCTCACTAAAAAAAAAAAAAAAAAAAAGAATAGATGATCACTAAGGTTTCTTCCAGTTCTAAATCCTAAAGTAATTCAGGCTAATCAAGGAGACAGCTAGTCTGAATTAGTGGGAAGTCTGAATTATAGAATACACTTGAACTATATGTTCATAGAATATTTTTACAGAATATATTTAAAGAACTAATTATAAGACACACAGTAAATCAGAGTCAATGCTTACAATATTGCCAAGGGGACATTTTGTCAGGCCATCTTTCATCTGAGTTTGTGTTTTGGTCTTCCCTTTCACCATAGAAGCTGCCAATAAGGGTCCTTTTTTGTTTCTTACTCGTATTGTAGCCTATTTTTAAACTTATGAAGTTGAAGTCTGCTCCTGAGGCACAGGGGTCACTGTTGAAGGCTTCTTGTGCCAGGGAATATGGGCCAAGTCACTGGCTTTCTGCTCTGAGGCCTCTGTGGCTTTTGGATTCCTCACCACCCTGGGCTTGCTCCCTGTGTTGGGATGGCTTGGCTAAGTCTCACCTGTCTTTTGGGTGGTTCTCTAGCTGGCAGTTTGCCCTCCCAGCCAGGAATGGTTGGTCTCACAAATGGACTGTTGTGCCACCAGTCTTCTGAGTCAGGACCAAGTTGCTCAGCGACTTATTTATGCTGTGTCCAAGAGCCTCCTGCTGACCTGCCCAGACCTGCTCTGAGGCGTGCTGCTCTCAGCTATGCTGAGCTGCACCACACTGAGCCACCCTTCCCTTTTGTCCAAGTGAAACAGACCTTTCCTGAAGTCTTCTAAATTATCTCAAGTAAGAAGATTGTGTCTGTCTTTTTGTAGGTTCTGTAGTTCCAGAATCCATTTAGAGGCTTGATTTAATGTTATTGAGGGAAACTGGGGAGACCTCAGGCAACTTCCTGGCTTCTCTCCACCATCTTGGCTCTACCCCAGTGTCATCCAGGCCAGTTTTCAAAAATAAAAAAAAGATCCATGCATAAAAAGCATTGGAGTGTGAATGTGTATGTGTGTCTGTGTCTGTGTCTGTTAATTTAGAACTATGGGGGGGGGGGAACCACTAAATTGATCCTACATTTTCCCCCAGTAATTCCGCTTTGGGGTATATATTGTAATGAGGTCAAAGAGAGAAAGAAAGGTCTCATATATGCATAACAATACTTTTTATGATAGCAGAAAACTGGAAATAAAGTATCATTGAATGGTGACTGGTTAAACAAATTGTAGAATATGAATGTAAGTATAATGATGGCTAACACTTATATTAGTGCCTACTATGTAACAGACACAATACTAAATACTTTACAACTATTAACTCATTTGATCTTCACAAAAACCCTAGGAGATAAGTGTAATTATGAACCCCATTTCACAGATAAGGAAACTGAGGCAAACAGCTGAAATGATTTTGCCCAAAGTCATACAGCTATTCTCTGAGAATGTATTTGAACTCAGGTTTGTCCTGACTCCAAGCCCAGCATTCTATCCATTGCACCACCAAGCTGTCTCTAATGGAATGGGATATCATTGTACCCTAAGAAATGACAATGTTGAAGAAATCAGAGAAGTATGGTAATAAACTGTTGTATAAACTGTCATAGAATGAAGGAATTGGAGCCAGAACATATGTATATGTGTATGTGTATACATGTATGTACATATACATACATATGTTAGAATAACATAAATGCAAACAACATTGAAAAGCCACCAACCTGGAATTAATTATAAAGACAAGTCTTGGCCTTGGAGAACTAATAATGAACCACATTGCCCCTCCTCTAAGAAGAAAAGTGAGAAGCTATAGATGTAGAATGTTGCGTGTGCTATCAGATGTGTTACTGTGTTGGCTGTTTTTTTCATGGGAGAGATCATAGGTAACCTAAAAGTTAAAGGCTTCAATAAAACTCAAAAAGAAAAGCAAGTTATTCTTTGAATGAATAAAAACTTCTCTCTCAGCCTATTTTGATTTACTTGAGGAACTGTTTCTTTACAGAGGGGGCAAAAGTAGGCTTTAGCACAGCCCTAATAGAAATAATCATAAGCCCAATTAGCAGAGCCAAAATGAATGAGGTTTCTTTTTTTAAAAAATAAATTAGTCCCACCCACAGAAACTTATAAGATATTGTATTCATGCTTGCTTAACATTACATATCTATGGGGCGGCTAGGTGGCACTGGCCATGGATTCAGGAGGACGTGAGTTCAAATCTAGCCTCAGATACTTGACACTTACTAGCTGTGTGACCTTGGGCAAGTCATTTAACACTCATTGCCCTGCAAACAAAGCAAAACAAAACAAAACAAAAAACCCACACCGATTTATATCTACAACCCAATCTCTTTGTCCAAATCTGAATGCTATTTTTATTGCCTTAAAATATTTAAAATAGGTTTAAATGTGAAGAGCTAGAAGTAGCTGTTTTCCAGGAAGAAGAATCTCAGCTTGTTGACCTTTGGCAATAACCTTTAGGCTATCAAAAGCAGATTTTTAATCATATCTGTTGAAATAAGTGCTATGAGCCCCCAGTCCCTTTAAGTGTATTTCCTACAATCAGTCATTAATTAATCATGTAATAATGATGACAATAATAAAAAATAATAACAATAACTAGCATCTTCATATGGATAACTAGGTGGTGCAGTGGATAGAGTGTTAGGCCTAGAGGCAGGAAGTCCTAAATTCAAATCTAGCCTTAGAAACTTGCTACCTGTGTGGCCCTGGGCAAGTCATTATGCCTCAGTTTCTTTGATTCTAAAATGGGAGAGCACCTACCTCTCTGGATTATTGTGAGGATCAAATAAGATAATATTTGTAAAGCACCTAGCACAGTGTCTGGCATATATTAGGTGCTTAGTAAATGGTTGTTCCCTTCCATTAAAGTTTGTGATTACTATACAAATATGTCTTTTTATCTTCACAATCCTGAGACATAGGTGAAATTATTTTCCTCATTCCCAACAAGTTGGGAGTTCAGTCCTTCTCCACTGTTTACTTTAATGGGGAACCCAGGCAACTTAAAAACTGTTTTATTTCCTAGGGAATATCTTGGGCACTTCCAGAAGAAGACCTTGTTACAGGTCTTGTGGTCCATTGAGAATTTCAGCAACAGAACTTGGTGTGAATTCTCTAGATCTGGACTGCAGCTGGAAGGGAATGTTTCCTGCTTCTACTTTTACCATGGATGTACCACAGTGGCAAAGTTGAGACACAACTGAGGGGAAAGCCTTCTAGAAAGAGAGCCTAATGCTACATTTTGCCACCCTAGCACCACTGCCACTTTTGGAGTTCAACTTATTCATAGGCATGCATAGAGCATGGGATCAAATGTATTGGTACATCCTGGGTTGAACATTATCAATGGCCCTTCCTCCTCCCCTCAGGTCCATGACTCCTCTTACTCATAGAGAAAGGAGTAATGGCAATAATTGACCTAGGATGTGCCAGCATATCAACCCTAAAATGGTGGCCAGAATCTTCTTTTCCCTCCTTAGACAACCTGGTGGCCTCCCACTTACAGGGACTCACAGTGTTGATTCTGGATTTAGGGCAGACAGCCCAGCAGCTTAACCTATAGCAGCTAAGAACTCTGGAACCCAAACCATCTGCCAACCTCAGCCTCTCCAGTACCAGAGATTACAGGTGTGTGTCAACACACATTGCCCAACATTCCTTCCAAAACCTCTGCTTCTCACTAGTCTCTGTTCCTCCGGGTATCTTACTTAGTAGAGTATATATGGTAGAAAGGAAGAAGACCATTCCATGGGGACTATACACAGGCTTTGGGAAATATAGTTCCCCTAGGTGTACATATCAATTCCACACAAAAATACTACTTGAGTCAAACCACAGTCAGCCAATCAACTAGCATTAAGTGCCTACTATGCATCAAGCACTGCATTAAGTACTGGGCATACAAAGAAAGGCAAAATATAAGACCTGCTCTCAAGGAGTTCACAGGCTAATGTGAGAGACAACATGAAAACACATGTTATATACAGATAAATTGGGAGTCATCTCAAAGGGAAGTCACTAAGATTGAAGAGGACTATAGGACAGCTAGGTGGCACAGTGGATGAAGCACCGGCTCTAGATTCAGGAAGACCTGAGTTCAAATCCAACCTCAGACATGACACTTACTAGCTGTGTGACCCTGGGCAAGTCACTTAACCCTCATTGATCTACAAAAAAAAAAAAATATTGAAGAGGACTAGTAAAGGCTTCTTGTGGAAAGTAGGATTGTAGCTGTGGCTTAAAGTATGCCAGGAAATGCAGGAGGCATAGATGAGGAGAGAGAGAATTCCAGGCAGGGGGACAGACAGTGAAAATGCCAGGAATAAAGAGATGGAATGTAGTGCATAAGGAATAGCAACAGAAAAAATTTAATTCTCTTCCTTTGTTGGCACTGCTAAAATCATGTATAATCCTACCACTCCCTGAAGCTAAGCATTACAACTTTATAATCCCAATTTGTTTAGCATGTATTTGTTTTAGCTACATTTCCAAAAAAAAGAAGAAGAAAGAAAGAAAGAAAGAAAGAAAGAAAGAAAGAAAGAAAGAAAGAAAGAAAGAAAGAAAGAAAGAAAGAAAGGAAAAAGAAATGTTATCCCTGAGACAGTCAAATGTGCCCTCTCACATTCCCAGGAAGCATGGTTGCCTTGACAGTTGTATGTGGAGGGCACATATTTTTAAAGTCTACATCATAAGATTGTATTTGTAAAAGAATGGAAGAAAAGTGAACAGAAACATCATGGACATCACAGACAAAGATCCAAAAGCAAATGAAGCAGGGGCAGCTAGATGGCGCAGTGTATAGAGCACCAGCCCTGGAGTCAGGAGTACCTGAGTTCAAATCCGGCCTCAGACACTTAATACTTAACTAGCTGTGTGACCCTGGGCGAGTCACTTAACCCCAATTGCCTCACTTAAAAAAAAAAAGAATGAAAAGCAAATGAAGTAAAATTCATGACAAAAATTAGCTGGAAAATGGCACAAACTTGTAGTGAAATTGAAAGATGTTAAACAAATTAATTCATACTTCATTTGAAGGTAAGTTATTAGGGGGAGGAAGGAAATCCAGAGAACTTTTGAGGAAGAAACAGAGATATTCTGGGTATCCAGATTTTAAGAGAAATGACTACTATGCATCTCCAAAACCAAAGAATGCTCTTAAAAGTTAATACTAAAACAAAATTTATTTAAAGTTAATGCTGACTATTCCATTGTACCTCCTACCCTTCTCTCAAAGACCCAAATTGACTGTGGTATGGCACCTGAAGCTATAAATGCCACAGACTTTCTTCTCCCACGTGCTTATTTTGTTGATTAAAACCACCACTAGTTTACTGAAATTGGGATCCAGATGGTTCGTTCAGCCTCATGCCACACCCTAAAGGATGATGGGCCTTTGATCCAGGCTACAAAAGAGCTTCTCCTTAGGCAGATCCTTATCAAACCATTTCAAAGGACTCCCTGCTTTTGAACAACAGGTGAAGTTCCCAATTCTCTCTTGGTGACCGTTCTCACTTAAAACTCCAGGACACATTAGCTTAGTTTTAATTAATCTTCTCTAACTTTATAGAGTCAAGAACCTACAGGTTTTTCCCTCTGGTCTTCACATTATTAATGAGAGGAGGGTTTGCTCATCAGAATCATTAGTAATGGAAAATATGTTCAGATCAAGGACCCATCTGTAGACCTGTTTTTGCATGTTTTCTCCATGACTAACATAGTCTAACTTCGGTTGATTAAACATGTGTTTAGAGCATCCAGATGATACTTCAGTCCTTTTCATCATTATTTGAGGACAAAATGGTATTCTACTGATGGCATATGTAGTCTACAATAGGATTTTTTTCTTTTTTCTTTTGTCTTGCATGTGCCCTTGGCAGTCTGGCGAAGTCTAGGAGCCCTTCTCAAAATAATCTTCTTAAATTCACAAAATCAAATATACAGGATTACAAAGAGAAACACATATATTGAAAATCTATTCCAAAGATAATTAAGAAAACAAATTCACAGTCCTCAGATTAAGAATCTCTGCTAAAGGAGACATATCCTATTACTTGAATCTTTCAAAGCCCTGATGTAGTAATGTCTATTTGTTTTCTTAGCAGTAACAGCTGGCTCCAGGAAGAGTTGGAGTATGTGGGCAGGAAGAATGGACCGACAAAATGAAAGGAAAGGGGCAGCTAGGTGGTGTAGTGGATAAAGCACCAACCTGGAGTCAGGAGAACCTGAGTTCAAATCTGACCTCAGACACTTAACACTTACTAGCTGTGTGACCCTAGGCAAGTCACTGAACCCCAATTGCCTCACCAAAAGGAAGGAAGGAAGGAAGGAAGGAAGGAAGGAAGGAAGGAAGGAAGGAAGGAAGGAAGGAAGGAAGGAAGGAAGGAAGGAAGGAAGGAAGGAAGGATGGAAGGAAGGAAGGAAGGAAGGAAGGAAGGAAGGAAGGAAGGAAGGAAGGAAGGAAGGAAGGAAGGAAGGAAGGAAGGAAGGAAGGAAAGAAAGGAAAGCACCTTGGAAATATCAGAATTACTATGGCTCCGTTGTATCCACTCTGATAAATTCACCACTATGTATTTTCATGATTAAGTAAATCATGTTAAATAAATAAGCATGCTTCAAATTTTATAGGAAAAAATGGGTGGGTTATTGCAAAATGAAACTTTGAATCGAATGCCTTGTTTCAAGTCTGTAGCTTCCTACTTTGTCATTGAAAAGACAGATTTTTATGTGATTGGAAAGCAATAGCCAGAATTCAGAAAAATTCTCTCTCCTGTTCCCAGGTAGTCAGCAGATCCAAGTAATGTAGGTATTGAATGTAGGGCAGCAAATAAGATAGGCATGTTGGGAAGAGAAGTGAATTAGTCAGTGGAGTAGATCTTTGGGAATCTTCAGATTTAAAACAAACCTAAGAATCAAGAGAACAATTTATACCATAACATCAACATTTTGAAAACTAATAATTTTGAAAGATTTAAAAATTCTGATCAGAGAGATAAAATTTAAAACTCAAAACTATAAATGAAAATGTTTATTATTTTTTAAAATAAATTTTAAAATCTTAAAAAAAAAACCTCTGATCAACTCAGTGATCAATCATGATTCCAAGGACCAATAATGAAGAATATTATTCATTTCTTTTTTTTTTTTGGTGAGGCAATTGGGGTTAAGTGACTTGCCCAGGGTCACACAGCTAGTAAGTGTGTAAAGTGTCTGAGGCCAGATTTGAACTCAGGTACTCCTGAATCCAGGGCCAGTGCTCTATCCACTGCGCCACCTAGCTGCCCCTATTATTTATTTCTTGAGAAATAGGTGCTGGACTAATGGACTATATAACATTATATATAGAGAGAAATAATATATAATATATATACACATATATAGTTAATATGAATATATTCATATTCATGTATTCAATTAATAGGATTAATAGGAATCAAAATGTCCTTCAACTGAGCTCCCAACTGAACCTAAATAGCTAGAAGATAAAAGACCCTACCTAGTGACTTCTTTTCCCTCAGGATAGTAAGCCCCTATGTTATGGTGACATCTCAATGTTCTCATCCTTGCCAAACCCTTTTTTGGAATCCTGTAGTCTTATCATGATGCTTCTGTATTTCCCCCATACTTGTTGTAACTGAAATTGTTAAATTGCCTTTGTTTCTGTATCATACTATTGAAACTGACAATGCCCCATGGGCAAAGAAACCTTAAAAACCCTTAGAAAGAGAGAGTCTCTGGGCTCCCTTCTGAGGAGGGGAGTCTCCAACATGATCATGTTATATTTCTTCTTCAGAGAAAAATAAAGTGTTATTATGTTTTTTCTGTATGTCTGATCTGGTTCTCTGATCTGATTTTGGTAGAAGATTTATGTTTTCTCTGATCTGTTTTGTAGGAGCACAGGCAAATTATAAGAGAAATAAGATATTATAATTGGTCTGTTTATTAATTTTGTAGGAAAGATTAAAGATTAATTTCTCTGATCTGTTTGTAGGAGACAGGCAGATACAAAAACTATATTTTAATATTCAAATATACACATACACACATAATGCAGAATGAAACACATTTTTGGAACATGGCCCATATGGACATTTGCTTTTGCATGATTGTGTATTTGTTAAAGAGATTTTCTTTTTCTTTTTTTTTTGGGGGGGGGGGAGGAGAAAGTAGGAGGTAGAAATGCTCAAAATAGAAAAAACTAAAATATAACTTTAAAAAACAAATAGCTATGTTTTAAAAATCCAGTGTGCCTACTTTTATGAACCTCACTGCCCAACCAACCTAGCCCTTCTAAAGGTAAAATAAAACACTATCACTGTCAAAGACTGTATAGCAAAAAAATCTCACCCTTCTTTACCCAGACCCTCAGACCACCTAGACCCTGTCAAGACTGTCAGTAGGGGAAAGGGCCCAAAGTAGGAGTCTGCTTCTGGTAAATGTTTAATAATAGGCTCTCCAAGGGAAAAAAAGAAAAGTGTTCACACAACACACTTTTTTTTTTGTGGGGCAATGGGGGTTAAGTGACTTGCCCAGGGTCACACAGCTAGTATGTGTCAAGTGTCTGAGGCTCGATTTGAACTCAGGTACTCCTGAATCCAGGGCTGGTGCTTTATCCACTGCGCCACCTAGCTGCCCCCCACAACACACTTTTAAGTTGAATCAGCTTTATTAGCATTTTCTCTTTCAATTGCTTAAATTTGGAAATCAACAAAACAAGAAATCCCAATTTGGACTATATGCCTATTTCTGAAATGTAAATTGTGTACATGAAAAAATTAACAATCAGTTCTCCCAACCTAGTTTTAACTGGCTTCAGCACAATTCCAAGACTGCTTGGATGAAATGGAAATCAACTCTAACCCTTACATTCACATAGAGGAACACCATGCTATACAATATGTCCTGCCATTTCATCCCAACGTTCATCAAGCCTTATCATCAGCATTGCCTCTAGCTCCTCCAGATCTCCCTTGGGGATCATCTACTGTCTGACTCTGCTAATACACCTTTAGAAGTTCTGTGTTTTCCCATTGGTCCTGAAGCTAAATTCTTTAACACACTGTCTCCCCCAATTGGAGTGTGAATTCCTTGAAAGCAAAGACTGTTTCACCTTTTCTATTTATATCTCCATCAATTAGCATAGGGCTTGCCACATAAAAATGACCAATAAATGGTTTTTCATTCTTTCTTTTCTTTCTTTTTACCTATCCTCCTCTATTCGCTCCTCTCTCTCTCTCTCTCTCTCTCTCTCTCTCTCTCTCTCTCTCTCTCTCTCTCTCTCTCTCTCTCTCTTTCTTTTTTCTTCCTATGGAGATAGATGCTATGGTGGCTAGACTCCCGCTCAGCTTGGTAAACTGTAAAAAACAGTCACGGAGATCATGGGAAGATGCATCAGACACAGCCCCAGGCAACAGTGTATTAGCTTCATAGAGAAGACAAACAATGGAAAATCACTGTTTTCATCTCTCTACAACTGAATCACAGGGAGCAGCTAGAACTCCTTCCCAAAGGCATATGCTTTCATCCTCCTTGAGTAATATAAGAGCAGAAAATGAATCTAAGGAGAGAAGCTACTAGTGCTCTAAAGCTTTCCATCATTAGCATAAGGAACTGTGGACAACAAAAGAAACTGTCCAGGATCTTCAGTATTTGTTCATACATTACTATCTTCATTCCTTCAACATTCAGCAAACATTGATGAAAAACCTACTATGTGTGAGCCAGTTGATAAGCATTTTTGAAGTGCCTACTACAAGCCAAGCACTCTTTTGTGGTAGTGGAGAAAAAGATTAGTTGTATTCAATCTCTACCCTCAAGGAGTTCATCACTCATGAAGACCACTTGTGAAGAACAAAGTAATTTTTTTCTAAGGATTCCCTTTGCCTGGAATGCAACTCCTATCCTCCTTCTCCTATTCAAGGCATAGTCATGCTTCAAGGCTTCCAGTACAAGAAGCAAGCCTTCCCAGTTAGTACCATGCCATTAGTACAATTGTTCTCTAATTATTTTTCTATGTTGATCTGCTCTTCCTTACTAGACCTCAAACACTTTTGGAGAGGATCATGTCCTGCCTCTTTTTACCAACTTCCCTCACAGCACCGAGCACTGTGTTTAGCATGTGATGGGTACTTGATAAATGATTGGCTGGTTGATTGGTTTATTAATCAACTCAAAAACATTATTTTTTGTTTTTGTTTTTGTTTTGTGGGGCAATGGGGGTTAAGTGATTTGCCCAGGGTCACACAGCTGGTGAGTGTCAAGTGTCTGAGGCCAGATTTGAACTCAGGTCCTCCTAAATCCAAGGCCGGTGCTTTATCCACTGCACCACCTAGCTGCCCCTAAAAACATATTTTTTTTATAAAAGGGCTACTCAGTTCCACAGAGCCACCATCCTAGAGAAGATAAGTGTGGCAAACTTTTCACTTATTTTATCTTTGTGATAGATTTAGAGCTAGAAGAGATCTCAGAGGCCATTTGGTCTACCCCTCACCCACCCACCACCCCCATTTTTAAAGTTAAGGAAACTGATTCTCAGGAAGGTAAAACTTGCCAAAGGCCACACAGGATTTGGACACACATCTTCTGATGAATGATTACATCTTTCTTGCAAATATCATCCTGGACTTCTTCATTGCCTGCCCCCCCCAAAAAAAGAGGACATCTAAAATGAAAAGAAAAAAAAAAGAATGTTGACAAAAAAGAAAAAAACAAATCATGCTAAAATTGCCTTTAAAAAGTGTTATATGAAGAGGGGGCAGCTAGGTGACGCAGTGGATAAAGCACTGGTCCTGGATTCAGGAGGACCTGAGTTCAAATCCGGCCTCAGAAACTTGACACTTACTAGGCAAGTCACTTAACTCTCACTGCTCCCCCAAAAAAGAGTATATGTAGAAATATCCCCCAATAAAGTATAATATGCAGAAACTTTCAATCACCCAGTGTGCAAGTATGATGTCTGAAGTCCAGAACCTCTCTGCAGGACATCATGACAAATTAAAAACTCTTTAGAAAGTTAGAGGAGGTTTTTTGTCACATGAAAAAACACTGGCAAGATCATATAGCAAGAATTCTGAATAGCATATGGATACCTAGCTAAGAAAATATATCCCATGGGACAGCCCGTTAAGAGTCAAAAAAAAAAAAGTAGTTGGGATGTGCCGGTAGTCCAACCATTTTAATTGTGAGATAACCTTCCATTTTAAACTGTATCTATCTTGTATATACAATTTTTTTTGCATGTTCTCTCCCTCATGAGGATGTGAGTTCCTTGAGGGTTAGAACTGTTAGAAGAAAAAAGTCTTCATTCAGGCTATGCCCTGATTAATAAGCAAACTCAGAAAGAGAAAGTTAAAAAGGAGTTTATTCAGCATGCCAAGGCAGTAGGCATTGGGTGGACCCACCTCAATGACTAGAGCATGTAATCATAAAAAGAGTGGATTATGGAGCATGACCATTCCACCATCTTATGCAGGCTAGTTGCCGTGTACTCAAAGTTTTAAACAAGGTTTTGAAATGGAATGACTTACAATGACTCGACACAAATAGCTGACCACGTTTTCACCTTTTGTTGTATCCCCAGCATTTATAGTGATGCCTGACATGCTTGTAAGAAGTACTTGATAAATGCTGTTGACTGACTGACAGAAATGGAGAAAGTGAGCTTAGGATTGGCCATCCCAGATCCCCAACACTTATCACAGTACCTGACACATAGTAGGCATTTAATAAATATTTTTTGCTTATTGACTGGATCTGTAGGTACCCCTTGAGGAGAGAGAACAAATTCAAAGGTTAATATGAGAAAAAGAATTATATTGATCTGAGTGGAGCCAGACTAATGCAGAAGAATCCTGTGATTGATGGGTAATTTCAGTTTACAGAGAAGCCCAGTCTTTATGTGTCTGTTAGCATGACAAAAATTGACCCAACTTGAAAGACCATCATCCAATTAGTGAAGGAATGAGGAAAGCAACTAACGCAGCCAATTTATTAATCTAACAGTTGGGAAACTCAGTTAGCTAAGAGGGGGGGAAAGATTTATCTAAATGTTAAGTTCTGAAGTAGAAATTAGGAGCATCTATTAGAATCTATAAAGGCTCCTATCTAACTTTATGATGTCTCTTCGAGGTCAAGAGAAGCCAAATGGAGTTTAAAAAATCTAAATCTTCCTACTTAACATTCCCAATAATCTTCACAGTTAACCCCAGGTAGCTATCTCCTTCTGATACCACAAATGCTCACTGCAAAATTAAAATTAGAATCAATACAATGAGTACTCAATATGTAAAACAATTCCAGGCTTTTAATTTTTTTTTCTAGCATGAAGTTTCATTTAAATTGTAGGAATAAAAAGAAAAGACAGACCTTTGTTCTCTTCATTTCACAATCCTACAAATGGCCTCTTAGCCAAAATAGCTTCTCTAATCTTTAAGTTTTAATTAGCTACCCACAATTCATAGAATATCAGGAATTAAAATGCTGATACCTCATTCTCCTGAGAAATGGCACACAATTAACCTCTTTTTTCTGGTCAAAGACTGAAATTGAGAAAGGGTAATGACAAAGTTAATCCATTCTCATGGCAAGGGCTACAATGGAATCGGGAAATAGCATAAGACCTGGCGTCAAAGGAGAAGAGAAGTCCCTAAAAGTGTCCAGAAATGATGGATCAGTTTTGTGTAGGCTTTTTGTATTCATGGCAAGTTATATCACATAACTATATTGGGCACCAAATATCTTATAAAAATGTCAAATGATTCATGGAAATTAATCTACCCATGTTCCTTTCTTTTCCTCTCAGAAAACTGAGATGTACATAGGGCTTAAATCAGGTCAGAGGCACAGAACCATAGATGAAACAGACACAGAAAGAGGAGAATGGGAAATGGATTCTATCCTTGGAGGATCTGGAGGGAAGCAGAATCTTTAGCACTAAGCTTTAAGCACTTACATAGAGTTGTTGAATTTATATCTTTCTGTAACAGTGCCTCAAAGATTCTTCCTTTGGGGAATCAAAGAGTATATATTTATTTTAATAAGATTCATGTAATATTAGTTCAAGAGTGAGGGAGAATAAGTGGATTGGTACCCACAAAATATATATATTTTTTAATTCCCCAAGGCATTGGTGGCTCCTCAATGGAGGATTAATTGACTTGTCTGAGGCAGAATAAAGATTAACATTTAGGGCCTGACTCCAAATCCAGTCCTCTTTCCAGTATGATTTTTTTAAATTTATTTTATTTTATTTTTATTTTTGTGAGGCAATAGGGGTTAAGTGACTTGCCCAGGGTCACACAGCTAGTAAGTGTTAAGTGTCTGAGGCCGGATTTGAACCCAGGTACTCCTGACTCCAGGGCCAGTGCTCTATCCACTACGCCACCTAGCTGCCCCTTTTTAAAAATTTATTTTATTTTATTTTTATTTTTGTCCAGTATGATTTAATATTCACTGGAGTTCGTAAATGTGTACATCCAATGGCCAAACATATCATAAACTGCTTCCAGCACCTGCAAATCATGACATCACCACCATTGAAATGGTCCTCTTCAAGAATGAAGGACAAACAATAACCAACATTCTGTGAGTAACAGTGGTCCCATTGGGCACCCAACTGTCCAGTTCCAGTGCAGCCTTGTCTCACCCCATCTTACCATCTTGATGTATATCTTGTCACTGGACACAGATGGCTCTGGAGAAGAGGGTGAGTTTGGTGACTTTGCACAGCCCTGCCTCACTTAAATCTAATTCACCACAAGTCATGACATCGCCTCAATCTCATGGTTCTCTTTGAGGACAAAGAACAAACAACAACAATAGTTGTTATGAACAATCCTAGGTCTCTGTTTTAACACTTAACTTTTTATGGCTGACTCCCAACTCTCAGTCTTCCTATTTCCTCTTCTTTCTCCTCTTCCATTTAGTCAAACGTGCATTTATGCAGCATTTACTATGTGTCTGGTATTGTGCTAAATATAGCAGATACAAAGATACTATCGGGGAAATCACATTCTAATAGGAAAGATGTGTGTGTGTGTGTGTATCCTATATACATATATATGCATATATATGCACATGTAGATATATGTACATACCAAATAAATATAAAGGGAATTAAAATACAAGATATTTAGTAGTTAGGAAGGGCCCTACCAAAATTGGGGTGATTAGGAAGTCTTCATGTCAAAGGTAGTATTTGAGAAACATATCAAAGGAAGAGAGGGATTTTCTGAGGAAGAAGTGAGGAGAAAGTGCACCCCTGGCATGGGGATGGACAGTACAAAGGTCAAAGGCAGGAGGAGACAGAGGGCCATGTGTGAAAAACAGAGAGAAAGACAGTTTGGCAGTTCTGTAGAGTTTTGGAGGAATAAGGGAGAATAATGACCAGTGAACTGGACAGGTGGATGGCTCAGTGGATAGAGTGCTGGGCTTAAAGTCAGGAAGATTCATCTTCCTGAGTTCAAATATGTCTTCAGACACTTACCAACCGTGTAACCCTGGGAAAATCACTTAGCTCTGTTTGCCTCAGTTTCCTCATCTGCGAAATGAGCTGGAGAAGGAAATGGTAAACTACTGCAGTATCTTTGTCAAGAAAACCCAAAATGGGGTCAAGAAGAATCAGATACAACCCCCCCCCAAAAAACCTGACTAAACAACTGTAATTGTCCGATGAGGCTGAAAAGACAAGTTGGAAGACATGTTTTAAGACTTTAAAAACTAAATGGGGGGTGGGGGGGAGACATCTAGGTGGCTCAGTGGATAGAGCACTGGCCCTGGATTCAGGAGAACCTGAATTCAAATCCAGCCTCAGACGCTTGACACCTACTAGCTGTGTGACCCTGAGCAAGTCACTTAACCCTCACTGTCCTGCAAAAACAAAACAAAACTAAGTGGGGAGTTGAGGATACTTTATGCCTGAGACAAAAATAAGAAGCTTTTGTAGTTTGAGTGGAGGAACGACATGGTCAGAACTGCACTTAAGACAAAATGACTTTGATAGCAGTAGGGAGGATGAACTGGAATAGGGAGAGACTAGAAGCAGAGAATCATTTTGGAAGCCATAACAATAATCTAGAGTAAGAAATGAGAGGGACAAAACTCAAGTGGTTGCTGTATGAGAAGAGAGAATACAAATTTTGTATCTGAATTTTGTTGGATACAGAAGATGTTGTGGAAGTAGAAACAGCAAGAACTGGCCACTGATTGGTATATGTAGGGTGGAAGAGAATGAAGAATCAAGAATAAGACTGAAGGGGCAGCTAGGTGGCACAGTGGATAAAGCACTGGCCCTGCATTCAGGAGAACCTGAGTTCAAATCCAGCCTCAGACATGTGACACTAGCAGTGTGACCTTGGGCAAGTCACTTAACCCTCATTGTCCCACCAAAAAAAAAAAACAACCAAGAATAAGGCTGAGATTGCCAACATAAGAGACTTATAGGTTGCTGGTATCTTCAACATAAAAAAAAAGAAGTTTAGGAAAGGAATGGGTTTGGGGAGAATGATGAGAAGTTCTCCTTTGCATATGTTAGGTATTAAATGTCTCAAGGACATCCAGTTATATCCAGGAGGCAATTGGTAATGTGTAATTGAAGTTTACAGGAGAGACTGGAGCTGGATTTATGAGATTTGTGAGCCATTGGCATTTATTATCCAGTCATTCCTAACTCTTTCATGGGGGTTTCTTGGCAAAGATACTGGAGTGGTTTGCCATTTCCTTCTCCAGTGGATTAAGGCAAACAGAGATTAATTGACTTGCCCAGGATCACACAGCTAGTGTCTGAGGCAAGATTTGAATTTAGGTCTTCCTGCCTCCAGACCCAGCGCTCTATCCACTGATCCATCTAGCTGCCCAAGCCATTGGCATAGAGATGATAATTATGTCTTGGGTAGGGGTTTTAATGAATGCTGAGGTTAGAGGTCTGTTATAATCTTTAGCTTCCCACAAGGTTCCTCTCACTTGCCACCTCACACAGGAAGTCCTTCCTGCTTTCCCTGGACATGAAGCCTTTCTTCAGTACTCTAGTGGCCCATGCTTTCTCCCTCCTCAAATTCTATGGGTAACCATTTTATCTCCCTAGTAGAATGTAAGAATGTAACTCTATAAGGGCAGTGACTGTTTTTCCTTTTGTTTTTTTGCATTCCTAGCACACAACAGAATGCCTTGCACATAGTAGGTACTTGATTAATAATGATTAAGTAGAACTGAATTAAATTGAATGATCCTCCTGGCCACACATATAATGTCCTGTCATGAACTGATGAGTCACTCTGTTGTCTGGACCGGATGATTCAACATTGCAAAGCTCCAGAGTCCCTGGGGGCCACCAGAAGGTCCAACAATTACTCTTCAGAGAAGACCTCCCAAGCATATATACAGAAGGCCAAACAATACTAGACTCCACCTGCACAGCCTATTAATAAAGCAAGGATGACTGAACTGATAATTGGTGGATTAAGGGAAATGTTTCCATTATTCCAACATGTTTCTATTTATGTTAGGCTGTCAGTTTTCCCTTATTAGCTCTCCAAAGTCAGATGCTTAACTTGGTTCTTAATCTCTCAGTTACATCTGGAAGCTTTGCTAAATCTGTATATCTGGCAAGTTACTTAAATTTTAAAATAACAGCAACAAAAACACCTTGAGCAATTTGAAAACGAGAGAAGTCTGTTGTTGCTGTTGCTTTGGTAGTCGTTAGAGAGTTTTTCAAAGATGTCAACAATATATTAGATGCTCAGTGGAATGCATGGACTCGACCCCTTGATCTTCAGGCTTCTCACCTGAATTAACCTTTGTTAGAGCTCAGGCAGCTCCTGTCCCTTGAAGTACTCCAGCTTGTCTTACTCTTTAGAGTATAAAGAATTTTCTGGACAAAGGACTACACATACACATATACATGCACATTCATTCTGGGTGGCTACCCTAGGCTTCCAGCTCTCTTCTTGATCATCAAGACAAAAAGCATTTATTAAGGGGGCAGCTAGGTGGTGCAGTGGATAAAGCACCAGCCCTGGATTCAGGAGTACCTGAGCTCAAATCCGGCCTCAGACACTTGACACTTACTAGCTGTGTGACCCTGGGAAAGTCACTTAACCCCCATTGCCCCACCAAAAAAAGAAAAAAAAAAGCATTTATTAAGTGGTCAGCTTGGTGGAGCAGTGGATAAAGCATCGACCCTAGATTCAGGAGGACCTGAGTTTAAATCCGGCCTCAAACACTTGATCCTTATGAGCTGTGTGACCCTGGGCAAGTCACTTAACCCTCATTGCCCCGCAAAAAAAAAAAAAAAAAGCATTAATTAAGTGATCCATATGAACCAGGAACTGTGTTAAAAGCTGAGAATACAAAGAATGGCCAAAAAAACAAAACAAAACAAAACAAAAACACTCTGATCTAAAGGAGTTCACAGTCTAATGCAGGAGACAACATGTAAATACCTATGTACAAATAAGATAAATACAGAATACATTGGGGATAATTAAGAGAAAGATGGCACTAGCATTGAGGGAAATAAAATGTGGCTTTTTTGCAAAAGGTGGCATTTTATCTGGGAATTAAAGGGAGCCAGGGAAGTCAAGAGATGGAGATGAGAAGAGAGAGAATTCCATGCAAGAGTACAGCCAGTGGATAGGAGGGACAAAGTTGAGATATGGTGTTGTGTGTGAAAAACAACAAGATGGCTGGTGTCACTGGAATCTAGAGTAAGTGGGAGGGCAGAGATAAGGTGTGAGAAGACTGAAAATGTAGGAAGGAGTCAGGTTATAAAGGGCTTTAAACACCAGGGAATTGGGAGGGGGGCAGGGCAATGAGGGTTAAGTGACTTGCCCAGAGTCACACAGCTAGTAAGTGTCAAGTGTCTGAGGCTGGATTTGAACTCAGGTCCTCCTGAATCCAAGGCCAGTGCCTTATCCACTGTGCCACCTAACTTCCCCAACACCAGAGAATTTTAAATTTGATCCTGGAGGTAAAATGGAGCCACTGCAGTTTATTGGATATGGGAGCAATATGGTCAGACCTGAGCTTTAGGAAGATCAATATGACAGCTGAGTGGAGAATGAACTGGAGTGAAGAGAGATTTGAAGCAGAGAGACCAACCAGGAGGCTATTGTAATAGTCCAGGCATGAGGTGATGAGGGGTTGTACCAAAATGGTGGTAGTATCATAGTAGAGAAGGGGTTATATATAGGAGAGATGTTGAAAATATTGAATCGATAGGAGTTGGCAACATATTAGATATGGGGTGTGAGAGAGAGTAAGGAGTTGAAGATGACATCTAGGTTACTAGACAGGGTAATGGGGGAGATAGTGGAGCCTTCAAGACTAATAGGAAAGTTAGGAGAAGGGAAAGGCTAGGGAAGTAGGGGTAGGAGTGGGATCACGAGTTCAGTTTGGAATGCATTGGATATTCTCCAACCTATTCTGCTTTGAAGCCAGGCTCTTCCTTCTCCTTCAACAGACGATAGCCATTTTCATTTTGATCTATACCTTTTATACCTCATCAAAAAATGTTGCGCCTATTCCCTTCAGTTAAAGAATACTCCAAATCACTAATAATAAGAGAAATGCGAAACAAAACTCTGAAGTTTCAACTCATGCCAAGCAAATTGGCAGATACCAAAAGATGTGAATAGTCACTGTTTGCAGACTTGTAGAAGGATGACAAACTAATAGACCATAGGTAGAACTGTGAATTGGACCAACCATTCTGTAAAGATATTTGGCATTATTCCAATAAAGTGCATAAAATATACATAACCTATGAGCCAAAGATTACACAGCTGGGCATATATACCAAGAATGGTCCCAAATAAAACAAAACTTTGTAAGAGCACTTTTTGTAATAGCAAAGACCTGGAAACAAAGCAGGTGCTCATCTAATAGGGCATGGGTTAACAAGTTGTGATGCATCAATGTAACAAAATGCTATTACATTGCAAGAACAGATAAATACAAAGAATGGAAATACTTATGAACTGATACAAAGTAAACTAAGCAGAAACTAGAAAACAAACACTATTTTTTCAATGGTATAAATGGAAGGAAAAACAACAATTAAAAAAATCAGAATCACATGCTATGTAATTATATTAATCAAACTTGGCCCTAAAGAAAAGATATGAAAAAGCACCTCCCCTAGCTTCTTTGCAAGGATGTAGGACCATGAGTGTCAAATGCTTTATATAAAGTCAAACTTTTTCTTTAACTTTCTTAGTTTTGCTGAACTGTTCCCTAACCCCCCTTTGATTTTACTTTGTTTTAATGAGGGATAGTTCCTCAGAAGTAGGAGGGATGATACTCAGATAAATATATGCAATGTAATAGCAAAATATATCAATTAAAAAAATTTAAGAGAATAGTCTAATGAGGTGCAGTAAAAAATAGTAAATTTAAAATGCAAATTTCCAGTCTATAACATAAAGCTATAGCAGGCAGCTAATGAAATTAATTCTTCAATATAAATATAGATATCTTGGCTATGCACTGTAGATTGACAATAAACTGGCACCAGCTGTGAGCAGAATAGGACAAATGGGGTAGGCTGTATTTGGAAGTTATATAGTGCTTTCATTCAGCCCAAACTGCTTATTGTTTCAAAATCTCGTCACTTTAATAATGACATATTCCCAATGATACTATAGGAGTACAAATCGTGATAGAATCAAAACTGTAAGCAACACAAAAGGGAAATTAAATACTCATGATAGGTATAAGTAGATTAGACCACATTGTGAACATGACTTGCAACTGAAAATGATCTATCACTGAGATATTCATGGCCAGAAAGGACATCTATCTTTATAGTTATAATTGTATATAATACATACAAATATATAATTATGTATAATTATAGTTATAATGAGAAGCAAGAGACAGAAAGGCTCAGTGTTGCATTGGTAGTCTTGAAATATTAAAAGAATTAGAGAAAGTCTCCTAGCTCCTTGAGTGGATTCACTTTGGAGAATTTATGGAAAGATACAGACAAGAACTGCACACAAGACTGGAAGTCATAGGGGAGCCATGTTCTATATCAATGAAAATTATCCATGCCAGTGATATTAAAGATCCATCATCAAAGTATCATAGTGAGGATCCTGGATAAAGCCAAACCTTTAGCATCACTCATCTCCCCCCTGGGCCAGTTGGAACAATGTCAGTTTATGCCTTCACAAAAGTTTCTTCCCACATGGTACATTTTAAAAGAAATTCCTACTGACTCTCAAAACCTTTTAGAAAGACTTGATTCCAACATTTATTTTGGAGCACAAATATCTCCACCTTATCTCTGGAATATCTCCTCCAAAATCTATGTCATTTGTTTGGAAGAAGGTGTTTTGCCACAAAGGGCAAACATGAAACCAGGAGAGAGAATAATTCAAGGTGAACTATAAGATCATGCTAAAATGTATAGTAAAAATAACAAAGTTCTTGAATAGATTAGAAAGTGGGGAAAGAAAGGACTAACACAGGAGGTAGAATTTGGCATAGGCATTGAAGGATGTGCAGAATTTGAAATATACTACACTCAAAGTGAATAAAATGTGAAATTTACAGCTGTGTAGTACTCTCCATAAGCTATTTTCTCTTTATTTATAAGGCTATTTTTTATCATTGTGTTTAGAAAGGAACTATTTCTGCCCTGCTATATAGCACTATCATTCTTGCCTGTTCAATAACTAAGCCTACTTAATGACTACAGGATAGAACCAAGCAGCCTTAAATGCTATAAAACATAAACCAATTAATTAACTAATAACTTCTTCTAGAATAAGGTAAAAGACACTTTAGGCTTAGATAAGTTATGACATAATTTAATATAAATTTTAAAATAATATTTCATGGAGTTCTGCTCAATTAAAGTAACAAGTATTGCTATAGTGTGACTGCCTATGTATATGGAATATGAACAATCGAGTATGATGTAAATATTATAGCATGGATTTATACCCTTTTTAAATTCAGTACCACAAACATGAACAGAAGTAATGCAGATCTTTAACCAGGAATTTCTTTCTTGGTATGAAAAAAAAAGTTCCATTCTAGTCACTTAACCCTGCTTGCCTCAGTTTCCTCATCTGTAAAATGAGCTGGAGAAGGAAATGGCAAACCACTCCAGCATCTCTGCCGAGAAAACCCCAAATGGGGTCACAAAGATTCAGACATGACTGAAACGATTAAATAATAACGACCAATCAAGAGTTATGGAGTAGAATTGTCAAAGGTCCCTGGGTTGTTTATGTAAGGAATAGAAGGGGATGTGAATTGAAATGAAGATGATCCAGGAGATCAGAGAGCAAAATGGTTAAAGAACAAGTGCTCTCTTGCTGCCCTGAGAACTAAGCATAACGGAAAGAAGAATATACCCACCCTTAGCATTCTTCCTGGAATGAAGTGGCATTCCCTATGATGGAAGGCAAACAGAAAAGCATAAACAACAACCCTAAAGGCTTTTTAGATAGCAAAAAGCAGCTTGTCACAGGATTCATATACCAAAGGCCCTTTCTGACTCTGGGCCTTCTCCATATGTCTAACTTAGGGGAAAGGTTACATTTTCTCCTTGAGAGCAGAGACTTTTCTATTGGTACCCCCATTGCTTAGCACAGCACTTCATGTGTAGTAAGCACTTCATTCATTGTACACAGAATTGTACAGTTAAAATGGACATGAAGAGAATCATGGAATCTTAGTGCTGAAAGAGAACTTAGAGATTATTAATTACAAACCCTGTCATTTTACAAATGGGGGAACTGAGAGCCAGAGAGGCAAAGTAACTTGCCCGAGGTCTATGTACTGAGGCTGGGACTAGTGTTTCCCCATTCCTACTCCAGTACTCTTTACACTCTACCATATAGACTGCCCTCCTTATCTGGTTAAGTCTTCAGCTTCCCTGCAAGTGAATGTATGAAACCACTCAGGGTGCATATTTATCTATTCTCTTCTTTAAAATTTCATTCCAACACCTTATCACCCTTCTTCTTCTCCTCTCATTTCCACTATCAAAACTTTCCTCCAAATGCATTCATCCAGCATATTTCATCTTGAATTGGGGCAGGGGGGAGGGCCCTCAGGCGGGAGAGAAACATCTGATAAAATTAATCCAGACTCAGGTAGAACTGTTACCTCCCTTAGGCCCCTTACCTTCCCAAGGATCATATCTTACTAAGGCTAATGAGTCCCTAATCAGAAGAATGTTGGGCAATTATGGGTTTTATTTGGAGAGACCGGAGCCTTTCCTTTAAATCATACCTATTCTAATTAACCACAAAGCCCAGGCCTGGGAAGAGACAAAGGAAAGGAACATTTGTGGTCCTGGCCCTAAGAATGCAAGTTTTCAAAGCCTGTGGACAAGCCTTTCTGGAAAAATAGGGAAGCACAGCTGACTGGCTACAGAGGGTCCCCAGAGAAACCCTCAAATTCCTGGTCCATGGTGGGTCAGTAGTATCTTTCAAAAGTATCATGATTATGGCAGAGTAAAAACAATAGAATTAAGGGTCACAATTGCCAAAATTCCCTCACAAGCTCTCCTACTAAATGACCACAAAAAATCTCAAATTGAATTCTGAGAAGAAAAGCCAACAAAAAGTCACAATAATTACTTTTTAGAGACCAAGGCAGCTTAGGAAAACAAGAGAGGTCTGTGGGTATTGGGGTGGGGGGGGCTGACTTGGAGTGCCACAGAAGCAATACCAGCTCTGAGACTTGGAGATAGCAGCTGTAGGAGCAGGAATGGGATCACTGATAATGTCTGATGTACAGGGACAGTGAGGGGACTGAAAACCTAGTCAGAAAAATATTTCAGGGGACCTCTATGCTTTGGAGCAGGATTGGGTGCCATTTGGCAGCTTGGTAGCCTGTTACTAAATTATACTTCAAAGTTCCAGGACAGAGAAGAAGGATTACAGTCACAAGGAAAGAGAGGCCCTACCTAAGTAAGGACTAAAGTACAGACCAGGAGGACATTGACCAGACCCCTCCCCAGATCATACCACCTTAGAAGCACTGAAAACCTGCAGCCCCCAGATCGAGCAACAGAAGGTAAGACCAGTCATCTCCCCTCCAGAGGTGAACCCAATTATAACATGAAGTCCAAAATAAAGAAATAGGCTGGCAAAATGAGAAACAAGCAAAAAAAAGAAACCTGACCATAAAAAACCCATTTTTAAGAAAAATTTAAGACACAAACTCAGAAGACAATGACTTAGAAAGTATCTATAAGCAAAACCTCAAAGAAAAATGCAAACTAGAAATAAGACCTACAAGAATTACTAGAAGCACTAAAAAGTGGCACAGCAGGCCAGTTGTGAGGTCTCCAGCCTCCTACCCTACAGACCCAAATAGACTGGGCCACTCCAGTGCAGTGAGCAAGCTACAAGCTGCTGTTTCCTCAGAGCAGAAAACTTGTAACCTGGCCCCTGGCCCCCAGCAAAAGAAGCTTGGGACAGTGCACACTGTACCCTAGGAGCAGAAGTCAACCTTAAAAGGCACAAAAGAGGCTAAAACATGAATAAGAAACCAAAAAAAACCCAACAACAAAACCCCCCACCATTCATAATTATTAAGATGACAGGGAGGATCAAAACATAAACTCAGAGGAAGACAACAATGATAAAACACCTACATCTGAAGCCTTAAAGGGGAAGAAGAATTGGTCTTGAGACCAAAAAGCCCTCTTGGAAGAGCTCAAAAAGGATTTTTAAACCAAATAAGAGAGGTAAAAGGAAAATTGGGAAAAGAAATGAGAGTTATGCAAGAGAAAGCCAATATCTTGGAAAAAAGAAAATGCCTCAAAAAAATACAATTGGGCGCATCTAGGTGGCACAGTGGATAAAGCACTGGCCCTAGATTCAGGAGGACCTGAGTTCAAATTTGGCCTCAGACACTTGACACTTACTAGCTGTGTGACCCTGGGCAAGTCATTTAACCCTCATTGCCCTGCCCCCCGGAAAAAAATACAATTGGACAAATGAAAAGGGAGGTGCGAAAGCTGACTGAGGAAAATAATTCCTTAAGAATCAAAATTGGGCAGATGGATGCTAATGACTCAATGAGACAACAGAAAGAAGTAAAGCAGAATGAAAAGAATATAAAAGTAGAAGAAAATGTAAAATATTTCTTCAGAAAAATAAAAGACTTGGAAAACAGATCCAGGGCAGACAACCTAAAAATAATTAGACTACCTGAGGACCATGATAAAAAAAAGATCCCAGAAAGCTTATTTTATGACCTCATCAAGAACTACCCCAATGTCTTAGAACCAGAGGAAATATTGCTCATTGAAAGAATCCACTGATGACCTCCTGAAAGAGACCTGAAAAGGAAAACTCCAAGTAATATCATAGCCAAATTCCAGAATCATCAAGTAAAGGAGAAAATACTGCAAGCAGACAGAAACAATTGAAATATCAAGGAGCAACGATCAGAATTACACAGGACATGGAAGCTTCAATATTAAAGGATCAGAGGGCTTGGGATATGATATTCTAGAGGACAAAGGAACTTAGATTACAATCAAGAATGCCCTACCCAGAAAAATTAATCATAATCTTTCAGGGGAAAAGACAGGCATTTGACGAAAAGAGGACTTTAAAATTTTCCTAATGAAAAGCCCAGAACTGAACAAAAAAATCAATCTACAAATACAAAACTCAAGAGACCCATGTAAAGGTAAAAAGGGGAGGAAATGTGTTATTCAATGAGGTTAAAATGTTTGCATCCCTACATATGAAGAAGATACTTGTAACTCTTGAGAACTGTATCTTTATTAAGGCAGATAGGAGGAGTGCACACAGACAGAAGGTGTGGGTATAACTTGATTCTGATGTGATTATAATAATAAAAAAATTAAGGAGTAACAAAAAAAGGATTATATTGGGAGAAGAGGAAAGAGAAGGCAGAATGGGGTAAAACACATCACATGAAGAGGCACAAAAGATCCATTACAATAGAGGGAAAGAAGGGAGGGGTGAGCATTGTTTTGACCTTACTCTCATCTGATTTGGCTCAAAGAGGGAATAACATACACACTCAGTTGGGCATAGAATTTCATCTTACCCTATAGGGAAGTAAAAGGGGAAAAGGGAAAGAAAAGGGTAGGGTTCTCATAGAAGGGAGGGGAAAACTAGGAGGGGAAAAGAGAAAAGGATAAAGAAGAGGTGGGGTGATAGAAAGGAGAGCAAAACTAGGAACTGAAAAGGGAAAGTGCAAAAGGGAAGTGGGGGGGGGCAGCTAGGTGGTGCAGTGGATAGAGCACTGGCCCTGGATTCAGGAAGACCTGACTTCAAGTCTTGCCTCAGACACTTGACACTTACTAGCTGTGTGACCCTGGGCAAGTCACTTAACCCCAATTGCCTCGCAAAAAAAAAAAAAAAAAAGGGAAGTGGGACTGATAGAAGGGAAGGTAGACTGAAGTGGCCAGAAACAAATCACTTGTGATAAGGGACAGGGGGAAAGCAAAGAGAAAAGTACAAACAAGAGGAAAAATAGGATTCAGAGAAATAGTAATCATAACTGAATGTGAATGGGATGAACTCTCCTATAAAACAGAAGTAGATAGCAGAGGGGATTAAAAACCAGAATCCTGCAATATGTTGTTTGCAAGAAACACATTTGAAACATAGAGATACAGAGTAAAGGTAAAAGGGTAGAACAGAATATATTACACTTCAGCTGAAGTAAAAAAAAAAAAAGCAGGGGTAGCAATCCTTATCTCAGATAAAGCAAAAGGAAAAATTGACCTAATTAAAAGAGACAAGGGAGGGGGCAGCTAGGTGGTGCAGTGGATAGAGCACTTGCCCTGGAGTCAGGAGTACCTGAGTTCAAATCCAGCCTCAGACACTTAACACTTACTAGCTGTGTGACCTTGGGCAAGTCACTTAACCCCAATTGCCTCACTAAAATACAAAAACAAAACCAAAAAGAGACAAGGGAGGAAACTACATCTTGCTAAAAGGTACCAAAGACAATGAAGTAATATCAATACTAAATATGTATGCACCAAAGGGAACAGCATCCAGATTCTTAGAGAAAAAGTTAAGTCAGTTACAGGAAGAAATAGATAGGAAAACTATATTAGTGGGAGACCTCAACCTCCCCCTCTCAGAACTTGATAAATTTAACCACAAAAGGAATAAGAAAGAAGTTAAGGAGGTGAATATATATATTTTTTTTAATTAAATATGATAGACCTCTGGAGAAAACTGAATGAGGATAGAAAAGATTATACCTTTTTCTCAGCAGTACATGACATGTACACAAAATTTGACCATGTATTAGGGCATAAAAACCTCACAGTCAAATGCAGAAAGGCAGAAATAGTAATTGCATCCTTTTCAGATCCTGCAACAAAAATTATGTGTAATAAATGGGCATAGAAAGAAAGAACGAAAATAAATTGGAGAGTAAATAATCTCATCCTAAAGAACTGAGTGGGTCAAATAACACATCATAGAAACAATCAATAACTTTATCCAAGAGTATGACAATAATTAGACAACATACCAAAACTTAATGGGATGCAGCCAAAGCAGTACTTGGGGAAATTTTATATCTTTAAATGCCTACATGAATAAAATAGATAAAAAGGAAATCAATGGATTGGGCATGCAACTAAAAAAGCTAAAAAAAGAACAAATTTTAAATCCCCAATTAAACACCAAATTAGAAATTCTGAAACTTAAAAGAGAGATTAATAAAATTCAAAGTAAGAAAACTATAGAATTAATAAATAAAATGAAGAGTTATTTCTATGAAAAAGCAATAAAATTAATAAACCTTTGGTTAGTTTGATTTTAAAAAAGAAAGAAGAAAAACAAATTACCAGCATCAAAAATGAAAAGGGTGAACTCACCACCAACGAGGAGGAAATTAAAGCAATAATTAGGAGCTATTTCCCCCAACTATATACAAATAAATTTGACAATCTAAATTAAATGGATGAATATCTACAAAAATATAAACTGTCCAGATTAACAGAAGAGGAAATAAAATCCTTAAATAAGCCCATTTTAGAAAAAGAAATTGAATAAGCCATCCATGACCTCCCATAAAAAAAAAAATCTCCAGATCCAGATGGGTTTACAAATGAATTCTACCAAACATTGAAAGAACAATTAATTCCAATACCATACAAATTATTTGGAAATTTAGGTGAAGAAGGAATCCTACCAAATTCCTTTTATAAGAAAAATATGCTGATACCTAAACGAGGAAGAGCAAAAACAGAAAAAAAATTATAGACCAATCTCCCTAATGAAATTGATGCAAAAATTCTAAATATAATATTAGCAAAGAGATTACAGCAATTTATCACCAGTATAATACACTATGACCAAGTGTGATTTATACCAGGAATGCCGGGCTGGTTCAATATTAGGAAAATTATTAATATAATTGACCACATCAATAACAAAACTAACCAAAATCATATGATTATCTCAATAGAGTCAGAGAAAGCTTTTGATGAAATACAGCACCCATTCCTATTAAAACCACTAGAGAGCATAGGAATAAATGGAGTTTTCCTTAAGATGATAAACAGTGTCTATATTAAACCATAAGCAAGCTTTATATGCAATGGTGCTAAGTTAGAGGCATTCCCAATAAGATCAGGAGTGAAACAAGGATGTCTTTTATCACCATTATTATTCAATATTGTACTAGAAATGTTAGCCTTAGCAATAAGAGAAGAAAGAGAAATTGAAGGAATTAGAATAGACAAGGAAGAAACAAAACTATCATTTTGCAGATGATATGGTATACTTAGAGAATCCTAAAGAATCAACTAAAAAACTACTTGAAGCAATTAACAACTTTAGCAAAGTTGGAGGATATAAAATAAACCCACATAAATCTTCAGCATTTATATATATATATATATATATATAAACACCAACAAATTCCAGCAGCAAGAGATAGAGAAATCCCATTTAAAATAACTGTGGACAATATAAAATACGTGGGAGCAAACCCAGGAACTATATGAACACAATTACAAAACATTTTTCACACAAACAAAACAAGATCTAAACAAATGGGAATATATAAATTGCTCATGGGTAGGCCATGCTAATATAATAAAACTTACAGTTCTTCCTGAATTTATTTATTTATTCAGTGTCATACTAAACTACCAAAAAATCATCTCATAGAGCTAGAAAAAATAATAACAAAATTCATACGGAAGAACAAAAGGTCAAGAATATCAAGGGAATTTATGAAAAAATGCAAAGGAAGGTGGCCTAGCTGTATCAGATCTAAAGCTATATTATATAGCAGCAATCATCAAAACTATTTGCTACTGGCTAAGAAATAGAGAGGTGGATCAGTGGAATAAGTTAGGCACACAAAACACAACAGTAAACGAATATAGCAATCTCCTGTTTGATAAATCCAAAGACTCTAGATTCCATGATAAGAACTCACTATTTGATAAAAACTGCTGGGAAAACTGGAAAATAGTATGGCAGAAACAAGGCATAGACCAACATCTTATACTATACACCAAAGTAAAGTCAAAATGGGTACGAGATCTAGACATAAAGGGTGGTATCACAGGGAAATTAGAAAAAGAAGAAATAGTTTACTTGTCAGATCTATGGAGAGGGGTAGAATTTATGAGCAAAGATGAGATAGAGAACATTATGAAATGCAGAGTGGATAATTTAGACTTCATTAAATTAAAAAGGTTTTGTACAAACAAAACCAATGTAAACAAAATTAGAAGGAAAGCAGAAAGCTGGGAAACAATTTTTACAGACAGTGTTTCTGATAAAGGCCTCATATCTAAAATACATAGGAAACTGAATCGAATATATAAGAATACAAGTCATTCCCCAAATGAGAAATGGTCAAAGGATATGAACAACAGATGATGAAATTAAAGCTGTCTACAGCCATATGAAAAAAATGTTCTTAGTCACTACTGATTAGAGAAAAACAAATTAAAACTACTCTGAGGTACCACCTGACACCTAACCAATTGGCTAATATGACAAAAAAGGAAAATGATAAATGTTGGAGACTATGTGGGAAAATTGGAACACTAATGTACTGTTAGTGGAGCTGTGAACTGATCCAACCTTTCTGGAGAGCAATTTGGAACCATGCCCAAAAGGCTTTAAAACTGTACATACCCTTTGGCCCAGCAATACCACTACTAGGTCTATATCCCAAAGAGATAATAAAAAAGGGAAGAGGACCCACATGTATAATAATGTTTATAGCTGCTCTTTTTGTGGTAGCAAAGAATTGGAAATTCAGAGGATGCCCATCAAATGAGAAATGGCTAAACAAGCTGTCATATATGAATGTAATGGAATACTATTGTGCTGTAAGAAATGATATGCAGATGGATTTCAGAAAAACCTGGAAAGACGTAAGTGGACTGATGCTGAGTGAACAGAACTAAGAGAACATTGTACACAGTATCAACAACGTTGTGTGATAATCAACTGTGATAGGCTTAACTCTTCTCAAAAATACAATGATCCAAGACAGTGCCAAAAGACTCATGGTGAAAAATGCTATCCACATCCAGAAAAAAAAAGAACTGTGAAATCTGAATGCAGACTGAAGAATATTATTTTCGCTTTTGTTGTTGCTTTTTTGCTGTTGTTCTTGTTTATTCTTTCTTGTGTGTTTCTTTTTTCCTTTTTGTTTTGATCCTTCTCTTACAACATGATTAATGAGGAAATATGTTTAACATGATTATAATGTATAACCTACATCAGACTGCCTGCTGGCCTGGGGGGGTGGGGAGAAAAATTTGGAACTCAAAAATATATTTACATGTAATTGGAAAAAATTAAAATAAAAAAAAGGGGGCAGCTAGGTGGCGCAGTGGATAAAGCACCAGCCCTGGATTCAGGAGGACCTGAGTTCAAATTCGGCCTCAGACACTTGACCCTTAACTAGCTGTGTGACCCTGGGCAACTCACTTAACTCTCATTGCCTGACCCAAAGAAGAAGAAGAAGAAGAAGAAGAAGAAGAAGAAGAAGAAGAAGAAGAAGAAGAAGAAGAAGAAGAAGAAGAAGAAGAAAAGACAGGCATATAGCAAAACCGAAGGATGATTGAAGACAGCCCAGATGCTCCTTTAATATTGTCTGGATGTCAAAGGAAAGTGAGGAAATTCTCATCATAACAGCAAGTGGGAGGTCACAGAGAAGATATGCAGAAGTAGATCGCCAGTGCTTGGTGGAGTGCATATTAGTGTATCTTCAGTTTCCCTCAGACTCTCCACAACCAAGTAAATTTCACCTCTGAAGAAGACTACTACTCTTATTCCCCCTGCCCCAGGTCTCCTTTTCATTTCTTTCCACCACGCCGGGGTCTCCTCCCCTTCCCACAAAAAAAACAAAAACAAAAACAAAAAACTCAAACAAACAAACAAACAAAACCCCTCTACTTCAGGAAGGTCCACTTTCCCTCCCTTATACTTTAATTAACCGAACTGGTCACTGTCTCATTCAATTCAGCCATCCTTTAACAAACTTACTGCCTGCGTGCTACTTATACTTACTGCCATCCGGGTCCACAGTGAGAATTTGCCCTCCACCGTGTGGTTATTCATTCAGTCATTTCAATAGTGTCTGACTCTTCCTGACCTCATTTGGGGTTTTCTTTTTTTTTTTTTTAATGTATGAGGTATTTTATTTTTTCCGTTACATGTAAAGATAGTTCTCAACTTTTGTTTATACATGCTTTACAATTTCAGTTTTTTCTCCCTCCCTCCCCTCCCTCCCCCCTCCCCTAGACAGCAGGTAATCTGATATAGGTTATATCTATATATCTCTATACATATACATATATATATACACACACACATATATATATACACACATAATAACATTAATCCTATTTCTGCATTAAACCTGTTACAAGAGAAAGAATCAGAGCAGTGATGCAAAACCTCAAAATAGAAAAAAAAACAACAGCACCCAAAACAAAAGAAATAATATGGTTCAATCAGCATCTATACTCCACAGTTCTTTCTTTTTTTTTTTCTTGGATTTGGAGATCCTCTTCTATCATGAGTTCCCTGGAACTCTTCTGTACCATTGCATTGGTGAGAAGAATATAGTCCATCACAGTAGGTCAACACTCAATGTTGATGATACTGTGTACAATGTTTGGGGTTTTCTTGGCAAAGATACTAGAGTGGTTTGCCATTTCCTTCTTCGGCTCATTTTACAGATGAGGAACCGGGGCAAACAGGGTTAAAATTACTTGCCAAGGGTCACACAGCTAATAAGTGTCTGAGGGCATATTTGAACACACGAAGATGAGTCTTCCTTGACTTCAGTCCCCACACCCTATTCACTGCGCCACCTAGCGGATATTTTTCATGACTTCGTCCTGTCTCTCTCATTTTACAGCTATGTGAGGGGTAGAGATCGTAGTTTCTATTTCTTCTGTACCTACGCCTGTGTTCTGCTCATAAAGGAAGCTCAGCACACATACCCGCGAATGGCCATGACAGTCTCAGGCACATTCGGACAACGCTCGGCCTCAGGCTACTTAAAATATCGGCGATCGCCCCAGCCCCAGTAACCCAGAGCAAGCCAGAAGAGGAACACAGAGAAGTTGAACAAGTCCAGGGCACGAATTTTTCCTGACTTCCAATTCTCCGCTCCGAAATGTACCATCACTCCCTTTTGCCCCACCCGGTCACTAATAATAATAATAATAACAGCATTTATATAACGCTTTTAGATTTGCAACTCTTTTTACGAACATTAGCTCGTTTTATTTATTAACAACTCTAGGAGGGTGGTACTACAATAATCCCCGTTGAGGAAACAAACAGATAGCCGTTACTGCACGATTTCCCATGGTCACGCAGCTAGTATCTGAGATTGGATTTAAGTTCCGGAATGTCAGCATTTGGAAAGACGTGCTGTCGGTCTCAGCCCCTAGGACTCACACCACAACAGAAAGGGCACACAGAATAAAGTGCATGTGTATCCTATGATTAAGGCAAGGAAGATTGACAAAAGGGAAAAAGACCGACCCCACTGGGCCAAAACTGAGTGGGGGAAGAGGTGGAGAGAAACTAAAACGCATGAACTTCCGCGTGTAAGTTTTATATTCTCATATCCCCCAAAGCAAATAATTGTCGGATATCTAAGGTTTGTTTTGCTCTGTTTTATTTATTTATTCATTGGTTTTTGTTTTTTTGTAAACCAGTAGCACTCCATGCTAAACCAAAGGGGGGAGAATATAAAACCTTCTGCCGAAACCCGGGATCGAACCAGGGACCTTTAGATCTTCAGTCTAACGCTCTCCCAACTGAGCTATTTCGGCGGCCGTGAGGGATATTTCTGAGTTACTCAACGTATCACTCTTTAACCCCCTTTTCCTGCTTTTGTAATCGGTTTCTTAGTTTCTCTTTCAATATAACACTTTCGTATTTATTCTCTACAATCTCAAAAGGTGGTGCTAAAAATCTAGCATAGTTGTCAACATTATTTGTACGCATATACTATATACAATTTTATAGCGCTTAAGGAAGCTATTTCTGTTATTCTATATTATAAACTTAACCTTTATTGATTTAATAAGTATTACTTTAAGAATGGCTTACGTTTCTAGGATTTCTTAAATTTTTTAAAAACACCTCCAGATGATTTTAAATTTTAATTTTAAAAAATTAATTTACAATTTCCTAACTACTCCAAACTCTGACTCAAACCCAAAGTTTGAAAAAATTAAGGTAGAAGTTCATGCAAATTTGAATAAAACATTAAAATGAGCCACTATCATCATATATGCTACCATAATAACATTGGTGAGTGAGAATCCAAGAACCATTTGTCACTAAATATATGAGAAATCATTGATAGGATAGGTGAGAATTTTGCAGCCTGTTTAAAAAAATAGCATACATAGTTTTAGCTCTTTTACAATAGTGTTGGAATTGAATTCTTAGGGATAAGGACTGGGACTGGGATTTCCATAATGAATGGCTCTTCCTCTTGTGAATGAGAAGAGTAAGATACACGGTCAACACCTTCTCTGCAACTAAAAATCTTGGAAAGTTGCCTATGGTCCCACAGGCAGTTCTTATGTGGGCCTGCCTAGGTTGGAGCTTGGCTTTCCATCTACCATCTTCCTCACTCTAGCTGAGCTCTGCCTATTAGTCAACCAGCATTTGTTAAGTGTCTGGCATATTAATGTGCCAGGCACTGTGCTTAAGAAAGGCAAAAGACACTTCTCAAGAAGCTCCATTGGGGCAGCTAGGTGGTGCAGTGGATAGAGCACCAGCCCTGGAGTCAGGAGGACCTGAGTTCAAATTCGGCCTCAGACACTTGACCCTTAACTAGCTGTGTGACCCTGGGCAAGTCACTTAGCCCCAATTGCCTCACCAAAAAAAAAGAAGAAGAAGAAGAAGCTCCATTAATGGAAGAGACAACTATGTGCAAAAAGGATATAAACAGTATAAATTGAAGATAATAGATAAGGCATTGCCATTGGTGGGGAGGAGGGGGTGTGGAGGGGGGAAGGGGTAGAAAAGTCTTCCTGTAGAACATTAGCCACAGCTTGAAAGAAGCCAGGAAGGCCAGGAGAGGAAAATAAGGATGTAAAGAATTCGAGGCATGGGGTTAAGTTAAAATACCCTAGGGGCAGCTAGATGGCACAGTGGATAAAGCACGGGCCCTGGATTCAGGAGTACCTGAGTTCAAATCTGGCCTCAGACACTTAACACTTACTAGCTGTGTGACCCTGGGCAAGTCACTTAACCCCAATTGCCTTACTGAAATAAAAAAAAAGTTAAAAAGTTAAAATACCCTAAATAGGGAGATGTAGTATTTTATTCCAGGTATAGCAAGGAGGCCAATGTCACTGGATCTAAGATCAAAGCAGGTGAGAGTAAGATGTAAGAAGACTGGACACACAGAAGAAGCCAGGTTATGAAGAGCCTTGGACATCTATAGGAAGCTACTATAGTCTATTGAATAGGGAGGTGGCATGGTCAATTCAACAATTGGTCAAGAGGAAGAGAGGAGAGAAGAGTGTAGCTAAGGAATAACTGAGGAGTAGAAGGTTTGGAGGTCACAGAGAAGATAAAGAACAGAGTTTGGGATAGCAAGGTGGAGGGAGATATAAAATGATAGATTTTGATCCAAAAAGGGAACTTATGAATTTATGAATATAGAAGCATAAAACTTCTTGTTAATGATAAGATCAATATATAATGACTATATATACAAAATATACACACACATATAGACTCTGTGTGTGTGTGTGTGTGTGTGTGTGTGTGTGTGTGTGTGTGTGTGTGTGTGTGTATAGCTCAGGTGAGGTTCTGGAATAGGCAATAAGAAATGAGTAAGTTGAGGAACCTGGAGGTATTTGAAGGAGTATCAGTATATATGTTGAAGTCCCCTACTATAAGGACAAGAGTTAAGGAGGAAACTGAATACATTGCCTACACTGAATTCATTGAGGAAAGCAAATAATAGTTACCAGAATCTTGATTGGATGGCAAATATAAATGTAATGGAATATTACTGTGCTATAAGAAATGACAAATATGATGAATACAGAGAAACATGGAAAGAATCAATTCAGAAGAAATGAAACATGACATTTTTTAAAAAGGCAAATGACATCAATAAAAACCTTTTTTTAAGGATATTTAGATTTAGTGAATCTCAAAAAAGAGACTGAGACACTGAGAAGGCCTACCCCTCCGATTTATATGGATTAGTTTAGGATCTTATGTGGGAAAAAGAAAAAGCAAGCCCTGAAGAAATGGATAAGATAGAGACAGAGTCGGAGACTGAGAAGTGGTGGGAAGACATGTTAAGAGGTTATTGCAATAATACAAGTGGAAATCAACTAGACAACAAATGGGACGATAGAGAAGGGCATAAAAATCTCTAGCTTAATAACTTTCCATTGTGTTGTCTCTGTACATCATGGTATAAATGAAGTTTGATGAATGGCAAACACCTTTACTGATGTAGTGAAGACACTCTCAGCTAAGCTAATATAATAAGCTTATTAATTCTTAGGTAATTTTAATGTTTGGGAAAATATACCTTTGCCTTAAACATTTTCTTGATATTGCCAGCCCCAAATTGGCTTTGGAGGATTTTTTATTGTTGTTGTAAATTACATGCAAATGCCTATAAAATAAAATTTTATTTCCCTATTTCAAAGCTCTCTATTTTGAACAGGCAGTGTAGTCTAGTAGCCTACAGATGGCCTTGAACAAGTTGGTTAAGACCTGCTGTGTGATCTTCTGTGGAAGACTTTTAACAGTTCAGTGCCCCAGGCAGCTCTCCAAGACCATAAACTGCAGAGCAGGTACTGATTTGCACTGGTAAAGCAAATCCCTCACCTACAGCTCCCAACCCTAATGAAATCACATATCTGATTTTTAAAAAAATAGTTCTCTATAATAAATATCTGTTGAATTATTGAAGATAGAAGATTTACACTCTGCAGGCATGAAAGTTTTATTTATTCACTCATTTATCTATTTTTGGAAACTGAGTCTCCTCATCTCACCCATCTCACCTCATCTCACAGGCCCAACCCCATGGCAGTGGAAATCAACAAGACATTGATATGTCATTTTATACCTAGGTGAGTTCACCCAGATAAATTTTTCTGAGCTGAGCTGGTTCACCTCTCCTTAAACAGCCTAGTCTCCAACCCCATTTGGGTTTCAGGGGCTTACTATATTGATGCTGGACTTCATACAGGCACTTGAGGGACTTTAAGCTTCCTGAAGCACAGAATGCCAGAATCCATGAGATCCACTGGCCTCAGCCTCCCCAGAAGCAAGGACTACAAATGTGTACCACAACACCTGGCTCCTACAGGCCTTCTATCATCTCTGACATGCCAGGCATACTGTTTCTGTGTCCTTGAATTGTGTCCCACATCTAGAATGTTTTTACTCTTGAACTTCAACCCTTTGTAACATTGGCTTCCTACAAGACTCAGCTCAGCCACATTCTGCCTGAGACCTTCCCTGCTGATAGAGCCTCCCCAAAAAAAGGTTACCGTGTATCAATTTTGTGTATATTTTGTATATTCTCTATATGTGCACACTGTCTCCACCTTGTTCAAAAGTAAACTCCTTGAAGTTAGAGACTGTTTGTCTTTGTAGCCTTGCACATTCATTGCCTGGCACATGATAGACCTTATAAATTCTTGTTGTTTGATGAATAGTTTTTGGCTGGTGAGAATAAAGTGATTTCTCATCAGTTAGAAATTAAAGTTGTGATTTTTTACGACTATAAAGAATTAAATAAATGGCCGAAAATCAGTGTGAATGGTTAATCCAAAGAAATGCATTTATTTAAAGTCTTTAAATCACATGTTGATGAAGATCTTATTGTTTTTATTGTCTTTGTAGACATCAACATAAAGCTTCTGTGTGTTTGCCAAGCCAAAAACAATTAACTCAATTATCCTCCAGAAGATCCAACCAACTTTTTTTTTTCCACATGCACTACTCCCACATCCATCAAGCAAATGCCTGACTAACCAAGTGAATTTGGCACAATGCCCTAAAGGCCAGAAAACTTGGATTCTGGAGGATGAGTCCCAGAGGCAAAGACTCTTCTTTAAAATGTCTTGGCGCAAACCCCAGTCTTCACTTTAATGAAGTGTGTCAGACCCTGAAAGCATGAGTCCTTGTTCACAAAGGATTAACAACTTTAATCATACACTAAAAAACACTGCCCCCCCCAATAAAAAGAGGGGGGAAAAAAAAAAGGAAAAAATCCTCTGCTCAAGTGTCTCTTTTCTCAAACCAGTTAAGAGTCTATTTCCTAAATCCTGTGCTTATTACAACATGGCTATACCAGAAATACTGCTATAGGTCTATTCCTTGCTTCTCCCAATTTAAGACTTGAAAAGAGAAGTAATTATGTCAAGTGAATTTTTCGTGAGGCACATGCCAAAATGCAAGGATACTACAAAGTCCCCGACCTTATTCCTGACCATCATCATCCTATTTCTTTGGTCCTCTCCACTATGCACTTCTTTTTCTGGACTTTCTCTGCCATGTCTCAGAAATCTCTTCATTCCTGAAAGTTCACTTCAACCCTGGGCTTGTCACTTTGGAAGTAATAATAACTAGCATCTATATAGAACTTGCTAAGTGTCAGGCACTATGTTGAGTGCTTTATAAATATTATTTCATTTGATACTCACAATCACCCTTCAAAGTAGGTGCACTTATTTATCCTCATTTTAAAGTTGAGGAGACTGAGGCAAATAGAGGTTCAGTGACTTGCCCAAGGTCACAAGCTAATAATTATCCGAGGCTAAATCTGAACTCGGGTCTTCTTGACTGCAGGCCCAGCACTTTATAATTCTATTTATTCATGTATGCATGCATCCATCCACCCATCCACCTATCCATCCATCAACTCACCCACCCATCCACCCATCCATCATCCATTAATCCATCCATCCATCCATCCATCCATCCATCCATCTATCTATCTATACATATATCATTCTGTCCACTGTACCAGCTGACTGCCTAGCTCTGTCCCTTTAGATGTTTCCTTTGATTGGCTGGCTTCCTCAAAGAACCTTCATCTTAAGAAGATGTGTAGTTCAGCCATGTCTTTATTCTTCTCCAGGATGTATTCCTGACTCTCTGGACTTTCTCTCCCATGCCCCCACTTGGGTACACTTCACCCTTTTCAGCTTTTTTTATGTGTTATCTTTCTTTTATTATAATATAAACTCCTTGATATCAGGAGCTGTATTTCTTTCTGCTTGCACCATGTATTTCCTTTCTTAGCACATTGCCTGACACATAGTAAGAGCTTGATAAATGCTTGTTGATGTGACTTTTCTCTTCCACCAGGGTTGCTGAATGTCAAAGGATAAAGTTACAAAATCAGCACCTACTACACATTCATATAGATTTAGGGCTAAAAAACACCTCAGAAGCCATCTAATCCAACTCCCTTCTTTTACAAATGAGCAAACCAAGTTCCGAGGAAGTTAAATGACTTATCCAAGGACATACTAGTAGGTGTTGTCTCTAAAGCCAGAACTCTTTATATTGTACCATACTATTTCAAACCTCAGAGAGGCCCTTGATGCTGCTTAGCAATCCTAATAGTCTACACTTATACTTATCAACTTATTTCTTTCCCCATAATATTTCCAAATCTTTGCTTCTGCCCTCTGAGCATCAACTGCATCCTCAACCCCACCAATATTGATAACAGATAACCTATCTTCCTACTTCAGTAAGGTGATCTGACAAGACTTCAGCTCTCATTCTCCATCTTTCAGCAAGAGAAGCTTCTTTCCTCCTTCCTGTTGTTCAAAGAAGAGATCCCTGTGATTTGAATACTGATTCAGCAAATTCTAATCAATCAGTAAACATGTATTTAGTACCTACTATGTGCCAAAATGTGATGGTCCACTGGAGATGGAGATGATGTTCAAGGTTCCCCATGTCCTATTTAGGGACTCATAGCTGGAGTCTCCTTCTCCCTTGGGTCTGTAACTTGGTTGTCAATAAGATAATGATAGTTATCTCCCAGTCTGGGGGAAGAGAGGAGAACTAAGATTTCCTAAGAAGCCAAACCAGTGCAAGTACATTGCTCCTCTCAGGGGAATATCAGGGAAAGTAATTTGAACTTTACCCAGTACCAATGAAGAATGGCTATGATTATCTCTGATGCCAAGAACAAAACTGATGATAACTTCTACCTCTCAGTCTCTTACCCCTACCTGGCTCTCTTACCCTGAAACTATATCCCATTCCTCATTTCTTTGAGAGTCTGTGTCTTTTCTTTATTTGCTGAACATTCTCAAAAGAAACCAGTTTTCCAAGGTATCATTCATGGTGTATGTATCCATGAGGGGATTAAAAGTAGCAGAGTGCGATTATGGGTACCCAAGGGTACAGAGAGTGAGGGAGACTTTTTATGTGCTGTGATTTTTTCTCAAATGGGAGCTCAAGTGGTATAAGATATATTTTATACAGATCCCCCAAAGCAGAAAGAAAACTAAATAAATTCTGGCCTGGACAGACAATGAGCCAGCAGTGGTTTTCTGGTGGGAAGAAGTTTGGTAAATAAAAGTAAAAGAAAGTGTCTTTGGCAGTGGCCTCAGGCAAGTTTTACTCTTCCTCTCCCCATCTCCCACCCATATAGCAACTAATTTGAGAGCTCCATCTTCCTAGGCCCAACCCCCATACCTGAAGCAAGGTGACTAAGGGAAACTCCAACCCACAGAGATACCTAAAGGGAGGAGTTGAGAAGGAGTAGCTCTGCCCACAGGAAGGAAGGAGCCAAAGAGGAGTGGCGTTCCTCCTCAGACAAACAACCTCCTACCTCCAACCACAAACTAGTTATGTAACCTTGGCTAAATTACTTAACTTCTCTGGCCCTTAATTTCCCTTATCTGAGGGGAAACATAAGAAAATTGGACTAAAATATCCTTAAAGTTCCTTCCAACTCTACATTCTTTGATTTCTAAGGCTGTATCCCCCTGAATCAATCTTCCACATAGCTGCCAGGGTGATATTTCTGACCATGTTACTCTCCTCAAAAAGCAACAATGGCTTCCTATTCCTTCTAAAACCTAGGTCTGGCATAAAAAGGTAAACAGTAAAAAGAAATCATGAGAGATGTTAAAAGGTTAAACTGTTTACATTCCTACATGGGAAGATACATCTAAATCACAAGAGCTTTCTGAGTATCAGGGCAGATGATAGGAATAAATTTAGAGAGAGGACACAGGTGGGAATTGATTATGAAGGGATGATATCTGTAAAACATTTATTTTTTATTTATCTTTTTTGGGGGGGGCAGTCGAGATTGAGTGGCATGCCTGGGATCATGGGGTTGGTGAGTGTCTTGTGTCTGAGGCCGGATTTGGACTCGGGTCCTCCTGGGTCCAGGGCAGGTACTTTGTCCACTGTGTCACCCATCTGCCCCATGTCATGATGACATCGTTAGGGTAAAATTGAGGGGGAAGAGGACTGGGGGAGGGGGAAGGGGAGAGGTAGAATGGGGTAAAATCTCACATGAAAGAAGCAAGAAAGGGCTTATGGATGGGGGGAGAGATGGAGGAGGAGTGGGGCAGTGAATGAGCCTTACACTCATCAGAATTAGCTCAAAGACCTTAATCTCATCAGAGTTGGCACAAGGAAGGAACAACATACGCACTCAGTTGGGTGGAACAATCTATCCAACCCTGCAGGAAAGTAGGAAGGGAAGGGGATAAGAAAGGAGGGGTGAAAGAAGGCAGGGCAGAGCAGGAGAGGGGGCAGTCAGAAGCAAAACACTTTTAAGGAGAGATAGGATAAAAGAAGATCGAACATAGAGTAAATATCATGGGAAGAGAATAGGATGGAGGGAAACAGTTAACAATAGTAACTGAAAAAATTTTGAAGCAGAGGCAAAAGTAATGCAAGATGATGATTGATGAAGATGGATTGATGAGGATTGGAGGAAAATGAGGATTGATTGATGAGGAAGATTTATTGATGATGATTGAATGAAAAAGATGAGGATTGATTGACAATGATGAGGATTGACAAGATAATGATGAGGATTGATGGATGGTGATTGATAATTGATTGATGATGATTGAAAAATTGATGGTACTTTGCTAGGCTATTGTGAAGAAAATTCTTTGTCAAGTTTAAGGTACTATATAAATGTTATCTATTACTGTTGTTGCAATAATCAACCTCATGAGTTTATTGTAAGGAAATCTCTCTTTAAAGTACTATATAAATGTAGTTTACTATTAAAAAATTATAAGCAGGATACTATCAGAAAGACCTGGAGGGTCCTGCATGAGCTGATGCAAAGTGAAATCTATTGTATACAAAATAACAATAATATCATGAGATGATCTGCTGTGAATGACTAGGTTATTTTCAGAAATGCAATGATCCAAGATAACTGGGAAGGTCTTATGAAAAATGCAAACCATCTACAGAGAGAGAACTTATGGTACTTGAATACAGATTGAAACATAATTTTTTGTTGTTTTATTGGAAAAAATGATGAGCAGGATGCTATCAGAAAAACCTGGAAAGACCTACAAGAACTGATGCAAAGTGAAATGTACTGTATACAAAATAACAGCAATATATAGATGATCTGCTGTGAATGATTTGGTTATTTTCAGCAATGCAATGATCCAAGATAACTCTGAAGGACTTATGAAAATTGCAATCCATCTACAGAGAAAGAACTGATGATATCTGAAAACAGATCCAGGTATAATTTTTCTGATAGTTCCTTAATCTGAAGTTTTGTCTTTGTCTGTTTTCTTTCCCAACCTGGCTAATGTTTTGCATGATTACTCACATATAACTTATATTGAATTGCCTGAGTTCTTGGGGGGGCGGGGCTTGGCAGGTTGGGGAGGGAAGAAAAGAAGTTGGAACACAAATTTTTAAAAAACTGATGTCAAAATTTGTTTTTAAACATAATTTGTAAAAATAAAATTCTAAATAAATTTTTAAAAAAGAAGAAAAGAAAGTCCTTCACAGTCTGACTCCAGTCTGCCTTTCCAGATTTTTTTACACATTACTGCCTTTCACACATTCTGTAGTCTCACCAAAGTGTCCTATTTTTAATACCTCCACTCATTTTGTGTTATTAGACGTTTACATATTAGCAGTACCACATACCTGGAATGGGCTCCCTTCCTCATTTCCACTTAGAACCCTTCACCTCCTTCAGAGGTTAGCTCAAATAGCACCTCCTAGATGGGGCCTTTTCTGATGTTGGATTCTCTGACCCCAACCTGAAATTATCTTATATTTACTTTACACACACACACACACACACACACACACACACACACACACACACACACACACACACACATATGTTTACATATTGTTTTCCCCACTACAATTTAAGTCCTCTGAGGACAAGAATTGATTTGGATTTTCTTTTTTTTTTTTTTATCTTTGTGTCCTCAAATCTAGCTGATACCTATAGGGGCTTATTGATTGAATCCATTCCTTTAAGCCTACCACAGGACCTAAGTCATTCTTTCACTCTTATATAAATTCAATTTACTTTTTGACTGGCTCCTTACTATCTGTTTATGAATGCTATTAGGTCTCCTCAGTAGAAAAAAAAAAGCCTCTCATGCCTACTCTAACTATGTTGGGAGTGTTGTTTGTTTGTTGTTGTTATTATTGTTGCTGTTGTTGTCATGAGGGGCAGCTAGGTGCAGTGAATAGAGAACTGGCCCTAAAGTTGGGAGGACCTGAGTTCAAATCTCACCTCAGGCACTTACTAGCTGTGTGACCCTGGGCTAGTCAATTAACCCCAATTGCCTTAACCATCCAGGACCATCTCCAGTCATCTTAATGTATATCTTGCCACTGGACCCAGATGGTTCTGGAGGAGAGAGTAAAGTTGGTGACTTTGCACAGCCCCCCCTCACTTAAATCCAATTCACTGCAAGTCATGACATCATCCCAATGTCATGGTCCTCTTTGAGAACAAAGGACAAACAACAACATCTAACTACCATCTCACCTCTTCCCCTAAATGTTCCATCTCTTGAAAAAAAAAAAGTCTAGAGCCAAGACCTTCACATCCTCACTATCTACAGTTGACTCAACCATCTAACAGTCTGGGATCTTTTTCTCCCACTCTGCTGATGATTCTGTTTCCTCTAAGATTACAAATGACCTAGTCACTAAATGCCAAAGACATTTCAAAATCCTCATCTTCATCTACCTTTGAGCATTCTCAATCACTCCCTCTCTCCTCCCTTGACTTCAGAGATTTCAATTCTTCTGATTTTCTCCTATTCTTCCCTCCCTATCTCTTTTGATGTCTCATGCATTTTTCAGCCCCCTAGTTCCTAAGGTTCTGTCCTTGATCTGCTTCTCTTCTCTTCTTCCAACACTCATCCTTTATAATCCCATCCACTTCCATAACTTCAACTGCTGCTTCCATGTAGATGGTTTCCAGATTTGTCCTGAATTCTCTTCTGAGCCCTAGACCCACATCTCCAGCTACCTATAAGATATTTTCTATCTAGATGTCTCACTGGTACTTCAAACTTAATATGTCCAATAAATTCATTTCCTTTTTTGCACATTGTAGAGACCAATTTTTAATTGGGGAGTGTTAGCTAGATGGCTCGCCGCAATATTGGGGCAAGCAAGGAGACAGACAGCCTACCTCAAAATAGAGCAGGATTTATTTAACAAGAATGAACTTAAAAAAACACAAACAGGATCAGTAGGATTAAGGGAAAGGAAATAAAATGGGGAAAGTGAAATTATACAACCTGAACAATACCACCACCCAGGAATCAGCTGAGAACACACAGCAGCATCCTGTCACCTTCCAGCTACCAGCTAGAATGGTGAAAAACCTCCCTTCTTCCCAGCAGATCCCAGGTTGACCACACACAGCCCGCAGCCAATTGGCTGGCCACTCTGACAGTCACATGACTGCCCTCACTGGGCTTCCAAACACTATAATTTTGCCAGGCCCATGTAGGCATCAGCAAGTGGTGATGACATGAGGTGCCAGCTCCATGCCAACAGTTACAACCAGTGGGTGGAGCACCATGTGGTTTGCAGAGCTCTAGGCCAGTGAACACGCCAAGATTTTTTTAAAATTCTAGCCAAAAGATGGGGTCATAAAAACCTCAAATAACAATTAATTTTTTACATTCCCCGCTTTGTTTCATCAAGAAACCTGGGGTGTTTCCTTGATGGAACAATAAACAATAAATAAATAACAGAATATCATAACCAATGCTGACAAACAATATACTAATAACAATATAGGAAAGGGGAAATACATATTACGGATGATGTATATAGTAACAGAAGGAAAAACAAAAACCAAAAATGTCCATTTAAAGTCCTTAAAATCTTGTCTTCAAAGGAGTGTCCATGACGACACCTGAAAATGTTATGAAAAGGTTACCAAACAAATATTAAATTACAAATCTATTATGTACAACTTGCTATTCCTTTTAAATATATAATAAAGTTATCATGTAAATGTCTTTTTTCTTCCCTTCCCTCCCAAAGAAATGACTACCATTAGACACAAATATATATGTATATATATATACATGCACAAACACACACACATATACATATATATGTAAAATCATTCTATACATACTTCTATTTATTAGTTCTTCCTCTGGATGCAGATAGCATCTTTCTGCATATGTCCTTTATACTTAATTTGGGCTTTTAGAATAGTCAAAATAACTTATTCACTCAAAGTCATTCTTAAAACAGTATTTCTGTTACTGTATACAATGTTCCCTTTGTTCTGCTCATTTCATTATTCATTATTTTTCCTTTAACTCAATTCTTCTGCCTTTATTACTTGTCAAGAACATAACCTTTCATCCAATTCCCATGTTCAAAACTTTGGGGTTGTATTTGACACTCAGCACTCCTTCACCTCTTATCCAATCAGTTCCCAAAGCCTGTAGATTTCAGCTTTACAATATTTCTTGCATCCATTTGAGGCAGACAGAAGTTGGGTGCCTTGCATCAGAGTCCCACAGTCAGAAAGTATCTGAATCCATATTTGAACTCAAGTCTTCTTGTCTCTAGTTCTGATTATGCCATCTAGTCGTCTCATTAAGGTATATTGATCAGAGGAAAAGAGTCCTTTTGATTACTTCAGGTTACCTGAGACTCCCTGGGGGAAAGTCTATGAGAGGCATGGTCAAAAGGAGGATGGAGGGGGCAGCTAGGTGGTGCAGTAGATAAAGCACCAGCCCTGGATTCAGGAGTACCTGAGTTCAAATCCGGCCTTGTACACTTGACACTTACTAGCTATGTGATCCTGAGCAAGTCACTTAACCCCCATTGTCCCGCAAAAAAAAAAAAAAAGAGGATGGAGATTACTCTTATGATTGCCATCATATATATCATCATTATGATTATGATTACTCAATGATCTTTTTTTCTTTTTTTTTTCTTTTTCTTTTTTTTTTGTGAGACAATGAGGGTTAAGTGACTTTCCCAGATTCACACAGCTAGTAAGTGTCAAATGTCTGAGGCCAGACCTGAACTCAGGTCCTCCTGAATCCAGGGCTAGTGCTTTATCCACTTTGCCACCTAGTTGCCCCTCTCTTAATTGAAAAGTCTAATAATCTTTTCTCAATCCTTCTAAGTCTTGACTTCTCTATAGCCTTTGGCATAATTGATCGCCCTCTTCTTGATTCTCTCTTCTCTCTGGCTTGTCATTTTATTCTCTCCTGGTTGTCTTCCTACCTTGTAGGACCTCTCCCTCTTAGTCTCCTCTGCTGAATTTTCATCTGGGTCAGGCTCACTGGGTATCCCCCAAAGATTTGTTCTTGCTCCTCTTCTCTTTCTTTCTTTTTTTTTTGTTTGTTTATTTGTTTTTGTGGGGCAATGAGGGTTAAGTGACTTGCCCAGGGTAAGTGTCAGGTGTCTGGGGCCAGATTTGAACTCAGGTCCTCCTGAATCCAGGGCTGGTGCTTTATCCACTGTGCCACCTAGCTGCCCCAATTTTTTTTTTGTGGGGCAATGGGGGTTAAGTGACTTGCCTAGGGTCACACAGCTAGTAAGTGTCAAGTGTCTGAGACCGGATTTGAACTCAGGTCCTCCTGAATCCAGGGCCTCTTCTACTGGACATCTCAAACTCAACATGTTGAAACAGGACTTATTCTCTCCCCCTGACCCTCCTCAACCCCAAATCCTTCCTTTACTAAAATTTCCTATCACTATCAAGGGCACTGCCATCCCCCCAGGCTCCTAATCTCATAGTCAACCTTGATTCTTCACATACTGACTCCATGTATCCTATCTGTTGCCAAGTATTTGCTTCTGCCTTCACATCTCTCCTCTATACCTTCTCCTCTCCATTCCCACAGATGTCAATCTAACACAGGCCCTCATCACCTCAGACCGGGACTATCCTGTAGCTTTTTGTTTGGTCTCAGGTGCTCCCCAATCAAGTCCATCCTCTGCTTAACTCCTAAAGTCATCTTCCTAAAGCATAAGTGCGGCTATATTACTACCCACTCATTAAACACCACTGCCTCAATAGCCTGTTACCTTCAGAATCAAATCTAAAACTTTCCATTTGGCTCTTAACGCCCTTCATAACTTCACCCCTTCCTATATTTCCAGTCTTCCTACACTTTGCTTCCTTCAACTAACTCTACAATCCTATCACACTGTCCTTGCTTTCCTTAAATAGGACATTCCATCTCCCACTTATGTGCCTTCTCACCATCCTGAAAAGCTCCCTTATATCAAGAATGTTTTCCTTTCTCACCTTCACCTCCTGGCTTTCTTGACCTTCTTCTTTTTTTTTTGGTGAGGCAATTGGGGTTAAGTGATTTGCCCAGGGTCACGCAGCTAAGTTAAGTGTCTGATGTTGGATTTGAACTCAGGTCCTCCTGACTCCAGGGCCAATGCTCTATCCACTGCACCACCTAGCTGCCCCTCCTTGACCTTCTTAAGACTCAGCTCAAACCCTCCCTTATATGAAAGGCCTTTTCCAGTCTCCCCAAGCCTATCCCCACTCCCCAGTTCAGTCATTTTCAGTCATATCCAACTCTTTGTGACTCCATTTGGAGTTTTCTTGGAAAAGATACTAGAGTGGTTTGCCATTTCCTTCTGCATCATATTTTACAGATGAGGAAATTGAGGCAAAGAGGGTTAGGAGATTTGTCCAGGGTCACACAGCTAGTATGTGTCTGAGGCCAGACTTAAATGCAGAAAGAGTTTCCTGATTGCAGTCTGGCACTCTATCCACTGTGCCACCTAGCTGCCCCATCCCCAGTAAATACCTTCTGCAGTTTCTTTTCATTTATACTGAATTTAGTCTATATGCTTTATCATTCTATTGCTAATGGAGGAATGTTTTGGCAAAATGTATGTGAGAGTGTACACAGTAGGTGGCTCAGAACAGATCTTCAGGTTTGGAGAACAGTTTTTGTAGAAAAGACTAGTTTAGAAAAAGAAATGAAATGAAAGTCACCATTCTATCAGCTAAGCAGCATAGTGGATAGTGTGCTAGATCTGGAGTCAGGAAGACCTAGGTTCAAATCCTGCCTCAGATACTTGCTAGCTATGTGACCATATGGTCAATTAAATGCCATCGGCCTCAGTTTCCTCATCTCTAAAATAGAGATCATAGCACCTGCCTCCTAGGGTTATTGTGAGGATAAAATATTTGAAATGCTTTTTGCTCACCATAAAGTACTATATAAATGCTAGTAATTATTATTGTTATTGTTATACGGATATAGAAAACCTCTAGGGAGAGTGTTTAGAGGATGAACAATATGTTTGGGCCTTGCAAAAGGTGTTAGAATTGCAAAGTCAATTTACCTGAGTGACAAACAGAAAAGAAAAATAGAAAGGTAATGGGATCAGTGAACTTGGATAGAGAAAAGTACATTTTTTTTCAATATAATTGGTTTCCTTCATAATCTCATGTATTTTATGTATTTCAAAACATTATTCTGAGCAGGGTCCTGACACAAAAAAAGGTTAAGAATCCCTGTTCTAAAGGCAATTCCCACATAGAATAAGAGATCAGTAGTAGATGACCTCAAATTCACTCCCAACTCCTCAATTCTATTATTCTGATATTCACAGGACAAAGTGTCTCACTTGGCTCTTGCACTCAACATTTACATTTCTTGTTGATTCAGACCTTCAATTCTGACCTTCACAGGCGATGAGGAAAATCAGATTGCAGTAATTAGAATACCGTAGTAACACCATTTAAAACTGTGGCTTGATTAGTTCATTAGCTTAGCAAACCATAATTTCAGCTACTGAGAATTTCAAACTGATTTCATTTTAGTTCTATGATGTTATTCTTTCGTGCCCCCCCAAGATAACAGAAATATTTGTAATGTAATATGTTGAATTCATTTAAAGTGTTAATAAGGTTTTTTTAAGATGAAAAAATACTTGTAAAAGAATAGAATTTGTTTTTAAGGAAAATTTGTATTTTCTAAAGAGTAATGATTAAGAATGTTCATTTCATGTGTTTTGCAAAAATTGTGAAAGCATTACATTAGGCTGCTACTTGTAATTTCTCTGAGTAAATCCTTGTTACATTTCTATTTTTTTACTTGAAATAATTTGAACTGTGTGACTCCAAGGTTATAAATAACTGCCATGTATTTAAACTCTTGCTGAAAATATTAAAAAAAATTTAAGGGCTCTTTTTGGTCATGTTTCTTTATAGTTTTTCTCATGTTAGCATTATTTTTTCCTCTGTCTTTTAATTCTCTTATCTTTCAGCAGCATTTCATTCCTTCACTAAAGATTAAGAAATAAAGGCATGGACCGGTTTTTAAGACCAAACAAAATACGAAACTCTTAGAAATTGGATATGGGACTTTTTATGTATCCCAGAGGGCAGTGGGTGTGCAGTGGATAGAGAGCCAGGTCTGGAGTCAGGAAAACTCATCTTCCTGAGTTCAAATCTGGCCTCAGACACTTACAAGCTGTATGACCCTGCACAAGTCATTTAACCCTATTTGTCTTTTTCCTCATCTATAAAATGAATCCACTTCAGTATCTCTGCCAAGAAAATCCTAAAAAGGGTCACAGTCAGACACAACTGGAAAATGAACAATACAACCCAGAAAAGGGGTGAGGATTATTACCTGACCTTTGCTATTCAAATTTCTCTCCCCATAGCTCTGAAATTAGCCCCAAATCAATACATTAGAACGATGATTATCAAGAAACTGACAAGGCAAGGAAGCATGAGTATTTTAGGGTTTGAAGTAGAGATATGTGAAAAAGAAATGCATTTCACTAACCAACAGCTCAATTTTTCCACATGAAGAATTAAGGACCCCAAAGTTAGACATTGGTATGGGTAACCAATGAAAGTTTCAGTATTATATTTCCCCTGGATATTTAAAAAAATAAGAAAAATGTTTCTCTCTCCTTAATATAACTAGGCACATAAGCTTGTTTGAAGATAGAATGATGAGCTAATTGGTCTCTGGATTCTTTTCAGCTTTATGTTGCTACTGCGGACAAGTCAGAGGATTAGTTGTTTCAGTTTAGACACCAAAATTCTTATAGATGTGCAACCAAGTCTTAACATCTTACAATAACACTACATGCTTAATACCAATATCTTTATTTATTGCATGGATTCTTGTTAGAATTAAAAAAACTATGTTGAAGTATTGATTTTCATAGGGAAAAATCGCTAATAATAATAGGTAGCATTTATATAGCACTTCAAGGTTTGAAAAACTTACAAATCTTACCTCATTTCATCTTCACAACTTTGGGAGATAAAAACTATAATTATTATTAAAACATGGGACAGGGCTTGGGGCGGGGGGGGGGGGTGATCACAAGCACAAGTTTTGGATGTGTTGAGTTTGCCAAGTTTATGAGACATGGGATTCGTTCTACATGTCCAAGAGTCAGTTCATGATTTGAGAATGGAGTTCAGGAGAGTTTGGGGCTGGATAAACAGATCTAAGAATCAGTATAGGCCTGATAATTGAATCCAGGGAAATTGATGAGATCACCAAGAGAATATAGGTAGAAAAGAGGAGAGGACCCAGGCCAGAGCCTCAAGGAACACTACAGTTAGTGGGCAAAACTTGGCTGAAGATCTAGCAAAGAACACTAAGGAGTGGTCAGGAAGGAGAAACAGTATCATGGAAATTATCCATGAGAGTATCCAGGAAGTGATCAATAATGTCAAAGGCTACGAGAGGTCAAAAAGGATCAAGATTCAGAAAAGGTCATTAGATCTGGCAATTGAGATCACTGGTAACTTCAAAAACAGCAGTTTGAGTTGAGTCATAGATTGGAAGCCAGATTGCAGAGGATTTAAAATCAATGAGAATAAGAGGCACATTTAGAATCAAAAGAGAGATGGCACAGATGACTTTCTCAAGGACTTTAGCCAGGAAGGGAGAATAAATGTCAGGGCTGGTGGGATCAAATGAGTGGTTTTGGTTTTGTTTTTTGTTTTTTTGTTTTTTTAAGGATGGGGAAAACATGGGCATGTTTGTGGGTGATAGGGAAGGAGCTGATAGATAATGAAGAAAGTAAAGATTAGCAAGAGAATGGAATGGACAGTGTGGACACTCTACTGGAGATGGAAGGTGATGTGCAGAGAGAGAAAAGGGACAGCTTGTTTCCCGCTACCACTTCTAGATTACCCCATTACCATCTCTCAGCAACACCTCTTCCTTTGAGGATCTATCTAAATTTATTACTCAATCCGTGTTTTATTATCTATAGAACAAGGAATATTCCAACTCCCCCACCATGACCAGTGAGGTACAACCAAAAGGCTAATACTTTTCTATTTGTATTTGTAATACTTCAGTATCAGAAAGGGTGGCCATGGATGCAGGAGGGAAATATCAGGAGGGAGCCAGATCATCTCAGTGAGTGTCAGAAGACTGAAGGAGTAAAAAAGGGAGAGGATTAAGATGAAAGGTTTAACTCCAAAGAGCACAGTGGGAGGAGTATATAGATCTAAAATGGGACACTGGTGAGTAGGGAGAGGGTGGGATTGAGGAGTATGGAAGTAAGGAGGCAGGCAGCTGGGGATGGGGAGTAGGATTTGCATGTCGGCAGCCTGGTATTCAAAATGATGATGGAGAGGGGTGGGTTGGGGTGGGGTGGAATATGAGATGGTGGGAGTATGCTAACTATTGAGGAATGAACCCAGGCTAAGTGGATGGAGGTCCATTTAGGGAGGTGGGTGATTAATAATAGCTACCATTAATGTAGCACCTACCATGTGTCAGACACTGTGCTAAGCACTTTATAATTATACCATTTGATCCTCACATTAACCCTGCAAGGCAGGTACTATTATTAGGACCGTTTTACAGATGAGGAAACTGAGGCAGCTTGTTTTGTTTTGGTTTTTTTGGTGGGGCAATGAGGGTTAAGTGGCTTGCCCAGGGTCACACAGCTAGTATCTGAGGTTGGATATGAACTCAGGTCCTCCTGAATCCAGGGCCGGTGCTCTATCCACTGCACCACCTAGCTGCTCCAGAGACAAAGAGTTTAAGTGATTTGCCCAAAATTACACAGCTAGTAAATATCTGAGGCTGGATTTGAACTCAGGTCTTCAATTCCAAGCTCAGCATTCTATGCACTGCACCACCCAGCTGCCCTGATTAGACTGTTCAGTCTCCTATGGACATTCAACCTCATGACAGGTGGCGATGTCCTGCCTCAGGTGAAGTTATGGCCTAGAAGAGTTAAATGAGGAGGTTGAAAGAGAGAATATAAGGTGCCAAAAGCATTTGAGGGAGGGGCAAGTTTGATTCCAATCCACTGGATGGTTTCTGCAGCACTGGAGCAAAGCCTATGGGAGACCAGACACAGGTGACAAGGATCCAGGACTAGTACGAGGTGTTGGGACAAAGATAGGGGAGGCAGGTAGTTGAGATCTGAGGTTCACGTTGTAGGTTGAATATTTCTGTCCTGATTATCATATAATGCATAAATATGGTAGCAACCCTTGCAAGTTCTTCTGCATTTTCTTGCTCATTCCCTATCCAAGCCATTGTCCTGGCAAAGCTGGTGTCAAAGATGAACACCCTTGTTTCCTCAATATCTGAACTGTCCTCATGCAAAGATGCTCTGGGAGGCAACATTTTCAAGCAACATTATATTGTCCCATTTCATTTATAAACCAATCAGTTTAAATAGCCTCTAAGGGTGCTCCTGTGACCTTTGGGACAGTAGTAAACAAAAGGCAAGCATTTATATAAAGCAAATATGTGAGAGTTACCAATCACTGATCTCACTTTTCCAATCAAATCCCTAGAAAAATGCCTTTAAGATAGCCATAAATAATTTTAGGAAGCTCACATACCTTTGCCCACAATCTTTACAGATGAACTCATTACATTCCAGGAATGGCTTGATGAGATTTTTGCACTCAATATTGAAGTAAGTTATGCTAGATTTACATCACATGTAGACACAGACATTTCATCTCAGATTTCACATGCCTTTTCCCTTATCATACTTCAAATTCTCACAATAGTTAGAATAGTGTCATTTACCTTTAAGTAATCAATAAATGCTAAATGGTGTTTAAAAAAATTCAGTGAGACAGGAGAAATGTTAAAAATGCTTTAATAGGAAATGGCTTATGTGGACATAAACTTTATAAATGTTAAAATTCTAAATAATGTTTCCCCACATAATAAGCTAATTTTGCTAATTAGGAGAATTAATGTTAATCTTGACAGCAAAAGACCTAAAGTTAAGGGTATAAAATTCTAAAAATGAAAAACAAAAATTTTTGATTTCTTAACAAAGAAGACTTTAAAAAAATATTTAAGTTCAATGATTTGTATAAAGTATTCTCCAAAAATATTTGTTGAATGAATGTTTTAAGTTTCCAGCATGATTTAACATAAGTTGGCCAAGCTATGCATTTTTGGTCATGAATATATATAAAGCATTATATATACATACACATGAAGTATTCATTATATTTTAAATAGAATAAAAGGCACAAATGAATCATTAAAACATTAATATGATATAATTTCATAAATACAAAATGAAACCTAGACTTGCAATACACTTCCTCTTTAACTCAAGATTTTTTTGCAGCTAAACTTTAGAAACTTATACAAACTTATACAAATCTTATGCTCCTATTTTTTAAAAATATATTCTTACAAGTTTTAAAATTGAACAGTTAACTTTATTGAAGTTAATAAATTATTAAAAATCAAATACCAAAATTTAAAAGTGCTTGAAATGTTTTTATCTTGTTCCAACTTTATTGCTTTATACAGACAAGTACTTCTCATTTTATGGCAAATTATATAATGGAATTTCAAGCTTTAATTAGAATATCTGTGTTACCTTAAAATTCAAATTTATACCAACCCCTAGGAAGGGTAAGTAATCTGTAGTATATTCACTGTGTAAGAGCAGAGGACCAGCCCTGCAAGTAATGTCTTCCTTACTGCCATGATTCATTTCTGGGCCAGTGGAGCACTTGTGAAGCAGGCCTCTAGTTGATGGGACTTTCAAACCAAGGGATGGATTCTCTCCTTGTAGCTCCACCTATAAATTGTGCTTCTCCACACTTCATCTTATTTCCCATTGTTTTTCCTATTGTGCAGAAAAGTAGCATCATCCTTTGAGAATATAGTTGACAGTAGAACAAAATTCCGTCAAGTCAGCTCATAATGTGACTCTTCCATGAACTGAGAATACCTATTATTTATAACATAATTTTGCCCTTGAGATTTTGTGCAAAAACACCTGAATCTGCTTCCAAAAGGAAATTAGATTCTGTTTGGTAACTTGATTTCATATTAAGTATCTATGAGGTAGAACAATCTTCTTTTTTTGTCCCATAAAGATTTCTTACTGTAAAAATATTTTATCCCACAGGAAAGGGCTCCAAAGCTTTTTCAGCATTCTTCCAGTTGTGAAAATTCTCTTTGTACCATTCAACTGATATGAAAAAGAAAGAAAGAATTTTAACTTTTATTGTACATTTATTTTAAGAACATAATATTGGAAGTTACTATGCTTTAACTGCCATAATTTTTAACACTTTAAAAAATTGTCCTTTATATTTTTTTGGTTTGTTTATTTATTTATTTATTTAGGTTTTCAACATTTGTTTAAATAAGATTTCCAATTTCAAATTTTTCTCCCTCCCTCCCCCCCTCCCCTAGACAGCAGGTAATCTGATATAGGATATATATATATAATAACATTAAACATATTTCTGTATTAGTCATGTTATACAAGAAGAATCAGAGCAAAAAGGAAAAACCTCAAAAAAGAAAAAACTGCACCAAAACCAAAAGAAATAGTATGGTCCAATCAGCGTCCACATTCCACAGATTCCCCCCCCCCTTTTTTTTTCTGGATTTGGAGAGCCTTTTCCATCATGAGTCCTTTGGACCTTTCTTGTACCACTGGATTGGTGAGAAGAATCTAGTCTATCACAGTTGATCAACACACAATGTTGATGATACTGTGCAATGTTCTCCTGGTTCTGCTCATCTCATTCATCATCAGCCTATGCAAGTCCCTCCAGGTTTTTCTGAACTCCTCCTGCTCATCATTTCTTACAGCACTGTCCTTTATATAGTGAGGTCCTTTATATTGTGAGAAAATAATGGGTTTTGGAACGCCCAAAGGCCCCAGCTATGGGGATTTATTGGATTGCCTGACTCTGCTGATTAACTCACTTAAAGTTAATTCAATTAAAACCACACCTGCCTGGCCCTCAAGAGGGTGTGAACTCTGACCTCAACAGGGCACCACCTTCAAGTCCAGTGAACCAATGCATTTGGGTGATGCTAGCCAATTAGCTTGAAGCAGTATGTAAGGACTGCCTCTTCTCCAGACACAGAGAAAGCTTCCATTCTCATTTTGGCTCTTAAAACAGACTTATGGTGGAAGACTTGGAGGAAGAAGCAGGCCATGCTGGAGCTCTAGGCTAGATAGGCCTTTACTTAACTTTCTGACCCAGGTGTTCTCTTTTTACTAATACTTGGTATGCTTTAATAAATGCTTAATGCCCCAAAACTGGTGCTAAATCTTCTAATTTTTAAGTAACAAATATATTAGAAACCCCAGTTAATTTTCCCCAAATTTGGGACAGAAATAAGGTGACCACATATAGTTTTACTCGTCACAATATCAAAGAAAAACTGGGGAAAAATAAATTGCTAAGTATCTTTTTTAAAATGTCTAGTAGTTGATGTGTTTATATATCTATATCTAGATATCTACATATGCATATATAAAAAAATAAATAAAATGTGTGTATACATATGTATGTGTGTATGTGTATATGTCATGCCATATATAATTGTATATCATATATGTGTGCATGCACATGTGTCTCAACCTATCCATCCAAAAATTGGGCAAAAAATTGTTCAAGTACAGAAAATAGCCTAATTCAGGGCTTATGAATAAATTAACCTTTACAAGAACTTTTAATGAGTTAAAAAAATAGTTCAAAATAATCTTGCTGGCATTTTTTTTTAAAAACCAAATCTTCAAAAGTTAATTTCTTATTTTCTCAGTAACTTGATAACATTTTAAAAATATGTTTTAACTAAATCTACTGGTAAGCCCTGAACCAATTTCTCTATATATTTGGGTGCATCTAATAATTATAATGGTGAGTACACACACACACACACAGAGCGATATAGAAGATTAAGAATTGCAAAGCACTGTACATTACCCCCTTTAATCCTTAAGAACACCCCTAGAGGGGCGGCTAGGTGGCACAGTGGATAGAGCACTGGCCCTGGAGTCAGGAGTACCTGAGTTCAAATCCGGCCTCAGACACTTAACACTTACTAGCTGTGTGACCCTGGGCAAGTCACTTAACCCCAATTGCCTCACTAAAAAAAAAAAAAAAAAAGAACACCCCTAGGAGGTAAATCTACAGGTATTATTACTCCCATTTTGTTAGAGCAAAGTGAGGATCAGAAAAGTTAGAGACTTGCCCATAATCACACAGCTACTTAATGGTAAAGTGGAAATATGAACTGCTACCCTGCTGCCTCCACATCTTGCACTTTTTCATTAGGGTCATACTGTTCCTCAGGCCAGAATAAACACACAAACCAAAATATTTCTGCAAAAGGTCTTAGTATATGTAGATGTACCAACTTCATCTTGTTTAGATCAAGAAAGGTACAGTATCCCTGTTTGGTCTGGTTAGGAAGACAAAGACCACAGAGAGAAAGGACAACTACTTCACTCCTATTCTGCTTTCTATTTTATCTGCCAAGGAGAATGAGATTAAGTATGACTTAAGACTCAAAATAAGCGATGAAATGGTTATATCAAATAGCCCAGGTAAATGATATCCTAGGGGACCGAAAACCTGTAGATGTAAATTTCTGTTGGTCATCTTGAAGGAATCCTGGTGAATGGGAAAGGTGCTGCAGAGCTGGGTAAGAATACCCACATTTTCACCCCCCCCCCCATTGGATGCTTTCAACTATAGGCAAAGTACCCTGACCTCATTTCTGAGGTAAAATTCTAGAATGAATTATCAAAGGTATAATCTACCAAAGAAAAAAAGATGAAATTTAATAAGGATAAATTTAGAGTCCAAAGGGGGGGTGGGTGGAGAATGAACAAAGGTATAGCATGTTCCCCATTAGTAGATGTCTTTAAGTGAATTTAGGAAACAACTTGTCAGCAAATGATATAGGATTCCTGTCTGTGCAGGGATGTATAGCATCTGAAATTCAAAGATATTATTATTCAAATCTGATTTTACAACATTCCTAATACATCACATATTTCTCTTTCCTTCAAATTCCTAACCCTAACCCCAGGGAGAAAAAAAGTATTTTAAAACATACTTGTTTTCAAAGGAAAATAATAAATGTTGGAGAAGCTGTGGAAAAATTGGAAGATTAATGCATTGCTGGTGGAGTTGTGAAATGATCCAACCATTCTGGAGTATGCCCAAAGGACTATAAAGCTGTGCATACCCTTGGACCCAGCAATACCACTTTGGGGTCTTTTTCCAAAAGAGATCATAAAAAAGGGAAAAGGACCCACATGTACAAAAATATTTATAGTTGCTCTTTTTGTGGTAGCAAGGAATTGGAAATTGAGGGGCTGCCCATAAATTGGGCAATGGCTGAACAAGTTGTGATATATGAATGTAATGGAATTCTATTGTGCTGTAAGAAACAATGAGCAGGAGGAGTTCAGAGAAACCTGGAAGGACTTGCATGAACTGATGATGAGTAAGATGAGCAGAATCAGAAGAACATTATACACAGTATCATCAACACTGTGTGTTGATTTACTGTGATAGACTTGATCCTTCTCACCAATACAATGGTACAAGAAAGATCCAAAGGACTCATGATGGAAAAGGCTCTCCAAATCCAGGAAAAAAACAAGTACTGTGGAATATGGATGCAGATTGAACCATACTATTTCTTTTGTTTTTGGTGTGTTATTTTTCTTTTTTGAGGTTTTTCCTTTTTGCTCTGATTCTTCTTTCACAGCAAGACTAATGCAGAACTATGTTTAATGTGATTGTACATATATAACCTAAATATGTACAATATATGTGCTGTCTTGGGGAGGGGGGAGGGAGAGAGAAAAATTTGAAACTAGAAATCTTATAAAAACAAATGTTGAAAACTAAAAAAAAGGGGTGGGGAGGAGTGGGAGGGAGAGAACTTGGAATTAATTTTTTAAATTAATGTTAAAAATAAATTTAAAAAATATAATCAGTAGCTTTTAACAAACTACAGTAAAACAACAACAAACAAAAAAAAACATACTTGTTTTCTTTATTCCTTCTTTCCAAGGAACTTTAGGTCTCCATCCTAAACCATGCATTTTTTCTGTTTTCATAGGATATCTCATGTCATTGGAAGGTCTAAAAAAAAACCCCAAAGCAAATGAAATGGCATTTAAATCTCATATGTAGTTATCAATTATAATTTTAAATAATGATGTAGAATGCCCATGACAACACTACCACAAACTCAGAATCTGAAGTATCATTAATTAATATTCTTAGTCTTTTTCTTTCTTTCTTTTCTTTTGTGTGAGGCAATTGGGGTTAAGTGACTTGCCCAGGGTCACACAGCTAGTAAATGTTAAGTGTCTGAGGCCGCATTTGAACTCAGGTCCTCCTGATTCCAGGGCCAGTACTCTATCCACTGCACCACCTAGCTGCCCCCATTCTTGGTAAATTTTGGTCTAAATTTTACCTATGTACACTCATTTATTTACACATAAAAGACTGCATTTTATTGTCCAAGGACCTAAGTAAAAGAGCAGACGTTCTTAACATGGGATCCATAGACGCCCCATGGGTCAGTTGATAGATTTCAGGGGATCCACTGTAACTATGTATTTTATATATTTAAAAAACCTTCTGAAAAGGAGTCCATAAGCTTCACCAGATTGTCATAGACTTATGTTTATGACACAAAAAAAGTTAGGAACCCTTGCCCTAAAGAGATAAGCAGGTTAAATATTTAACTACAGTTCCTTCAACCTTTCTTCATTTGATGTGGACTCAAGGCCCTCTGTCATACTGGATATCCTCCTCTACACACCTTCTAAGCTTATTCTGTCCTAAAGCTATGATGCCCAGAACTAAACACAATATTCTAGATGTGGAATGGTCAGGGAAGAGTACAAATTCCTTATTCCTGGAAGTTATGCCTCTCTCAATGTTGGCTTATATACTGAGCTTGCAGTTCACTAGAAAACGACTGATATTTTTCAAGCAAACTACTAACTGCCTCCTCCACCCTATACCTGTGAAATTGATATTTTGGATATGTCTAAGATTCTATATTTATCCCTATCAAATTTCATCTAAGATCTGGTCAAATGTTCTAGCTTAACAAGAGCTTTTTGGGAACCTGACTTTATCACCCAGTATATTGGTTATCCCCCTCAGCTTTATTCCATCTGCAAATCTGACTAGCATGGCACCTATTCCTTTATCCAAGTAATCACTAAAAATGTTAAATAGTTTAGGGCTAAGCAAAGATCCCTGAGGTATTGCACCAGAAACCTCCTGCAAAGCTGGCATTGAAACATTAACAATTATTCTAAATTCTGCCAATCAAACCTGCTTAATTAAATTACTGTCTATTCACATCTCTTCCTCTCCTTCACAAAGGCATGAGATATTTTGTCAAATACTTAGCTATAATCTAAGTAAACTTTTTCTACAGCATCCCCTAGCTCTCCAGCTCTATCATTTTAGTTAACCCTGCTAGCATGCCTCACTACTGATGAGATCAGACTGGATCTTTAGAGTAACCATTTCCTATTCTATACATTTTCTAACCATTTCTGTAATCATATATCCTTATTCTTTCATAATTTCAGTTGCAACATAAACATAAATGACACTAACTTCAATTGTATCACACCACTCCAACTCTTTGGCTATCTACAAAACTAATGTCTTATACTTGCATCTCCAAGTCAGTGGTGAAAAAAATAAATCTTTCCTTTGCCAATGAACTGTTTGGCATTTTCCATGCAGTCATATGTATCCTGAAGCTTTTTACCAAACAGTAAACAAGGACAAGAATAACTCCTAGCAGAATATGAGAATGGTCATGCTGTAGCAAAATTCAGTGACCTTCAATTCATAACCCTTGGACCCAAGGAGCCTATGGGACTCCAGGTCCTCACATGGAAGGTCTTAGGAAATCAATTAGCTGATGAAGGGGAGGGAAAAGAGGAAAAGAAGCATTTATAGTGCCTACTATGTGCCAGGCACTGTATCAAGCACTTCTTTTTAAAAATATTATCTCATTTGATCCTCAAAACAATCTCTGTAGAGTAGGTACTATCATTATCCCCATTTCACACTTGGGGAAACTGAGGCAAACAGAGATTAAGTGACTCACCCAAGATCGCACAGCTAGTAAATGTAAGTAATGGGGAAGGAGAAAATACAAACACTTCTGAGAAACTTGGCAAAATTCTAATCAGACTCCCTGAGGTACCTAGACCTAAAAATCTTGCATCTCCAAAGATCCCTTGAGCATAAATCTCTCAAGGGATAGGCCCAGATCTATAATCTAGATCTCAACAGCACCTTGTATAGGTACTATGTTTCAGTGTTGGAAAGGATCTTAGAGATATGGAGTTCAACTCCGTTTATAAAGAGCAGGGAACTAAGGGATGAAGAGACTGATTAGTTTCTTACCTGAAATCATACACATAAATGGCAGGGCCAGGACCTGAACCCTGGTCATCTGACTCTAGCATCCAGTGAGTATTCTTTCCATTACATCAAACTCTCTCTCAGACTTGAGCTCAGGTCCTATTCCCTTATCTACAAATAACACTTTTATTTTATATAAACATAAGACTCATGTAGACAGAGGCTCATGATGAGCTATTTATGTGTAGATGTAGACTGAAGACAGAATAATAAGAAATGGGCTTAAATCTCACAAGCTCTAACATTAATTATTATCACATGTAAAATATTCTTTAGAATAAGAGTTAAAACACAAGGATGGCCTTTTGGGAAAAGTCAACCTTTATGAATCAGACAAAATGTCATTTATCTGGGATGAGTTCAATGTTGTACTACTTAAAAAGGAACTAGATAACACAAGTCCTAAAGTTTTAGGACTTAACAAATACTGAAGACTTTAACCCTTTTCTTACCTATCATCAACATAATCAACCCAATTTTCCATTTCAGACTCTGAACTGGTCTCTTTGATCTGTCAAAGAGGAAAATGATTTAAGTCAAAATATAACACAAAAGAACTTAATATATGATTAATTTGAAATTGATTTGAACAAGAACACATTTCCAAAAGATAGACAAAAAAGGAGCTACATCCACAATAAAGAACATCTGGATCAATCATTATGTACCCCGAAAAGGGTCAGATATAGCAAAATGAGACAAACACCTTGCTTTTTTATAATTTTTTTTTTTTTTGCAGGCAATGGGGGTAAAGTGACTTGCCCACGGTCACACAGCTAGTAAGTGTCAAGTGTCTGAGGCCGGACTTGAACTCAGGTACTCCTGAATCCAGGGCCGGTGCTTAACCACTGCGCCATCTAGCTGCCCCCTACACCTTGCTTTTTAACTAGTCTTTCATTCAAATACAAAAGATTGTCTTTTTTTTTTAATGTAAGGGGGAAAGGGACTTGATCTACTTTTGTTTTTTACACAATTTCTCCCTATTATCTTTAATACCAACACTGACAAATAAGCATCTGTAATATAAAGGTATGATTTTAATACCTTTAATTATTACATCTTCTATAAATACATGTTCAGATAGTTTATTCAAGTGCTCAATTTATATAACTAATTCCACAAAGAACACAACTGTAAAAATTCTGTCTTTTTATAATGTATACTTACCAATTGTATTAATTCTTTGGCAAGTTGTGCAATTGACATCTCGAAATTGGTTCCTATGTTATAAATTTCACCTGGTTTCCCTTTCTTTAGAACAGTGAGAAAGGCTTCTACCACATCAGCAGCATAAAGGAAATTTCTTTTTTGGAGTCCTGAACCATGAATGCAACTAAAAAGATTAAAAAATCAGTCATGTACCAATATGGTCATGTTTTACATAATTGCACATGTATAACCTATATCTGATTGCCTACTGCCTCAGGGAGGGAGAGAGGGATAGAATTTGGAACTTAAAACTTTAAATAAAAATGTTTATTATGTAAAAAAAATTTAGTCATATACCATAACCAAATGAATATTTTTACTATAAAAGTAGCAGAAAAGTGCCTGGATACTGATTTATAGCGGCACTAAACATTTTCTTATATTGCCTATATTAAGAAAGAAGCCAGGGACCTGAGACCATAGTGTTATGTTCCCAATGTGAACTTATCAGTCCTGAATGGTTATCTCAGGTTTTCTGACATAATATAAGAATTTCAGGATGCTCCTTAGAGAAAATGTGTCCCTTGAAAGCAACTCTTTTATCATTTTTCATATTAGAAATGTGTCCTGCAAATTCATCCAGTTCTATCTAGAGTTTGAACATAAAGTTAAGTTACATGTAAAGTGATAGTCAAATTCTGATATTATTGATTGAAATACATTTGAGAACTAAATTTAAGTAAATAAATTATAGTTGATACATGAATTCCAAAACAACAAAGGACAATGGTAATTAGTAGCAACTATTATCAATAATTAGTAACAGTCATTACACACTAGCATGTACCAAGAACACGGGAGGGAATGTGGGGGGGAGGGGGAAAAGAAATTACATACCATTTTCTGTTGTGTTGCAATAAAGATATGAATTTTGGAATAACCTAAAGAAAATATTTACCATTATTTCTGATTTGAGAAGTAAATAAGTCACATTCATATTTACTTTATTTTCTCATTAGATTAGTTGTTGTTATGATACCCTTGCACAAGATTAATACCATTATGAAAAAGCTGCTTCATCATTAAAGGTATGTATTTGTTGAGTTTTCTCTACTGATTGTTTTTGTTTTTTGGGAAGTCCGTGAAAAGACACTACACTCAAGTTTCTTAGAACTCTCAGAATACTTGAGACTACTTTATAGCATATGATAGTCTGTCCTAGATAATAGATCTACTACATCATATCCTCTCAACATGCCCAATTTTTTTGTTGGACAAAAGAGGAAAACAAAAAAAATGTTTCTGAAAAATTCAAAGATAAATATTTCACAGGATGTTACCCATAAATATGGTTTCTTATATAAAAAAATTTATTTTCAATTTTATAATAGGTCAAAGAAAGATAACATATAGGGCAAAAGAAGAAACTGCTAATCTTTTTTTTTTTTTTTTGGGTGAGGCAACTGGGGTTAAGTGACTTGCCCAGGGTCACACAGCTATTAAGTGTTAAGTGTCTGAGGCCGTATTTGAACTCAGGTCCTCCTGACTCCATGGCTGGTGCTCTATCCACTGTGCCACCTAGCCTCCCTGAAACTGCTACTCTTTAACGACTGCAACACCATCTTAAATTTTATATCAGACAAAATATACTAAAGTTAGACTTTAATCTCTCTCTAACGTGGCATGACCTGATTTGCAATATGGCCAACACAACCATGTGAAAAATGAGGAACCTTCAGGGTTAGGCAGCTCAGATCCTACTTTAGAATCTTTGAACAAGAAAAAATGTATCCTCTCACTATGGCAATGCAATACAATTAATCTGTGTGTAAACCTCAGACATCATTATCCAAACTTACTTAAATTTAGGCTTTAAACTTTTTCCATATCCTGACTGATATCAGGATGCTAATGTTGGTAAGAAGGCAAAGTTGTATGCTAATGATATCTGGATAGAGGTCTGGACATGGCCTGAATAAAGTTATAAACAATTTATTTTTCACACTGAAAAGCAAAACCATTGCTGGAAATATGTCAACTGGAACGAAAACTTACCTTTTCTGGATACTGATGTGGTCCGTAAACATTACTGCTCCTTGTGATAACAACTGGAAACTTCAAAGTATAAAAGATGCATTTATTAAAGTGGTACTATAAACTTAAGGCTTTTAAAAAACATAAAGCTAGATATGATTTTTAAAGGTATCTGATTTTACCTTAATCTCTCTGCATATTACAAGATATTTAATACATAAGCTGGCAAAAAGTAAACTGAGGGCTGAGTGAAATTAAGTGACTTGCTGGAGGTCACCCAGGGAAGGAAATAGCAGAATTCAGATTTGAATCTAGCTCTTGACTCCAAAAAGCAGTGCTCTTCTACTACAGAGCTAGCCCTCCAACCAGATTAAAATGTCACTGGGCAATGTTTAACAAAAGAAATAAAAATACAAGAGATATCATGTTAATTTCTGGTTTTCTAAATCACTATGCAGACACATGGACTTATTTCTACTTGAGTCTGACATAAGTGTTCTACCACAAACTGTACCTCTGGAATTGTGCTAAGAATGAGCCATTTGACTCCAAGTTAGATACTTATATATGCTACACAAATCTCCCTTTCTAGGAAAAAAGGAGAAATAGACTTATTTATTCTAAAATATCTGAAGACAATTCTTCTCCAAACATATAAAAAGTACTTCTTATAGTCCAGATAATAAAGGCCAGAGGACAGAGAAGAAAAGTACCAATGGTAAATTACAAAGAACTGGGGGGAAAAGGTAGGTGCCCATCAACTGGGGAAAAGATCAACAATAGTGGTATATAAATGTAATAGACTATTACTGTGTCTTAAGAAGTGACTGAATGAAGAATCCTGAAAATTTTGTGATAACTTGTATGAACCTATAGAGTTAAGTAAGAAAAACCAGGAAAACAATGTATATAATGACCACAATTTGTAGAGGTAAACAACACTGAAAGACTTCAGAACTCTAAACAACATGATAACCAAATTGTGGTCATTATATACATTGTTGCATTTCTCTAATCAAAAAGTCATCTATTTTATATTTCGTAATGTTGATCTCTATCTCTTGTTTGGTCATGAATTCTTCCCTTCTCCATAGATCTGACAGGTATACTATTCCTTGCTCTTCTCATTTGCTTATGATGTCACCCTTTGGGTCTAAATCATGTACCCCTTTTGACCTTTTCTCGGTGTACTGTTACAATGCTGTTTTTACAGCAAAAGGCAGTTAAGTAACAAACTAGGTGGAGTATTAAAGACAGAATCAGGAAGACCCAAGTTAGAATCCTTACTTAGATTCTGGTTCTGTGTGATCTTAGGTAAATCATTTAAATTCTCTGAGTCCCATGTCCTCATCTGTAATAATACCCCCAGTCCCTACCTCAGAGGGTTGTTAAAAGAATTACATGAGATAATATATGTAAAAGCACTTTTTTTCCCTACTCTTCATCCACTGGACAATAAGTAAAGTACAAAGGGCCTCATTTTCCCATTTTTTTTTCTTTTAGATGTTTTTATTAAAGACATTTAAAGGAATGAAAACAATTATACCACATAGTAAACTACAATTAATTTCAATTATACCACATAGTAAACTACAATTAATTAGTTTCAATCAGGATTCTTTATCTCTTTACTTTCATTCACTTCTCTTATATGAGGGTAGTTAATATGTAATCTAATCTTCTGGTTATTTTTTCTTTTCATTTTTAAAACTTTTTTTGGTTTTCATTTCATTCTTATTCTGAACTTAATAAACATTAAAAATTAGCATTTCCACATAAATTATAGGAAAGGACTGTATATAACAAATTCCTATAATCTAGAGCTTGCTTTTCTTTTTCTGCATACTCAATATGTAATTTTCAAAGCTGTCCTGGTTACCTGTGATTACTTATGTTATGGGGAGGGAAATGGGACTTTATGCCTAATTCCCCTCTCCCTCGATGTAAAAAACTCAAAATGCAAGAGAACAAACTTGGGTGGTTAGAGTAGATAATCTAAACCTATGTCCCTACAGCAGTATCATTTCCTTTTAGAAATTATTATGGTACCACGAACTGGATGGAAACAAATTTTACAACAAGAGTCACAAAGCAAGTGTAAGCAACCCATAGGGAACGAAAAGCACAGGCATGAAGTAAGTAACACCATCTCCTGCCTTTCTCCTGATTTCCTCAATCTGGGGAATCCCAATAGGGAAAGAAAGAACAAGGCATCCTTTTTTTCCCCCTCACCTTTGAGGACTTATTAGTTCTAGCTCCTTTCCTTGTAGGTATTAAAAATCTGAAAGGCAAAATATCCTACCTACTTCATGAATGGTCATATTATTTTTATGCCATTTTTTTGTTTCCTATTTTCCATATGGTATTTAATATGAGAGGTCAATGGTCAATCAGAGGAGTACTGTTCTTTTATTTTAATCTTTTAAAATGCCATATCAGGTTTAGTAGTCAATAACTCCTAAACCAGGATAAAATTAATGTACTTTTTGAAAGCACTGACATGTCTACATATCTGTTTTTTCAAAGAACTTTCACTTTCTCAGTATCATTAGTATTCCAACATACTTGTAACATTCTTCCCTTAAGCTATCAAATTCTTTTTCTACTGTATTAACAAAGTGGACAGTTAGTGATTTAAATCTTGACACGTAAAAAAAGCATTTGGTCCCTATTTTGTCTATATAAAACAGCAAATAAGAGAACTATTTCTTGTTTTCCACAACTTAACATGTAACTTTGCCCTGTGTAAATTCTACAAGTGAAAAATTAATGGTTGCTATTGCAGATTATTTCATAAATCTCTGAAAAGAACACTTACCTTATACTGTTCCCAGTAGGACTGTACAAAACATTCTGCAGCTGCTTTGGATGATGCATAAGGATTTGTAGGTTGCTTTGGTGAAGATTCATCAAATTCCTAATTTTAAAAAGAATATCAAGGAGCTCTTATGTCTATCCAATAGAACTGTGAAGCAGAAACTTGATATGTTCATCACATTGAAGAAATAGGTAAACTTATCTTAACTGGACTGATACTTTTAGCTTTTGTTCAACAATAAATTATAGTACAGACAGGTACTAAGCTGTGATTTCACTGGATTTCTGATGTAGATTAGCCCTTTCTCTGCAACTTAGGGCCTTAAAGAGTTGCTCTAAGGTACTGAGAAGGTAGGTGACTTGTCTAGAGCCACAAAATCTATATTAGGGGCAGAATTTGAACCCCAGTTTTCCTAACTTCAAGATCAGCTTTTCTAACAATTATGGCAAGCTGCCTCTCTAACTATAACAAATGTTTAAAATTGCAACATTTAAAAACAAAATTCTTATAAAAAACACAATAGAGGTACAGCATGATGAGTCAACAGTGATATGAACATCATGGTCTCCAGGCTCTGATCATCACATTTTGCATAGAAATTAGGGACAATTATTTGCCTATAAAACCTGATAATTCAGCCAGATGTTAAAAATCATGTCCATGTTTTATTAGAAAGACTTTTAGATTGTTGGCCACCATTTGAGGAAGAATCATTTAATATACTGCATAAGGACCACCGGCACATAAAATCTCAGAGTGAGAAGTACTTAACTGGATCTATTTTCTAGACCTGATGAATAAATCCCTAATACAACATTCCCAGTAACTGGATCTCTACTTGCTGCTTAACCACTAGGAGCTTACTACTTACTTACTTAAGGAAGTAGCTCGTTTCATCAGTAAAAACATGTATTTGAAAGTTTTCTATAAAGAGCCAAAAATCTACTTTCGTGTAACTTCAATTCATTAGTTCTAACTTTGCCCTCTGAAGCCAGAGAGAAATATAATCTATCACAACCTGTCTAATATGTGAAGATGCTTGCCACATGTCTCCAAACTCTTCCCTTTTTCTGTCTAAACGTTCCCAGTTACTTCAATTGACATGGTTTCAAGTCTAAGGGCCCTCAATACCCTCATTCTTCTCCTCCAGATACATTCCAGCTTGTAAATGACTATCTTAAAATGTGCCCATAACTGGATGCAATATTCTACTTGTGGTATGACCAATGAAGAGTACAATGGACTTAATATTCTTCTTGATCTAAGTGCCCTATGTTCCTAATGATGTAGCCTGAGGTCATAACAGCATTTCTAGTATCCACATCACACTGCTGGCTCATTTAAAGCTTAGAATCAATTAAAATTCAAGTATTTTTCAAGTCTGATTTATATTTATCCAGATTTATTTCATCTTATAGATAGCTGTTCTTGTCCACCCAGATCCCCTTTCTTTCTATACCACCTCTTCCTCCATGGTTTCTATCTATGACATGTTCTTGGAGAGCCCATTACACACTAAAACAAAGATGGCATGGGACAGTGGAAGGGGTACTGGACGTGAAGCCCGAGGATCTGGGTTCAAGTTCCTAGCTTGGTCATATCATTCCCTGTGAGACTCTGAGTGAGTGATTTTACTTCTCTGGATCTACTTCTTCATTTGTAAAATGTCTAAATAGCTGACCTTTTAGTTTTCATCCAGCTCTAAAACTATGACCCAATAAATATAAAAGCAACCACTGATTCGGTCTTCCTGTTTCCAGCCTCTCTCCCATCCAATCTAACAAATAGATAACTGCCCCAAAAGGCATTCATTAATAAAGAAATAAGTTGGATTTTATAAATATCAATTTTTATCAAACCTATGCTTTTTAGTACTACTCTTTTTAACCTCACAGCCTAAGATATGTGGTTATTTTTAAAAACCCATCCTTAAAAAGTTTTACTAAAGTAGGTAAAATACAAAGTTTTCCATACTCACCTGATCAAGGCTACCTCCATATACTTCATCAGTGCTCACATAAATGAATTTTTCTACTCTGGCTTCATAAGCAGCATTCAGCAAAACATGGGTACCATAAACATTGACATAGGTAAACTCCAGGGCATGGACAAATGAAAGATCTTTAAAAAAAATTAAAGTCATATGATATTCAGAACTTAATACAGAACAGACTGAATGAGTCAGAACATCAAGTCTTACTATATAACTTCCATGGATTAAAAGGAAAGGGGGAGAAAGACAGATGGGAGACTATAAACAGTGGAATGGTAGATTCAGACCTAACAACAATAGTCACAAAAATCTATTAAGAGAAATCCTCTTTGATCACCATTTTAACAGTTTTACAAATAATAATCTATATGTAACGGATATTTCTATTTTACAGGCATAGTATGCCTAATACTGTGTAACGATTGGAATAACGCCACCTGCTGGATACTTACTGTAGAAGAGTTCTGCCCATGAAGCAAAGGTCTTTGAGGGCAAGACCAGGCTTCAGGAAGTGACGCGGACTAGTGGGAGGAGGAAGGAAGAGACTGGCGCTCGTTCTCACGCTCTTTTCCTCTGGACTCTGGTGGAGAAGGGAGCTAGAAATGTGCTCTCCCTTTAATAGATAGAAATCTAGGCCTTTTTCTCTCTCTTTACCAAATTCTTATTCTCCTTAATAAATGCTTAAAAGTCTAACTCTTGCTAAAGCTTATAATTTATTGGCGACCACTCATTAGATATTTTAGACAGACTAGCTAGAATTTTAACCCTTAACAGATGGCTGACCACGAAGAGGAAAGCTAAACCTCACTTCTGATCTTCGGGTTGGGTAAGAAATTTCCCCTACCCTTTAAACTGCTAAGTACTGGCACACTGGCTGTGTTTTCCCTTTAAATTTTTTCGAATGGACCTTTTAAACTCCCTACTTACCCTATTTTTGATTTTAGTCTGTTTAACCAGACAAATGGGAGATAAGATCATGTTAATGCTTTGTTTTTGTGGATTTTCTATTTTTCTTTTTATTTTTGTTAAAAGAGCCAGCAACATACTCACACAAGGAAATATCTCTCCCTCTCCCAACCATGCTTTTTCAGAGAAACCTGAAGAGATTCCTGCAGTTTTTCCCAGTTCTAACACTAATTGTTGCTCTAATTTTGCATGCCTGGAGGCAATGACCCACCCTCTAGAAGCTTTTAATCCCCTAGCACCTGGAGGCAAAGTGGGGGAAGAGGAATCCAGGCCTGAGTTCAAAATCAAGTCTGATTCAAATTGCTCTGGTCCCTCCCCTCCTCTCCAGACCCCACCCTCTACTCCTCCTATGGCCAAGCCCATAGCTTCCCCTGCCTGGGAAGTCCAGAGATCTGATGCGCATGCTCAACTTTTTCTACCTGCATTTGCAGCTTCAGGCTCAGCCCTTCCCCAGCCTGGCTGTGCTTCTGAGACAACCTTAGAAAACCCTTTAAATTCCAGATATGCTCGTTTTGTTCATAATTTTGCTAACCTGCTTTTGTCTTTAATTAGTAATCTTATAAAGCATTTGTATGGTGAAAAGACTGACAGACAATATAAAGGGGTTAAAGAAGAAAAACTTAAGCTGAATAAGAATGACAATCATCACCATAGTTCAAGACTCCGCTTCTTTTGCCATGGAAGGGTACATATTTTACAGAAATGTAGAAGTAAGCAGCAAGGTATTGATATGAGTATTGGGGATTTTAGATATCGGAATCAAAAGTGTTCTGAATTCACTCAGAGTAATAGTATCAGTTCAGAGGTTACATAGGATTTCTATGCTATTACATATGCATTTTGAAATTAATGGTATAGGTTTATTTTCATAGAGATTTTAATGCTTTTGAGATTGTGTCTTATACTTAGTTTCTAAAACAAGGAGAATATTTGTAAAAGCTTTTTATAGTCATGTGATCAAGTTTATATTTTGTAATACTCTTATTAATATTAAGTTCATATTCATTTAGATTTCCCTAGTTTGAATTTCATTGTCTTTTATTGTTCCGTGTGTATTTTTTTCTATTTATTCATCTCTCTAATTTTGAAACATTGCAAGATGGTTTTGATTTCATAATACAATGTTAATTCTAGGAGTATTGTGCTCCCATATTCTGAGTTGTTTGTTTTTGTTATTTTTTCTCAACTGATTATTTGATCAAACTCTTTAAAGCATTTCCCTAGCAAATTGTTTGCCATGGCAAGTGTAAATTGATTCTAGAAGTATTATTTTTGATAAGCATATTCCAAAAAAAAAAAAAAAAGAGGGGAACATTTGTAAAAGTTGTCTTTGAGATTGTGTTGTGCTTTAACTTGTATTTAAATATGTTCAGATTTTTCAAAAAAGTAATTGTATGCTAAGTAAAAAAAAGGTATTATTTGAAATTGTTGCATAATTATATATTATATTCTGAGTCAAGATGTATTCACATTTTTTGCAATCATTTATTATCCTCAATTTTTAAATCCATATGAGACTTGGATTATGGGAACTTATCATTTAAGACATTAATTGCCTTTATTCTGAGTTATCAGATGCCAGTTGGCCAAGATGCCATCCAATCACAAGAGGAATACATGCAAGAGCAGACACTGAACTGTCACATGAGGGGAGACATGCATGAAGTCAAGGTATGGCCGAGGGAACGGCTTTTGACAAATGTTGAGGTTGGATTCTCTTGGTTTAATATTTTATTTTATTTTTCCCCACAATATCGTACAGATGGCTGGAAGTATTGATCCCACCCATCTCACTTCTACACCTGGCTTCTATGCTCCCTCCTATATGCCTGATGCCATGGACCATCTCAATCCCATGCATCTGATTAAGTCTGACTCAGTTTCCTCCAATATGTTCGGTGGCATGGACGTATATTCCATCCACCTATTTTAAGCCTGGCATACTGTATGGGCAGTACATATTGCTCAAGTGTGGGAATGCTCATATCCCATCATTTCTCTGTTCTTTTATGGTAACCCCCATAATTATCTCAGGTGTCATGATAAATAACAGTGTTGAATTTGGCCTTGACATCTGTTACTAATTATATTAGATTTTAAAATTTCTCATAATGGCATGAGGATAATTAGGCAGATGATGCAAAAAGTGATGAAACAGATAAAAATTATTTTTAATAATTAATATTGCAGCAATTGTCTTCTCAATTACCCTCCATAAGGGGGGGGGACTATAGTAATATTATAATTTTAAAGAATGTTTCAATTTTTGTTTTATTATATGTTTCATGTGTAACAACTAAGATTCTGTATTCCCTTAGACATGTTTTTGAGAACTTTCATTGTTTGATTTGATTATTGACAAAGCTATTTTAAAGTTGTGTTAAGCTCAATTTTGTAGGAAATTTCCTGGCTAATTACCAGCATCCACACATCAACCCCTGAAAAGACTTCCATTCCACGACTACACCTAGAGGACATCTGAGAAAAGACTTTCAGAGACTTTAAATGAACAGTTTTGATTTGTTGTTTTTGTTGTTTTTTTCTCTTTCTGTTATAATATACATCATCTGTAACATGTACCCTCTGCAGAGTCCCTCCCTTTGCAAGACTAATGTCAAAGCGTCGGTTCATGAGGACAAAAAAAAAATCGCCCCTCTGGACAAAACTTTCCTCTCTTCCTTTTCTATATTGTTGTTCACATATTATTAGTTAGCAATAGTTATCATATTGTTTTTACTGTTCCGTCAAGGAAACATTTTGTTTCTTGAGGAACAACAGGGGGGACTGTAACGATTGGAATAACGCCACCTGCTGGATACTTACTGTAGAAGAGTTCTGCCCATGAAGCAAAGGTCTTTGAGGGCAAGACCAGGCTTCAGGAAGTGACGCGGACTAGTGGGAGGAGGAAGGAAGAGACTGGCGCTCGTTCTCACGCTCTTTTCCTCTGGACTCTGGTGGAGAAGGGAGCTAGAAATGTGCTCTCCCTTTAATAGATAGAAATCTAGGCCTTTTTCTCTCTCTTTACCAAATTCTTATTCTCCTTAATAAATGCTTAAAAGTCTAACTCTTGCTAAAGCTTATAATTTATTGGCGACCACTCATTAGATATTTTAGACAGACTAGCTAGAATTTTAACCCTTAACAACTGTATAAAGGCAACAGTTGTGTTCCTGGAAGAAAATTAAAACAAACACCTCTCATCCTTTTGGTATTCCCGGCCCCAGAGATTTTGTATGAAAAACAAGGACCATGATTCCCACAGCTTCAATTGGTTCCTCTGCAGTTCTGATATGAGGAACCCCTAGAAATGATCTGAAGGGATCAGGAAATGATAGGAATTAAAATTAATTTTCTTCCCTTAACTCAGCTAAGAGGTGGACAGAAAGATTCAAAGGACAGTTGAAGGGACCAAGTGTTTTTAACAGATTTTTTAAAATGTCTAAGGGTTTTTACCAGCTAGCAAGCAGAGTTTAGGTGGATGGGTCAACATCACAAAGGAGCTAAGGATTGCCCTAGGGCTATTAGCTAAGCACTTCCAAGAAGTGGCACTACACTAGAAGAGCAGTTAATGGCACCAGAGAGCAGCAGTTGTTAAATGGTAGCAGACAACACAATGGAGACAGACACAGAGGAGAGCACTCAGGCAGAGATACAGAACAGCAGACAGCAGTTCATCTGATAACATCACTAAAGACCATTGATGCATCAGAGGTAAGAACTTTTCCAACCACTAAGTATCCCCTTTTGTATGTGTCCCTCCACGTGTGTTCTCTCCCCCACTGGTAATATGGTATCCTATGGGAGACTTGTCTCTATGGAGGAATTTATCTGGTAACTTATCTTGCTAATTTGATTAAAAGTCTTTTGTTCTACTATAAACTGTCCTCTGGTACAATAAAAGTAAATACATCAGTGGAGGCTCATGAGCTATAGTTTTATGCCTAGCATTTGAGGTAGCTTTTGGGAGGCCTAGATGCTAAATTATTAATTACTGATTCCAGCAAAACATGACTTTAATGATAACAATAGCAGCTAGCATTTATATGCACTTAAAGTTTGCAAATTGTTTTACAAATATTACCTCATTCGATCCTCACAATAACACTGAGGGAGGAATAGGTATTTCTATTATCTCTATTTTAAAGATGAAGAAACTAAGGAAGACAGAGTTTAAGTGCCATGCCCAGGGTCACACAGCTACTTAGTGGCTGAGGCTGGATTTGAAGTTGGGTCTTCCTGAGTCCACATATAATAGAGTACACTCTATTAACTGCTGGGACTTTAGTGGGGAAAGAGAATGGGGGGTACAAACATGGAAGTGGGGGGGGGGTGAGAAGACAATAAAGGTTGAGGAGAGCTAGCTAGTAGGGTTGAGATAGGGTTAGGAGTTTTTGGGTCTCGGCTCCAGGGCATGGTTAAGTTAAGAGGCTAAGGTAGCCCTAAGCATTTAGTATCAACCACATGCCCAACTATACTACACAGGGAATGGAGGGTTATTTGGCCTGGGCCCCTCAGATACAGGGGTAGGAGCAGCTGAGGCAGTCTTAGAAAGAGGGTGAAAAAGTAGGGTGATGCAAGGTAGGGTGAAGGGCTGAACAGGACAAAGTCCCTAAGGAGAGCATACACAGCAAGGAACAGTGTTGTTTGGTGTCTTTATATTCGCCTGTAACTAAGTTACAGCCAAGTTTCATTCCAAGTGGATTTTGGTTTTAAACTTTATAGAGGGGGCAACAATATTTTATTATATTCAACCCATTATTTCTTTAAACATTATGTTCAAGTTCTTTAAAGATACTAGCAAAAATAATTATATGAAAACTGTATGAATTGTAATATTTTCCTAAAGTTTTTCTAGGAAGACTTACCACCAATAATCTAATCTCAAAATTTAAAACAGAACAAAGTGTTATATTACTGCAAAGTTTTCATTCCTGTTCATCATCTAAAGATATGTAATAAGGGCCTAGAGGCCTTTGTCTACAAAGTCCCTGCCTTCTAAAATTTGATGATCTAAAAGACCATACTAGAATGGAAAGAGACCCTTTTCCTACTTCTATGCCTCACACAGTACCTAGTATGGTTTTAGGAAGGAATGTTTATTGCTTGAATGAAGAATATAAAAGATATAAGCACAAGTATATCAACTTCAAAGATACATATAAACTGTTAAAGAGATTTTTTAAAAAATCACAATTCTAGCCTTTCATTACTATGTTCTAGAGAAAACACTGAGGAAATTTTTTCTCTCACACAATACTAGTATTAGAAATTACTTTTAACAGGGATTGAAAATAAAGATTATCTGAAAATCTGCTAAATTTTTTTTCCATGTGAAAGTCTTATCTTCTTTTTCTGTTTTCCCCTTACGTTCACCCTTTTGGTAACTTCTGCACTGGTCATCTCACATACCTGCAAATGCACTCCTTTCTTGCCTCTATGTTATAGGAGTCTTTAGGACTCAGGGAAAGCACCATTATCTGCGTATAGCCTTTCCAGATTCTTACAACCAGTAGTGTCCTCATTCCCAAACCACTTTATCTCCAATATAAATATTTGTATTTATTCTTTTTATAGACATACTATATGTGTTTTTATATGTATTTGTTGTCTCCCTCATTTTACTGTAAGCTCCTTACAAGCAGGGATTGTTTCAATTCTTTGTCCTTCTATCTCCAGTGCTGAAGCAGAGTGTTTATCACATAATAGGCCCTGAATAAGTACTTAGTGATGAATGTCAAACTCTTTTTTGGGAAGCTGTCAGGATATAAATGGCAAATAATATAGTAGTGTCCATTTAAGAACAGCTGGTTTTCAACACAACTTAAAAAGCAAACAAGCATATTAAAAAACAACAGTGCATAATCTAAGCAGTTATTTTTTTCTATTCATAAACCACTCACAAAGCATTCATAAAAGAAAGTTTAGAGACATACCCTTGGCTAGAACACTAAACGATTATACTACTCTTAGTAATCAAACCATATATTAATTTACAGTGAAAACGCTCAAAGACCTTGAAATCTTGCCATACTAACTTTGATCGAGGTCTCTGGGATTACCAGAAATAGAGTAAAAAGGATAAAATAAATAGGAAAAAAATAGTGAACAGACCATTTGTTTTGAGAAAGCTTACTGTGTCAATCATTACATACAACAATGCTCACCTACATGTGTTTGAGCTGCAAAATGTAGTACTATATCTACCTTCTCAGTTTCAAAAAGAAGTTTTATGAAGTGAGGTTCACAAATGTCACCCTAAATAAGAAAATAAAAAGAGAAATGAGTTCCCTAAGCATCACCATGATATTTATTTATTGCAGGGCAATGAGGGTTAAGTGACTTGCCCAGGGTCACACAGCTACGTGTCAAGTGTCTGAGGCTGGATTTGAACTCAGGCCCTCCTGAATCCAAGGCCAGTGCTTTATCCACTGTGCCACCTAGCTGCCCCCCCATAATTATTTTTTACATGGAAAAAATAAAAACTATAGAAAAATGAATTTACATATATTAACACAATTGGTAAACATCAAAGTCACATCCAAACCAGACAACTAACTAAAAAGTACAGTAAAGACTGGGGAATTAAATATTCCACATTAATGACTGTTCAAGCTAAATGGATATCCCTTAAGTGTCAAATCTTGTAACATTTTAAAATAGAAATCCTTGTTTAAACAGCACAATAAATATTATTTCTCTTTTTCTTAATGACAAAGGTTCATAATGAATGCATGAATTATTGCTTCGATAGTTTTTTTTCTTTTGTTCCCTTAAAGTTGTAGCTTCTACTGCAATGGTCTGCCGCTTGCAACCTTACTTCTCATTTGCTGCTTTCCAAGCTGCTGTCTCCAGAGCAATCAGATAATTAAAGTTATTAGAACTATGTGTAAATTAAATCATTAAGCTTTAAATGCTGGCCAGGAGGCCTCTCCCAGATTGTTAATGTTCTCTAGTAAACGTTAAAGGAAGTAGTTCCATAGGAACAATGTTAAAATAAATGATGGGTTCTAGGGTAGCAAAAAAATCCAGATTATCAGAATTTTAAATTAATCTTATCAGAGAACTAACATTTTAAAAAACAATCTAGTAAACTGATCCAACCATTCTGGAGAGCAATTTGGAACTATGCCTAAAGGGCTATCAAATTGTGCATAACCTTTGATGCAGCAATACCACTGCTAGTCTTACATCCCAAAGACATCCCCTTCCCCCAAAAAAGGAAAATACCTATTTATACAAAAATATTTCTAGCAGCTCTTTTTGTGGTGGCTAAGAATTGGAAATCAAACGAATGCCCATCAACTGGGGAGTGGCTAAACAAACTGTGGTACATGGTTGTAATGGAATATTATTGTGCTGTAAGAAATAACAAGCAGTTTTATTTCAGAAAGACCTAGAAAGACTTATATGAACTAATGTATAGTGAAATGAGCAAAACCAGGAGAACTCTGTGCACAGTGATACTGATATTGTTTGATGAAGAACTGGGAATGACTTAACTATTCTCAGCAATACAAGGATCCAAGACAATGCCAAAGGACTAATGATGAAGTAGACTATCCACCGCCAAAGAAAGAACTGCTATTGATTCAACAGACTGAAGCATGCTATTGTTCACTTTCTTATTTTCTTTTGAGTTTTCTTATACAAAAGGACTAATATGGTAATGTTTTACATAATTGCACATGTATAACCTATACTTGATTGTTTACCTTCTCAGGGAGAGGGGAGGGGAGGGGAAGGTGAAGAGGGACAGAATTTGGAACTCAAAACTTTAAATAAAAATGTTTATTATTAAAAAAAATGTATAGTCCAAAAGGTCACAAAATTCTACTTGATCAAGGATTAATATTAATAATAAATTATCTGAGCAGTAGCAGCCCATTCCTTATTTTCTATGTACTTTACAAGTATCTTTCTACCATTACTAGTCAAGTATGTAAAGGAAGAAAGTTTCTTTTCCAATATTGTGAACAATTAAAAATGCTTACTAAGGGTCTGTTATGTAAAAAGCAAATTCTTGTCTTGAAAGGCAGAGAAGTATAGTGTATTTAAGCACTGGACCTGGACTTAGACCTGGGATTGAATCCTGCCTCAGAAAATTTTAATTGTGTGACCCTGGGCAAGCACTTCATTCAATTGCAACCTCAGTTTTATCTATAAAATAAGGGAGCCTGGTCCAGTGTTGAATCTATGAGTATATGCTCTTAAAGGAGGTTATACTCTGCTAAATATATAATAAAGTAACCATGAGAACCAAGAAAAAAATTAAAGGCACATACATTTCTACTGTTAAACAAATTCTGACTTCTCAGAGGCAAAAAAAACCCTTCACATATTTGTCTCTCATCCAAAATCAGTCCTTTTTTGTAAATGAACCAGCTTGTCTTCATAGAAACACAGGACCTTAGAAACTTTCCAGTTTAGTTCACTCTATGTAGATAGATTGGTTAGGGCTAAGATATAACAGATGGATGAAAATAATACAGTTAATTAAAAAGTGTTTTTATTGCAGACTATTCCTTGGTAACTCTCAGTTACCAAAAAAGCTTAATGTATTTTTAAAATACATTTTTGAATTAACAGTGAATTAAAAACAAAGTAAAAATTAATTTTTAAAAATTAGACTACTTTAATACTATAATTTTTCCAAATTCCCAAAAATGTTTTAAAATTGGTAACTAGTCCTTAAGTTTTAAAACAAATTTTTCTTTGCACTTGGGCTGGCCCTATCTGCCAATCTGCAAATGAAACAAAATATTTGCAAATAGGCTAATTTATGCATACTGGTCTTAATAGAGTGATTTTATGGACCCCAAAATGAGAGCAATAATGCTATTTATATCACTTAAGAAAAAATGATAAAAAAAACTCCTATGAAAAGATCATAATTGAGTCTGAAAGGGAATATATCTCCTCCAAAAGAATGTAAGAGCCTTATGTGAAGAACTGTTTCATTACTGGTTTTGTATCCTTAGTACCTAGCACAGTACTTAAGAAATGTTGAGTGATATTTGAGTTGACTATCCACTGGAAACTTACTGTGTTATATGGGGTAAGATGCTAACTTAAGCACTTTGGGGGGGGGGGGGCCCACAAACTATTTTCCAATTTTCCTAAAAGTTTTTATACAGCAGGAGCCCTTTCCCATGTAGTTTGTATTTATATCACAGGGCTATTATGTTTGATGTTTTGGGGTCTTCCTTGTCTATTGTTTCACTGATCTACTTCTCAGTTCTTCAAAATCAACACCAAATAATTCTGAGGATAGATGTTTTATAATAGAGTTTTGCAATGTGACAGTCCTATACCACCTTCATTTGTGAGAACCTAGATCTTTTGTTTCTCCAAATGATTATTTTAAAATTATTTTATCTACTTTATAAAGCAACACTTTATTAGAATAACTGCTATACTACTAAATCTCTAATTTAGGTAGTACTATAATTTGTATTTATTCGTGTAGTCCAACCATGAGAAATGAATATTTTAAGTCTTCCAGCATTTCTATAAAGAATTTTGTATTTATATTATACAAGTCCCAAGTGTGTCTTCGGAAGTTAATAACCAAATGTTTCATGCATTTTACGGGTATTTTAAATGAAATTTCTTCAAAACTTTTATTTGGATTTCATTAGTAGTGTGTAGAAATACTGATTTTTTTAAGTATCTTGATATTTTGCTAAAGCTATTAAATCATCTTGATCAGTTTCTTTGCTTACCTCTGGAAGTTAAGTAATTATCCTACAAATGAAGATAATTTTTTTCCCTCATTGCCAGTTTACACCTTTCCTCTTATGATTAATCTGATTCTAAACAAAATACATAGGCACAGTAGAACAGTAATAAGAAAGATGCTATACCTGTATGAACTTGTAGTTTTGTTTGTTAGAAATGGTTTCAAGGTTCTTCAGGCTTGCACAGTAGTCCAGCTTAAAAGGAGAAAGGCAACAAAGTCACTATATCACTGTATCAATTAATTTCAATAACTGTAGATTTTCACTGCATCAATTAATTTCAATAACTGTGGAAGGGTCAGTTGTAATTAGTTAAAATGTTTAAGGTGGCAGCAGGATATACTGGGAAGAGCACTGGATTTAGCACTGGATTCAAACCAAGCTACTTACTATGTGCATGGTCTTGGACAAGTCACTGAACCTTTCTGTGCCTCGGTTTCTTTAATTTGTAAAATAAAGATGTTGAGCCAGATAATTAATAAGGTCTCTATGACTGCCCACATCTCTTAGTGACCAGCATCCTCTTACATCTGCAGTTGGCAGCTCATTCAAGTCTTAATAAAAATCTTCCTTGTGATCTAAGGTGTTTTGTTATTATTTTGGTTTTATATGACCACCATAACCATGCTACTTCCAATTAGAGTCCTTTTCTTGGAACATAAAAGGAAAAATTGACCTTGTATTGTATCACTTTGTGGGGCTAGTGCTTGCTGAACAAGTCAAGCTGATTTGAGGCAGTTGTCACTTCAGCAGCAGCACTGTTAAGATAGGGACAAAAAAGGAAAATAATAAATTTTGGAGAATATGTGCAAAAATTGGAACACTAATGCATTGTTGGTGGAGTTGTAAACTGGAATTGTGGTCCAACTACTCCAGAGAGCAATTTGGAACTATGCCCCAAGGGCTATAAAACTGTGCATATCCTCTGTCCCAGCAATAACACTACTAGGTCTGTATCTTAAAAACATCATAAAAAAAGGAAAAGGACCCACGTGTACTAAAATATTTATAGCAGCTCTTTTTGTGGTGGCAAAAAAATTGGAAATTGAGGGGATGACTATCAATTGGGGAATGGTGGAACAAGTTGTGATAAATGAATGTAACAGAATACTACTGAGCTTTAAGAAATGATGAGCAGGATGATTTCAGAAAAACCTGGAAAGACCTACATGAACTGATGCTGAGTGAAGTGAGCAGAACCATGTACACAGTAACAACAACACTATGAAACAATCAACTGTGAATGATTTAGCTATTCTCAGCAATACAATGATTCAAGACAATTCTAAAAGATGGAGAATTCTCTCCACATCCAGATAAAAGAACTACAGAGTTTGAATGCAGATTGAGGTATACTATTTTAATTTTATTTGTTCTTGTTTTCTTTCTTGTGTTTTTTCCCTTTTGATCTGATTCTTCTTTCACAACATGACTAATGTGATTATATATATATGACCTCTATCAGATTGTCTTGGGGAGGGAGGAAAGAAAAAAATTGGGAACTCAAAATCTTACAAAAATGAATGTTAAATATTATCTTTACAAATAATTGGGGAAAAATACTATTAAGGAAAAAAAGAGTGTTATAATTCACACTTAATGGATCTGAGGTCCAAGTGACATAGGTATTGCCTCCCTGGACGCAAATTACAACCCCTAGCTGTTTCTTATATACATTCTCCCTCTATCCCAGAGGACTATCCCAATATGATAAAAGCCCTCTTAGAGGTTTTCTTATATTTCCTAAGTACTTAGGCTGTCCATCTGTTATTCCCCTCCTAGTGCATGTTATAATTAAATGTGATTATAGGACTTTATATCATTTTACACTGAATACTCAGTTACCTATTTACTAAAATGAGTAAGCACAAATTTCTTCACGATAATATATTTTTAAAATTATACTATATGTCTACATTACTTGCTAAACTGTTGAAGTAAATTTTTTATAAAGCTTACCTTGTCAAGATTTATGATCATATAGTCTGGATAATCTTCTACTAGAGAGACTATCACATGTGATGCACTACAAGAAAAAGATAAATAAATCAAAGGCGGCAACTTCTTTTTGAAAGAAAATGTTGATATTCCCCCAAAGTTCTAGTACGTTGGCTTTATTTGTCCTTTATCTACGCTAGCACCTTGGGAAAAAAATATGTAGTTTATATCTTCTGACTTGCGTCCTAAAGGCAGTAAAAGTCCTCTAAGTATCTATGCTTTTTTCTGCTAAGCTGCCCCATGACAATATCTTACATTTGTGTAGTACTTATAGCACTTTCACAAGTATAATCTCATGTGATCATTTTAACAAGTCTGTGAGGGAGGTTGTGCTACTACTGTCAGCCAAGAGAACTGCTTCATCACACAGGTCTTTGACTTCTAATCTAGCACATGATATATTACATTGCAAATCAGCACTCAATTCTTTTCAGCTCCTAAAAACAAGGAAGAGAACCCCTGTTTGACTCCAAAAATTCTAAGGGAACTCACTGAACAGACTGCCTTAAAAAAGCAGTCTTAATTTCAAGTCACAAAGAACATATACTGCAAGTTCTGCATGTATCTGTGTCATGATGCCATTGTTTGTTTTAGTGTTGATACCTGTTATAATATTGAGCTACAAAGGGAAAAAAAAAACCAACAGTTATCCTGATGAATACATTTGTAGATACAGGAAGAACAACTTGATTTAACAGGAGGAAAGCAAAATCAAGTATTAGGACACCTAGGTATGTGGCCATGGGTAAACTACTTACTCCGTTTCCCCAATGGCAAAATGAGGCAGTTGGAAAAGGACAAATCCTATGGTTCTAGGAGTCAAAGTGCAATTAGAAATGCAAACAAAATAAGCTAAGTCTCTTTACCTAATAATCTATGCCTTGGTTACAAACTATTGGTTACCTCTAAAAATTAAAATTTGCTTCTACCTTCCAAAGTTTATATTTCACACTAATAAGCTAGGCTCAAGTCAACACTTCATTACAGAAACAGCACTTTTTTCCCAAAAAGCTTCTTTATGGTAAAAAGTTTAACTCCACTAAGACATGATGTCCTAACAACTTAGCCTGCTAAATTTCCACTTAATCCTTAAAAGCTCAACTTAAGTGTCCCACCTTCAATGAGATTTTCCCCATCCTCTACCACCTCTGATGTTTTAACACCAAAATAAGTTAGAAGCCAGGATTAGTCACACAATATTTAAGAGCATGCTAAACTTCTTGATCTCTGTGGCAACAAGAACATATAAAGAATGTTCTTGCAAAAGCCTTCCTTCACAAAGTCTTTCCTTAGTCTACCAGTTGTTAGTAACCCTCATCACTTTGTATTTTTCTTGCACAAAGCCTGTATTTACTTATCTGAAGACATGCTATTTCTTCCAATAAAATGTGAGCTCCTCAACAGTAAGCATTCTCTCACTTCTGTATTAGTATCCCCACAATAGTGCTAGGCCATAATAAGTATTAAATAAACATTTGTTCATTGACTGAGGTATTAAAAAATAAAAAAGCCACCAGTAACCACTAAAAACTTCCTAGATATGCCTAATTTGTTCTATAAAAATGTTTTTGAGATATGAGATTGTGAATGTTTAAGGATTAAATTAAACATAAAGATTAATCTTTGCAAACTGGAATTCCACTTCCACTGGTGTTTGTTCTAAAAATTTAGTTCTCATCATCTAACATCACTTGTCATCTTTGGGGCTTCATTTCATCCATTTTCCTCTTTTTGCATCTTTATTCTGTTCCTTTCCACGGGCTCCTCATCTCCGCTTGCAAACATTTCATTGGAACTTTCCCCAAAACTGTTGTTCTTTCAAAGGTCACCAATGATTTAGTAACCAAATCCTATGGCTTTTCCTAAACTCTTATCTCTTTAACCTTTCGGCAGCAATTGCCACCACTTGCTAATCCTTTCCTGAAACCTCTTTTCTATTAGCCTATGGAAGTCTGTATTCTCCTGGTCTTTCTCCTGCATCCAAAACACAGGTTCAGTGACTGGCCCTTTTCTCAAGTTAGATTTAGGTATTTATTGACCTTAGTTTATTGCTCTCAAACCTCTCTCTCCCCAAGTTTTCTCCAAAGCTCCAAATCAGCATTTCTAACTTAATAAGAAACATTTCTGCCTAATGTTCCACCTCAAATATTGTTACAATGCAAACCGATTTTCTTGTCCCAGGATGAGGTCTTCCTGACTTCTTTATTTCTATCAAATGCAACAACTTTCTACAAGTTACCTTCACTATCATCATCTCCTTGACCACTCACACGTAGAGAATATGAAGACCTGAGATTCAAATTCATCACAATGTCTCTCCTTTCCATTCCCATTGTCTCGTTAGAGGCTATTGCAAAAGCCTTCTAACACATTCTATTCTACCTCCATACCATTTTACATATTACTGCCAGATTAAACTTCCCATTAAATCTGTCCTATTTCACAGGGCTAGTAAGAGGATCAGAAGAGATAATACACAAGTGTCATGAAGTAATGAAACTTTTTCATGTGTGGCTTACGGAAATCAGGCATTACTTTATAGTCATGACTCTTATATGAAAGTGCTTTTAAATTAATCAAGTGATAAACATAATGTAAAGTACTATTACTGGACCATTTTATATAGTAATAGTCTATAAATAAAATAAGCCACCTTCTTGAGAAATGGCAGAAAGGGAGAAGCAAAAGGATACTTGTATCCTGATTCTCAAAGTAAGAAAACAAATAAACAGTAACAAAAGATGATAAAACATCTTACATGAAAGTAGGCTTTCTTACCCATTACAACTCACACATTACAGCCTGATTATTATTATAGTAGTATGTAGAACTGATTACCAATTTCTCTGTATAATTGTAAAAAGTTAAACATTTACTTTCTCATTTACTCCCTCACTGAGGAAGGTAATACTTGCAGTGGCTAATTCACAGGGCTATTATGAAGACTTTGAGCTATACCAAATTATATCAAATATCACTGACTCAAATAATAGGAATCGCTGTCATTTACAGAGTTCCATGGATGAGTGCTAGAGCATTAGGTAAATTACTATGCCTACCAAATCAGCCTAAGCATCTTATGCCCAAAACTGATTCAGTGGCTTAGGAGCTCTGATTTAATGATTGAAAATAAAAGAATTCTAAAATAAGAAGGAACCTTTGTACTCGTCTTATCTAATCTCCCTCATACTACACAGAAATCTGTACCCAGACAGGTTAAATTATTTGAATATGTTCACACAGTCGGTCAGTAATGGAGTCAGGAATAAAAGTAGGCTTTACTTCTATTTAGTCCAATTCTCTTTCTCCCTTTCAGATAAAAAATAGCCTAGTGATGTAAATAAAATGCTGAATCTTGAGAAAGGAAGATGAGTTCAAATCTACTGGGTACTTATACTAGCTATGGGCAAGTCACAATCCCTATGAATCTCAATTTCTTCATCTGCAAAATGAGAATATTTATTTTTTAAAAAAAGATATGTATGATATGCTTTGCAAATTTTACTGCACTGCATAAATAACAATTGTCACTATTATTCCCAAGCTGGGCCAGAACTAGATCAAACCTGGAAAACTGTTTAAAGACAAATTAGCAATTACAAAAAACCAAGCATGGCTCCAAAGAAGGAATATGAGAAAATATTGAACCCTACTCCTCTGCAGAAGTGGGATGTTCATGGGTGTTAAGCACTGCCGATACCGTCAGGGTTTGGTTTTTTTGTTTTGTTTTGTTTTGTTTGTGAGGCAGTTAAGTGACTTGCCCAGGGTCACACAGCTAGTAAATGTCTAAGTGTCTAAGGTCGGATTTGAACTCAGGTCCTCCTGAATCCAGGGCCAGTGCTTTATCCACTGAATTAGTTACTGTTACTAGTCCTATCTCCATTTTTAAACTGTAAAATCAATTAAGGCAGAATTTTGACTTATTTACACTTTGCATCTCTTTCAAGACACATTCTACGCAGAGTAGGCAGTAAATGTTCGTTTAATTGAATTAGGCTTGACGCGATCATCCTTGAGGGGATGCTTATGATATTCCCAACCAAGATAGAAGTTTTAGAGGACTAAGAAGCGGTTAAAACAGAGATGGAAGAAAAGCTCTCTGCGTCTCTAACCTCTCACTCAACACCACTTCCCTTCCAGGACCCAGCCAGGCCTCAGTCTCCCAGCCCCGACAAGCAGAAGGCAAAGACCACGCCCATCCTCGTCCGGGCCGCCCATCAGAAGGGCCATCACCGCCCTATCCCCGGGAGGAGAGAGATCACCGTTACCTACATGAAACCAGCACCGCCCGTGACCAGGACTCGTTTGGCGAAGCCACTCGGTGGACCGGGGTCTTCTCCCCGAGAGGCGGCAGACATCTCCGACTCAGCTCTGCCCTGGAGCCTGACGGTAGCCACTACACACTGCGACCTTTTGCGACTCACCCTCGCCCCCTCCCTCATCAAGCTTACTTGACGGCAACACGAAACGCCTAAGCTCTTTGGCAGGGAGAGAGTCCTACCCCGCCCCTCCACGGGCCCGTCTAAGCCAGCGGCTCACAAAAGCTACTGAGCATGCGCACATCCCCGCGCATGCCCAATACACCGCCCGGGCCGTGGAGGCCCGGTTTAGTCCCTTAACCTCATTGGTGGCTATGGGGGGAAGGGTTGAAGAAACTGGCCGAAGTTCAGTCCTCGGTTCTACAGATTATTTGCTTGACTTGAGCAAATAGATTCCATTGCAAGATCTGGTTTTGGTGAGAAGGAGAATGCTGATACTAATGAAAAAGAAAATAAAATGTCAGGGAAACATTGTAAAAAGGAACAAGACAAAAGAAGGAAGCGTTGCAAAGGAGACAGGCCGCAGGGCCGTTTTTGTTACCATCATGTTACATCTTTTTTTTTAACGATTTAATAGTACACAATTAAATATGCAGCCATCTTTTTTTATTCTTTGAATCTTATCCAGTTCATGCCCTTACCTAAGTATCCCTCCAGGTTCTGTCCTGGGCTCTTTTCTCCCTCTTCCAACTTCACTTGGTGGTCTCCTCAACTCCTGTGGATCTCTGATGGTGATTATTCTCAAATCTGCCTATCCTGCCCCATGTGATGACCGTCAGTCTCACATCTCCAAATGCCTTTCAGACATCTCAAGTTGGATGTAGGGCAGACAAATTAAATCCAGCATGTCTAAAACAAAACTCATTATCTTTTCCCCTAAACCCTGCAGCCTCCTGCAACACTATCCTTTACTCTAGTGTTAAGATAGTGGAATTATCCACTTATTATTATTATTATTATAATAGACGCCCAGGGGTCTGACTTGATTGACTTGGTAGTGTTTGAATTGGGTGTGAATGAGGAACTACTAAGTACCCACTTAAAGGTGATTAGAGTTTAGCCAACCCTGGGGCAGCTAGGTGGCGCAGTGGATATAGAGCACTGGTCCTGGAGTCAGGAGTACCTGAGTTCAAATCCGGGCTCAGACACTTAACACTTACTAGTTGTATGACACTGGGCAAGTCACTTAACTCCAATTGCCTCACTAAAACAACAACAACAGATTTTAGCCAACCCTGAGGTCAGTGTCCTCTCAGAGACTATGGACTGCAACATCAAGTGTGCTTAGAAGGTATGGACTTCGAGATATCAACAGGAGACCGCTCTCACCCAATCAACTTGAAGAACCTCCCATTTCTGGGAAGAGGACAGGAAGGAGGAGGTTGAGGCTGGCGGACAGAATCTCTCTCTTTGGTTCGGGGCATCACATCGTCTTGGTGGCAGGACTTCACTTGGGCAGTTAGGAAGGCTAGGATTTCCATGCTATAAGGAATCTGTCCTCAATCTTTCTCTCTCTTTACTATCTTATATCTTTCAATAAACCCTTAAATGCCTAAGCTCTTGGTGAATTTATCAGTGATTTTATAGCCAGTTTCCTCCAAAACTGGGGAAACAGATTAGAACCCACACTTAGATTTTTTTTTTTTTTGCAGGGCAATGGGGGTTAAGTAACTTGCCCAGGGTCACACAGCTAGTAAGTGTCAAGTGTCTGAGGTAGGATTTGAACTCCGGTACTCCTGACTCCAGGGCCAGTACTTTATCCACTGCACTACCCAGCTGCCCCCCCCCCCCCGCCCCCACACCCCCCCCCACACACACTTAGATTTTTAAACAACTCACTCTTACAGCTCTCACCCTCAATATCCAGTCTATTGATTTCACCTGCAACATCTGGCCTCATGTCCCCTAACACTGCCTTCCCTCTAGTGGATGTTCTTATGCTGGTGGGCCTGCCTTCCTCAACTCTCCACCCATGCCAATCCATCCTCTATTCAGCCACCAAAGTGATTTTCCTAGAGCACAGGTCTAACTGTGTCATTCAGCTACTCAATAAACTCCAGTGCCTCCCTATCACGCCCAAGAGCAAATCCAAAATCTTCTGTTGGGCATTCTAAGTCCTTCATAATCTATTCCTCTCCTACTTTTCCAGGCTTACTACATCTTTCTCCCCACAATGTACTCTTCAATCCATTGACATTGGCCTCCTGTCTTTTCCACAAACAAGAAACTCCATCTCTCAGGTCCATGGCATTTTCTTTGGAATGCTCTCCTGCTTCAACTCCAACTACTGACTTTGATAGCCTCCTTTAAGTCCTAATTAAAACCTCTTCTTCAAGGAAGGCTTTCCTAAATCCTCTTAATTCTAGTGCCTTCCTTCTGTTAATTATTTCTTATTTATCTTGTATAGGGGGCAGCTAGATGGTGCAGTGGATAGAGCACTGGCCCTGGACTCAGGAGTACCTGAGTTCAAATCCGACCTCAGACACTTAACACTTACTAGCTGTGTGACCCTAGGCAAGTCACTTAACCCCAATTGCCTTACAAAAACAGACAAACAAACAAACAAATATCTTGTATATAACTTACTTTGTATAAATTTGATGACATATTGACTCCCTCCAATTAGATCATAAACTCCTTAAGGGCACGGACTGTCTTTTGCCTCTTTTTTGTATCACCAGACCTTCGTATATAGTGAATACTTTATAAATGTTTATTGATTGATTATTAATTGATTGACTTTTTATAATGAATCCTCTACCCCTAAGTCATGATGAACTTAAGGGCCTAGAAGAAGGGGAATGGATAAGTCAATACTTAAGTGAATCTGTGATCTTATGATCTCAAAGTGCTTGGCACTGTCAAACATTTCAAGCATCAAAAACTAATATAACTTTATCAGTGGAAATGACATAAAAGAAGTGATATGGGATGGAAATTTGGGGTCAAATTGATCGTGAGTTGTCCCAAAAGAATTACAAGACTCAGTTTCCCAAGTTTTATTGCAATACCGTGGGTGACCACAGGGAGAGAACCAGAATATTGGAAAGGTATCTCTCAAATAAGGAAAGGAAAGACAGTTATATTTATAGTATGAATAAATTGATTATCAGTTTCATTATAATAATCTCCACCTTGGGGAGGTACAGAGGAGGGCCTGTCCTTCTCATTATAATATTCTCCACCTTGGGGTGTTACAGGGGAGGGCTTATCCTAATTTGGAGTTCCTGGGGTCCTAAGCCAACCTCTAGGTGGGTACCTTTTTCAGTGGAGGTGTGTTGTGGGGGTTTACGTGGTAAGGTGAATTTAGGGACAAATTTGGCCTTTTCTACGCATGTCTCTTTCTGATTCCCATGGCTAGTTTCAAAATATAATCATTTTTCTTTAGAATTTCTATAGTCTTGTCAGGTCTCCACAACCTAGCTCCTTCTGTTCCCGTTATGGGTACTGATCACTGTGGGTACAATAACCTGGTAAGTTATCCATTAACTGGGGTCTGACTCCCTTTTAGAGCTAATATCTGAATTAGAGCTTGGGTCTTGGGTTTTTCTATTAACCCTTTTTTGCCTCCTACATCAGAAGAAACATTAACATCTGCCTTGTTGCTGAACCTTTCCATTTAATTTGTAGATGCAACTTTCTATATATGTTCTCTCCTTCAGAATATGAGCTCCTTGAGACCCGGGTATGCCTTATTTTTCTATGTAACTCCAGCACTTATCATAGTGCCTGGTGCATAGCAAGTTCATAATAAATGTTTTATTCATTTATTCATAATAAAAATCACAATAATGAGTAGTTAGCATTTAGATAGTGCCTTAATGTATTGGTAGATACTTCCTCATCGGGAGTTTCTATATCATTGAAATCACAGGTCTGATCTCCAAACCAAAATGTACTAGGCACATTGCTAGATGCTAGATATAGAAAAACAAAAATATATTAAAATGCTATTTAGGGGCAGCTAGATGGCGCAGTGGATAGAGCACCGGCCCTGGAGTCAGGAGTACCTGAGTTCAAATCTGGCCTCAGACACTTAATACTTAGTAGCTGTGTGACCCTGGGCAAGTCACTTAACCCCAATTGCCTCACTCAAAAAAACAAAACCAAAAAAAAAAATGCTATTTGAATTTAAGATAATATTTGAGAGAAAAGACTATATTTGGACTCTTCTCAGAGCCCTAAAGACAGAGTGAGTCTGGTTTCAGGGCCTATAGCTTTGTTGCCCAAACCTCCCAGTAGGGGGCTGTCCTGCACATGAGGCTCTAAGGAACCAAGGCTCCTGGGCCTTGGGCCTGAGCAGGGCCTGGAGCAGGGCCTAGGTTTTATAGGAGTCAGACTAGGCTGGGAGTTCACCTCGAGGCACCCAAGGTGATCCCCACGTGACCCTGATATTCAAACCCTGACTTAAGTTTTGTTTCTTGACAAGTTATGTATGGTTATGTGTGTTCACACAGCACTGTTCTAGTGAGGAATGGGAACATTCTTGCCCAGAATAAGGTTAAGGCCTAGTGCTGCAATCTGATTGGTCAACTGATATCACCTGATGGGTTCTTAAGCTGTTACTGTTATTCTGTATAAATAGCAACTGTAATAACTGAAATAACTGAAATATAAATATGGAGATAGTAAAATTCCTTAATGTGATTGACCTTTCAACAGTTGACCAGGAGATACAATGAGCTCAAAGGAAAGGCATTTTCTAGAATACCATAATAAAGAGATTTATAATAGAATACTTTCCTAAGTATTTCCCAAGTCAATTTGGAGAGTGATCAAGTATAGAGACTGAGTATAAGGACTTCCTATACCATGAACAAACATAGGACTACTTATATCTCTTGTACTTCAGCAGAGATGTCAAACACACGGTGGAAGTGTGGCCTGAATCAGTTTAAATCATAATTAGGTAATATTTAACAAAATAAATAAAAATACAGTAAAACATAGATAATGTTAACATGTGGTTTTCTAAGTCAAGATACTCCCCAAAGGAATCCTTATGTATAGGGATCATTATGGCCCCAGTTCTATTTGAGTTTATCACTACAGTTAAAATTTAACACTACAAAATACATATTAACTTTCTAAAATGTGAAAAAATGTCTTATTGGAATTAGAAGGACTAGTGACCCTTTTTCCAAAACAATGGTTGGGGAAAAGATTGGCTATGGCCTTCCTCACATGGTCCTTAAACAGTTGAACAGTTCAAGAGTTCCCCCATTGGAATCAGTCAGAGTAGATAGCCTGTGCCTATACCAAAGGAAATCGGCTGGGCTGGGGTTGGGAGGAGGAAGTGGAGAGGAGGAAGAAAGATAGGAGATGAGAGTTTCTTTTTTCCTCTTAGATCAGCTATGTTGTCTTGAAGTGAAACTGTACTAGAGCTCATGTGAATTACCACTAGTGTTTCTCATCACCCGTCAGTCAAAAGACACAAGTGGCTCAAAGAAATGACATTTACTAAGGTGGCATGATAAAAACTACAGCTATAAATCATTTTGCCCAGAAACACGGGGAGCATGATCCCATACATATTTACAGCATTCATGGGAAGAATATTCACAAACCTTAAGTACAGTGGGAATGAGTCACACAGGCAAAGAACAGATGTGGCTAAGGCAATTCACATATCCAGAACTACAGGACCTCAGAGTCCTCCCTCTTCTTTGGAATTCTCACAAAGCTTCTTCCAGGGTGCAATGCTTCTGTTGGCTTAGGTTGCTAAACTGAATTCATAGGGTCTTTTCCTCTCTGAAGCTTGCTTGGGAACCATAGCCAGTTCTCTTCTCTGCTGCCAGGGATTATACTCGAAGTAACTTCCTGGTTTGAGCCTTTCCACATCACTATCTACCTGAAGAATGTGTCTGTACTCCCTCAAGTGTGTCTCAAAGTCTTCTGAAATAATATTTCACCTGCTTGTTAGGGCTGTCTACTTTTGAGTGACTAGTTTTGCTTCTAGATACCATAGCTGATGAGAGGAGGAGGAAGAGGGGAAAAAAATCTTATGCTCTCCCCTCCCCCAAAGAGGTGAAGAGCTTGGTTCTTCCCCAACTTCTGGCTCTTTCCTCAACAAACTCCCAGACGCTCCAAATACTAGCTATCTCCAAGGCTTAGATATTTAAAGTCCCCCAAAGCACAGCCAATTTTCAGCCCAGTCTATCATATTGCCCATTCTGTCTCAGAGATAATTGTTCATACTTTGTAAAGGGATCACTCTTGGCCAGAAATTGTGAGGGTCTTTTCCTCCCAGACTGATTTTTTTTTTTTGACTAGGTAAAAGAGGCTGTTTTTTGCCTCATTTCTTTCCTAGCCTTAATCACTGAGTGGGTGTTGCCTCAGAAAAATTGAGAACTGGGAAAGGCCAAGGTCTCCTGCTGTTTCCAGGACCATTTCCAGTCCTCCTGATCTATGTCTTGTCACTGGACCCAGATGGCTCTGGAGGAGAGAGTAAGGCTGATGACTCTGCATGGTCCTGCCTCATTTAAATACAATTCACTTGCAAGTCATGACAGCACTTTCTTGATGTCATGGGTCCTCTTCTAGAGCAAAGGACAAACAACAACAACCTGCTAGGGGCAGCTCAGTATACTGGAAAGGGCAAGAGAGTTATCAGAGATTCAAATTTATAGTCCACCTCTGACATTCACCAGTTGTGAGACTGAATAAATTGCTTCATCTCTACAAAACTTGGTCTGCTCACTTGTAAAAGGAGACTACTAGTCATATTGACTTGACAAAGCTGTAGTGAGGATCAAATAAGTTAATGTACTGATAGCTCTTTGCAAACTAAAGCACTATCAATGAGGGATTCTTAACATTTTTTGTCATGCCCCCTAGGTGAAGCCTATGGACCCTTTCTCAGAATAATGTTTTAAATGCAGAACATGCAAAGGATTACAAAAGAAACAAAACAGTGTTAAAATAACAATTATCTAAATAGAGTTAACAACAGTTTAGAATCACCTGACTGAAAAAGTGCAGAAAGTTGTATACATGATAATGTCACGGGGAAATAGGTGGTGGGGGTCCTTAGGTATTCCTCTGTAAAGAATTACAACTCTTGCACACATTCCAGTTAGAATAAAATGGTCTTTTATTTGGGTGCTTTGCCTCAAGGGATGGACATGGCTTAGAAATATTCTCCTCTGAGAACAGAAAAAAGGCCAAAACTTTTATAGAGGATAGATGGGGTGACCACCTGACAATGGAAAGTTCCTTTTGGGGCTGGGGTGGGAAAAGCTTGAATGAGAGGTTGTGGTCCAGACTTCTGGAGTTATCTCTGTTCCCTGGGGCTTCCCCAGGTAGTAGTCACACCTAACTGACTTTCCTGCTATAGAATTTTATCTCAGGTGTGTCCATTCTGATATCTAGTTGGCCAGTTTAAACTTAAATAGACCCTTAATTCTTAGATATGTCCTAAACCCCATGTCAACAAGATGAGCCAAGCCTAGTGTGAAAATAAGCATATATGTAAATAAATACTTGTAATGATTCTAGGAGATGAGTACTATTACTATCTTGTTTTTATTCGTGAAAAAACCAAAACTGACAGGTTAAATGACTTGGCCAAATTCACACAGCTACTAAAAGATTTAAGCAGGATTTTAACTCAGGTCTTACTGATTGATAGTTCAATCCTCTATCTACTGCACCATTTACCTGCTTTATGTCAATATCAATAATTAATCAATAATAAATATAAATAGGGGCAGCTAGGTGGCACAGTGGATAGAGCACTGGTCCTGGATTCAGAAGGACCTGAGTTCAAATTTGGCCTCAGATACATGACACTTACTAGCTGTGTGACCCTGGGCAAGTCACTTAACCTTCATTGCCCTGCCAACATATATATATATATATATATATATAATACTTGTTGAAAGAATAATCTTTCTACCTTATCTCAGAAATTTTCAGGACAGAACCTTACTGTGCTGGGAAGGGGTACTTAACAGACTGGACTGTCCAGAAAAGGTTAATCTCATCGAAGTCTTTGCTTTTAAGGTTGTTCATTACAGTACTTTCCATGTATATATTTATTTGTATGTTGTCTCTCCCATTAGATTGTAAACTCCTTGAGGGCAAGCACTTTCTTTTGCTTCTCTGTCCACAGATCTTAGCTCAATGAAGGACAAAACAACAGCAAACCATGATCTCCAGCACTTAGCCCAGTGCCTGACACATTTTTGGTATTGTTCAGGACCCCATCTAGAATCTTCTTGTCAGTGATGTGCCATTTCCTCCTCCAGCTCATTTTACAGACGAGGAAACTTTAGTAAACAGAGTTAAGTGATTAGCCCAAGGTCACACAGCCAGTGTTTGAGGTCACATTTGAACTCACAAAGAAGAGCTTTTCTGAACTACATAGTCAGCGCTTAATAAAAGTTTACTGAACAGAGCAGCATCTCCCGGAGTTATAAAGCTTTCTGCATCTGGAAGAGACTTTTCACGCTCCCATTCCTTTCCCATCCTTCTTGCCCAGAGGCAACGTGAATGCTGGCTCAAGGCACTTTTTAAAAACTGTACAGAGTGCGTCAAAGTTTTCGCGCATGCTCAGTAGCTGGGAGGTGGGGGAGGGCGGGACAAATTTCTCCAGCCTGAAGTTCAGTCCTTCCAGTTTTCAGGAAAAAGGCGGGAACCAGCCAGCGGGGCACGGGAAGGAGGAGTGGCTAGGCGATGTATGTCCCGCCTACGTCGCGTCGTGATTGGCGAGCGCCCTCGCTCTGGGCAGAGGAATATGCGTCTCATTGGCTGTTCGGCGGAGCCGCGGTGTTAAGCCGGCATCTTGCCCCGCCCCTTCCCTCAGCTGTCTACGTGGGGGGACCCGAAGCAGTTTGGGGGTCCGGGGCGGAGTGCGGGGGCCCAGCGTGAGGCCCGGCGGGTGTCGGGAGGCTGGGATGCGGGGGCTTCGGCTGCTGCTGGCGATGGCTTTCAGCTGCTTGTGGCTGCCGAGCAGCCGGGGCAAGACCCTGAGGGGCAGCTTCAGCAGCGCCTCGGCCTGGGAGCTGCAGGGCCAGAGCATCAGCCACTTCCAGTTCCATGGTAGGTACCCGGCGCTGAGGAGGGGGCGCCGGGACCCCTCTCCCAGGCTTTCGCCCTGGGGCCCAAGCCACGTACGCATCCTAGGCCTCTGGGCCCACCGTGCTTCCCGCGTGAGTGACAGCCGGGGGGGGGGGGGAGGAAGGGTCGGAGCGGGTGGGTGGGGAAGGGGTTAATCGAGAAAGGACGAGGCTTCCCCCCGGCCCTCGAGGCCTGCTAGAGCCGGGGACGGTTCCCTCCGACGTCCTTCCCTAGTCGGTGCGTCCTTAGCTGTAGAGCTGGAAAGGGACTGAGATGTCCTGACAGCATTTTACATGTACGCAGACAGACCCAGAAAGATGTCATTCGTCCAGAGCCAAACAAATGGTGGGGAGCAGAGCCGAGAGTCCCGCCCGGGCCTCTGCCGCCGAATCCAGCGCTCTTTACGGCTGAATCCTATAAAAACACATTCATCTAACTCCTCCTCTTCATCTGTCGGGGTATCCCCCCACTCGCTACGTGGCTTTTACAAAGCGCATCGTTCGGGAAACGTTGATTTAAGCGCCTCCACGTGGTGCAGAGCATAAGAGTGTATTCAAGAGTTCAAATGGGACCTCAGACACGCTCTAGCTGTGTGACCCTGGGCAAGTCACCTAACCTCTGTCCATCATACTTAAATCTTTAGTTTCCCAGACACGTAACACAGTGCATTATATTTAATTTACTGCAGTTAATAAATATTTAAGTGGAACTGTGAACAAAAAGATTCCTAAGCAAAACCCTATAAGTGATAATAGAGATAGCCAGGTGGCTCAGCCTCAAAAACTTACAGGTTGTGTGACCTACACAAGTCACTTAACCCTTTTTGCCTCGGTTTACTCATTTGAAAAATGAGCTGGAGAAGGAAATATCAAACCACTCCTGTATCTTTGCTAAGAAAACCCCAAATGATGTTCCAAAGAGTGGGACATGACTGAACAACAAATAAGAGATAATAGAGAAAATGCTGACCAGGGAATCAGGATACCTGGAATGAAGTCCTGGTTCTGTTATTAACTTAGTTTATGATAATAAGCAAACCACTTTACTTCTCTTGGCCTCAGTTTCCTCATCAGTAAAACGAGGAGGTGGCTTTGATAAATTAGTTTGATATAGTGGAGAGAGCACCAGATTTGAAATCCCCCAAACAGGGTTTGAATCCTGTCTCTTCTACTTAATACTTCAAATAAATACCCTTTGGGGCCTCAATTTCCACAACTGTAAAAGGAAGGACTTTGTAGCTTTTTAAAGGTCCCCACTGAGCACTTAATCCTGTGATTGATGACTAAGATACCTTCTGTCAATTATTTTCAGTCATCATTCTATTTCTTCTAGAATCAAAACCACCCATGACCTGCAGGTCTTTATCCACATTCATTATTGATTATATGATTTATTCTGGATGACCTATATATCTTCTTACATTGACAGATACTATCTTAGAAGGACCAGGATTTATCAAAGTGGGGTGTGTTCCATAGTTAAGTAGTGGTTCTTGGGCCACATGATGGTACTGTGAATCATCAAAATGTGACCTTTCATTTTACAGAAAATAAAATGGACTTAGGGAGGTAAAATGACTTAACAGGAGTCACGTAACAAATTAATAAAAAGCTCAGACCACAACTCAGGTCTCCAGGTTTTCAGTCCAGTGTTATAAAGTACTACAAAGTATGCTGCTTTCTGCTATTTATATATAGGAAGGGTCTATTGGGAAGTTAAGGAAACACTGGCTAAATAAAGAGAGGGAAACTTTTATAGAAATCCATACAAATACAATTGTATAACAGTTTAACTTAATCAAATGCTACTTTTATCCAAGGAGAAGTTAAAATTCTAGAAAGGCAATCTTTATTTACATATATAACACATAGCTACAGTTTGTGCTTTGTTATACTGTATTTTATAAGAGAATTTCACATTTTCAATTTAATAATAAATTTACTTTAACTATACTTGAGAAATATTGTTTTTCAGTATAATATATCACTAAATTATATATTATATTTCTATAAATATTAAGATTATATATAAGATAACTATAATACGATTGCTAGAAAATGCAGCCCAGTATTACTAATTTAAAAATTTGATCCTAACTGCTCTGTGGGGGTTCCAGACTAAATAAAGCGTATAAAGAATTACTAAAATATTCCTATTGCTGATTATTAAATATCATATCACCTTTTATTGTATTTATGTACCTCTTACACCCAGGCAATGCTGAGACAATGTGATACAGTGGAAAGAACACTGAATTTGGATATGGAACTTTTTGGGGGGGGCACGGCAATGAGGATTAAGTGACTTGCCCAGGGTCACACAGCTAGTAAGTGTCAAGTGTCTGAGGCTGGATTTGAACTCAGGTCCTCCTGAATCCAGGACTGGTGCTTTATCCACTGGGCCATCTAGCTGCGCCCCCCCCCCAACTTCTTTTGAATGCTGGCTCTACTTTTTACTCCCTTTGTTACTTTGAACATTGAACTCTTACCCTTTCAGGTCCTCAGTTTCCTCATTTTACAAATGAGGAACTAGATGATCTTTAAGGTACCTTCCCTCTCTGACATGTTAGAATTTTTTCATCAAAAAGATGCAGGTCGGGGCAGCTAGGTGGCGCAGTGGATAGAGCACCAGCCCTGGAGCCAGGAGTACCTGAGTTCAAATCCGGCCTTAGACACTTAACACTTACTAGCTGTGTGACCCTGGGCAAGTCACTTAACCCCAATTGCCTCACTAAAAAAAAAAAAAAAGGATGTAGGTCATATAAGACCAGAAAAATGACTTCTATTGCTTTAATACTGCATCATGCTAACCTGATATTCAAAAGTCATATAAGAAATTACATGTATGATAAGCTCACATCTACTACATATATTTGAAGAACAAGTTATTCTGATTAAGGGGATATTTCTCTTACTGAGTTTTTATGAATGCTACTCACATGAGCAAATATCAGATAGCAACACCAAAACTGTATAGACACCTCATAATCTTACATTGCCTCACAAATTATTATATTATGGTAATTATGGAAGGTTTAGAAGATCTGGTTCAATATGTACTGGTGCCATGACTATATACAATATTGTAAAAATGTCTTTTTTGAAAAACCTCTGATTTCAACTTGGAGAAGAATGTATGTTGTAATGGAAAGAGCATGGGACTCAAAGCCAAAATACTTCGCTTTGAATTTGATTCTGCCATTGATTTGTCTTTGTAACCGTGGGCAGGTCTGAGCCTCAGTTTCCTTATCTGTAACATAGAGCTAATACTTACCCATTGTGAACATCAAATGAAATTCATGGATAGAATTTTTTAACCACAAAATGTTATGTAAATATGAATCCCTAACAGTCAGACATTTTATTTATAATTTATCTCTCATAAGTCAGTTGGAAAATGTGTCTTCCCCACTAAAAAATAAAGATTATTTCAGCTCTCTAAGTGTTTGGACTGATAGTCACTTTTTATATCAGGATTTTGAAACATTTTAAATGTGGATTTTTCAATTCTGGATTCTAAAAAACAGGAAATTAAAATTTGGAAGGAAACTTTTAGATTAGATCAGATTGCTAATCATCCAGTGTAAATCAATCAGTTTACAAACATTTATTAAACTCCTGTTACATGACAGGCACTGTACTAAGAGCAGGCCCAATAGACCTATAGATGACCTATAGATCATTTTGGGGAAAGACAGGTCAAATTATGTTAAAATAAATATAATAAATACATAATGCTTACAAATATAACAAAGAAGAAAAAGTCTCAAGCTTAGTAATGATCTTTTCAACAGAATTCCAGCCAAAAAACTAATAAAGACGTTCCCTTGAATTTCATACTAACTTGATTTATTGTGTCATGTACTCAAATATTTATTGGATTATCTACATATAGATAGTAAGACAGTACTAAATGTTATAAGAGATAAATTAGACATGTCCTTTTGGGCATATTTAGGCTAATGGAAGAAATAATATGAAATACAATAGATACACAAATAGAATACAAGATAGAATGTGAAAAATGAAACGTGAGGTACAAGTAAAGTCAAGTGAGATTGAGAGAAGATGAAGAGGTGTGTCATGATGTGATACAAGTAGAAGGAATGATAGATTTGTAGTCAAAGCATCTGAACTCAGTTCCCACGTCTACCACTCTTTCCATATGATCTTGGTCAAGTCATCATACTTTTTTGAGCCTTTTTTATAAAATAAGGGGGTTGGTCAAGATGATCTTGGAATTCCCCTCTAGCTTTACATTTATGAACCTCTCACTATTTCCAGCTAAGATGGCAATTGACTTGGAACTTTAGGTATCGTTAAGAAGTAGCTCAGAGGAACTCTGGGAGAAGGGCCTTCCAGGTGTAGGTCAGAGTGTGAGGTAAAGTCACAGTTCATGTCCTGGGAGAGGCTAGTCCAGTTTGGTTGTAACATAGGATATGTAAAGGGGAATAGTTGTAGATAAGGTTGGAAAACTAGTTTGGGGCTTTAAAAGATTTGGCCAGTTTTGACAAATAATTATTCCACTATCTCTTTCATGAGTTTATATGTGACTAAACTAGTTAATAACATTTTTTTTCATGCCAAGGTGACCATGCTCTTCTATGTGTCAGAATCAACAACATAGCAGCAGCTGTTGGAAAAGAAGCTAAACTTTACCTCTTTCAAGCACAGGAATGGCTAAGGCTGCAGGAAAGCACCCAAGAGGATTATAGCTGCACAGAAAAATTATCCAAAGCTCCTTTGACAAGTGAGTTTAACCCCTCTCCATACATATTTTCCTTAAAATAATGTTTCCACACCAATTGTTTGATAAAATATTATTTGCATTTTTATGTTTTGTTTTATCTTTGTGTTCTATAAATGAGAAGTTTATGGAAATACCATTATTTCCCATTTGATAGAATATAATTTTTTGAATATCCATATTTTTGGAAAAATTTTCCAAAACATAATTGAATGGAACTAGAATTGGCAAGCTATATACTGATTCAAGTTTTTTTTTTTACAAGTTTTGTAATTCCTACTAATGAAGATAGTAGTGAAAAACATGATTTTCATATTTGTTGATGAACTGTACTTCAAATCTCATTTTTGTAGATTCAGCAGACATGGTATTATATGTGTCTGTTTACATAAATGTATACATACATCTATGCATATATGGGTTTTGTTTGTTTGTTTGTTTGATTAGTTTTGTGGGGCAATGAGAATTAAGTGACTTGACCAGGGTTACACACCTAGTAAGTGTCAAGTGTCTGAGGCCAGATTTGAACTCAGGTCCTCCTGAATCCAGGGCTGGTGTTTTATCTACTGCATCCCCTTAGTTGCCCCCATATGCGTATGTGTTAAAAAGCAATCATCTTAAAAACTGCTATTGGATGAAAACAATTTAAGATCGAGAAGTGAAATCTAGAAGTAGAATCTATGAGATATTGACAAATTTAAGATTAAAATATTGAGGAAATCAATCATTATTGAATAAAAACAATTAGGAACGTTGAATAACAATGCTATAAAAATGAGTTTAGATCCATAAACTCAGATTTGTGATCTTGTTGATTGAGTATATGCTCCTGCAGTGGTGATCACAACCCAATTTTGTGCTCCCGTCGTCCATGTTATATCATAAATATACCACAGGAAGTACATATAGCATGCTGGGTGTTCCTTCAGATCATTTGACATGGTGTAGTATCAATGACTGAATGAATCCAAAAACAATTAAGTGCTCACTTTGTGCTAGATGTTGTGCTAAATACTGGGGATACATATATAAAAAGCAAGATAGTCTTTACCCTCAAGAAGCTCACATTCTAATAAGGAAAGACAATATATATTGGGTAGTGATTAACAAAAAGGAATATTTTGGTTGGGCAAGTAACAGTGATGATGAGTGGAGCCATAGGTTAAATGGTTGTCATATTCTTTCCAGAAATGCTAGTGCTTATTTGTTTAATGTTTCTACAACTAGAGTTGGAAAGGAGGTGAGGAGAATGATATGGAGTGTAAGGGTAGAAGTACAGGCATGGTATGAAGATGTTTAGAGAGCAATGTGGTGGGTTAGTGTCAGGCTTTGATATGGGGAACTCTCACCAATTAGGATCCTAGTGTAGGAACTGTAGTGTCAGGGTAGAGGTAGAGATTGGAGCCAGGAAGGATGATATGAAGATGTCCAAAGAGCTTCGTGGTAGACCTTGGTCTGGGAAACACTCATCAGTCAGGAGCACAGGGTCCCATAGGCTCTCCAACTGTTTATTCCTTTTTGTTTGTTCCTTGATTGGCTTACCTTTTTTTTTCAGTCCTACCTCTGTGATTAGATCATAGTTTTAGTACTAGAGGGAATCTTAGAGGCTATCTAATTTAATCTTCTTTTACAGATGAAGAAACTGAGTCCCAGAGAGATTAAGTGACTTGTTCAGGATCACAGAAGTAGTAATGGTGAAGGTGGTAGTTGAACTTGCGTCCTCTGATTCCCAATCCAGTGCTTTTTCTACTTCAGCATTTCACTTCTCCAGTAATTTTTTACACTGTTTCTGGCCTGTAGTTCATTATAGGTAATATGCCATAGCTTACTTATATCTGCCATGAGACTTCATCATTATCCTTTGGATGATCTAGAACTCTAAATCTTTGAAGAACATCAAATTCCATGATTCTTAGATACATAGAATCACTGGTAGAGCATTGGTATGAAAAAGATGGGTCTTTATTTCATGGAGAAGCATGAGCTCATTAAAGGTATTTCTCAAATCACCCAATGCAAACAGTCTGTTCTCTTGATATTCAGTTATGGACTTAGTTCATTGTCCATCTTTGGTGGTTGTTTAAGATAGGTGTACACTTGTACTAGTTATATGCTCTATAGATGACCATCCAACTGTATATCATAGTTTAGATAATAAGCATTCTTTGTGCACTTATTTGTTTTTTTTTCTGTGTGATTGTTTTAGCAGAACTATTTTAAATGTTCATGGATCTTATTTAGAAGGTTCTGCAGTTAAGCCTGTCCTATACATTCATGCCAGTATGTACCATGAAAATTTAAATACATTTCTAAAAAAGTGTATAAAACTAGAGTGATTTTAGTTGATTATAACACTATTGAGTGATAGAGCTAGAGAGAAACTTTAGAAATTTAGTCCGACTCTTACATTTTATAGATCAGAGAATTGTAGTACTTTGGAATTGGAGGTGACATTTTCTTGCTTAGGTTATTTCAACAAATTAATGGTTAAAGTTACTTTTCAATTATCCAGTGCTATTCCTCTTCACAAAAAAATGGCTGAGCAGTTTTTCTTTTAGGTTTTAAAAGGGTAAGCCCAATGCTAATAAGTTCTATTAATTAAATGTACTGAGAATAATTTATAGGTTCCTCTATAGGTAATCAAGATGGAAATCAACATTTATTGTGAGGTCATAAAATAATAATATGTAAATTTATATGTTAAAGTTACTTGTGATATTCCTATTCATAGCTTAATTACACATTTTAGCTTCCTTTTGTATAGTTCTTGTATTTGATAAATCATTTAAAGATGATTGTGTTGTCATTCCATGTAGTTTTAGTTAACACTATTCTTTTCCTTTTATAATTTGATTCAGCAATTAGCTGTAGTACACCAATCTCTGTAATTCAAATGTTGTTAATATTTGAGGTACTAATTATACTAGCATAGAATATGCATGCTGTGCTGTAGTCTTTTGTTTCAAAAACAATGACATACAGTTTTGTCAAGAGGCTTGTTTCTTGGGCTTGCTGGAAACAGCATTGTTCAAAGGTGGCAAGATAAAACAAAAGGCCAATATTACATTTATGGAAACCAAATTTGTTTACCTTTGATATATAAATCCACACACAAAAATCTGTAGTTTTAAAAATTGATTTTCAAAGTGTTGCTCAATATAATGGATAATTTATGTATATGTCTATCTAAGTGAAAAATGATAAAACAGCAAAACTTTAGTTGTTGATGGCCAAATGATATAATTAAAAATTAGTGTCTAAAAATAGGTTCTGAATCATTATTCATATTATATTAAAAATCTGATTAAAGGTCTTCTATTACTTAGAAGACAGACACTAAAGATGGCATCATGGTATAGTGGAAAGAACTCTGGATTTGAGGCCAGTAGTCCTGGATTCAAATCCCAATCCTGTTTCCTGTGTGACCTTAGGCAATTCACTTTAAAATTAATTCAGTACACATTTATTAAATGCTTTCTTTCCATGTGCATCACTCTACATTAAAGTCTTATTATGATGTCTATTTATGTCTTGAAGGTGACACTGTATTCTTGGGGATTAGGCCAGTACAGTACAAGTGCTGGAAGGTCTCACCAAGTGGGAAGGGTTTCAAGCAGTGGTTGGATGGTACTTCTGTGATTATCTGAGGGTGGGCTTGTTTAGAAGGACGTTATCATGAAGTTGCCTGCAGGGTGATGAATTTTTTTTGTGTGATAGTCCTTTTTAAGGACTACCAAATTATATGTGGGTTGTTTTTTACATCAGTGGAACCAGCAGCCTGGCCTACAGTAAGCACTTAATAAATGCTTATTGATTTTTTTTTAAATCATAGTTCATCGATGTCAGTTGTATATGCTTAACATAAGAACATATTTGTATTAAGTATTAGAGAGGCAGTACATTATAGTAGATGGAATGCCTCCCTTGGAGACAAGGAAACCTGGGTTCATTATCAACCTCAGATGAATACTGGGTTTCTGCAAGTTACTTAACCTCTCACTGAGACTATAAGTTTCAGAAAAGGTATAGACTAGCTCTGGCAGAGGGAGTCTTCTCTCACCACCATAGGTACAGACCAAAAAAAACCCCAAATCCAAATTAGATGTTAGCTTGGGATTGAAAGGTTTGTTGTTGTTGTTTTTAAAACATACAATCTTTGACCACAAGGGACTTATAGTCTACTTTTCCAATGTATATATATTTAGGAGGGGTGATAGGATACATATACAGATATGTATAACATAAGGGGTCATGCAATCTGGTCAAGGAGAGGAGAGATCCAGGCAAAGTGCTCTAGGAAAATTGGAGGAGAGAACACTTTTAGCTGGGAAGATCAGGAAAAGGTATGGAGAAACTTCTGTAGATGTAGATCTAAATTTTAGAGCAGGGGACTTCAGAGGATATCTGCTCCAACCCTTTCATTTTACAAAGGAAGAAACAAAGTAGCACTTTAGCTGAGCTGGGGAGGAAGAGAAATATTCCAGTAGGCTAAGATGTAGAGATAGTACTTTCCAGTTGTGGGGAGGAGGTAGGGCAATTTGGGTAAATTCTTAGAACTAAGAGATGATATGTCACATTTGAAAACAGTTATTGGTTCAATTTAGGTGAGATACAGGGTACATGAGGAGGGAATTGTGTGAGCCAAGATTGGAAAGATAAGTTGGAGCCAGATTGTTGAGGGCCTTGGATTCCCCAATCAGTAGTTTGTATTTTATCCTATGAAAGTAGTAAGTAACTAAAGATCTTTGAGGAGAGGTGTAACACTGACAGATTTAGGCATCAGGAAAATTCTTTGGCAGTTCTGTATAGGATGGATTGGAGAAGGGAAAGAGTTCATCTCTGTGGGCCTCAATTTCTTCATTTGTAAAATGCATGTGTTGGAGCAGATGGTCTTTACAATTCAGCTTTAAATTCTATGAATATTGGTTGCTGAAGTACCTCTGCATTTCTGTAGAAATCTCTTTGCAGCTAGGGAACCTATTTGGGTGATGTTAGCCATTTCTAGATGTTTGTAAAACCACTCTTTAGTACCTTGAATGAAAGTTCCCAATCTCTGCCTCAAACTGCTAATGTATAATTTATCTAACATTGCAGATGGCAAATTCTTAAAATTTGAATTTTTATCAAAAGTATTTTTCTTTGTTTAATCATTAAAATATTTTTGCCAAAAAGAGTAATTAAATTATTCATATCTTTTGACCCATCAATTCCCCCTACTGCATATATACCTTCAAGAAGGTCAAAGACAGAAAAAGTTCCAATATATACATACCATAATATTTATAGCTATACTTTTTATGGTAACACAAAATTGAAAACAAAATGGGTGTTCATCTACTGGGGAAAGGCTGAAAAAACTATGGTATGTGAATGTACAGGAATATTATTGTGAAATAAGAAATGCACATGAGGAATTCAGAGAAACACAAGACTTCTATGAACTGATACAGTGAAATAAACAGAACTAGAACAGTAAACACATTTATTGTAACCAAAGACCACTAAAAAGGAAATGAACTCTGAGTAAGTGAAAAGTCAGTGTTGGTCCTGGTGACTAAATAATGAACATACCTTTCTTCTCATGGATGAGACAGGACTGAAGAGGGCAGAATGTCATGTACCTTATCAGGGTTTTTCTTAACTTTTTTTTTTTTTTACATGGAAGAATTTAGTTAGAAGATGGGGAGAGATATGTCAAGATGGGACAATAATGTAAGAAAAAAGGCACCAATAAAAATTATTTTTACAAAAATAAATATTTTTTCCTAGGGTAAGTATAAAATTCTACTGAAGTACCGAAGAGAAGTTGATCGAGTACTACTTTGGTCCCAAATATTGATTGGGCCTCCTAGTGGATGAAGTCTTTCTGAAATCATTCTGCTTGTCATTTCTCATAGAACAATAATATTCCATTACAATCATATGTTATGGCTTGTTTAGCCATTCCCCAATTGATGAACACTCCTTGGATTTCCCATTCTTAGTCACCATAAAAGGAATTTCCATAAATATTTTTGTACAAATAGGTCTTTTTCTCTTTTTTGGGATATCTTTGGGATATAAACCAAGCAGTGGTATTGCTAGATCAAAGGGTATGCATAGTTCCAAATTGCTCTCCAAAATGATTGGATATGTTCACAACTCCACCAATAGTAGATTAGCATCCCAGTTTTCCACATCCCCTCCAATATCCAATATTTTCATTTTTTGGTTATATTTGCCAGTCTGATAGGTGCGAGGTGATACCTCTCTACCCTCTCTTCTTAGGATACCCCTTATATCTACCATTCCTGCGTATTCCCAGAGTGGAGATGGGCAATAGAAAATGTTGATAGGACTACATTTTAGAAAGAACATTGATAAGCTGATGAGTATCCACACAAGGCAATCAGGATGATGAAATCAGATGGCACTGACTTCATGACATATGAGGATTAGTTGAAGAAAGTGGGCATGTTTAACCGGGATAGGAGAAGACTTAGGGAATACATGGTAGTTGTGTCAAAGTATTTGGAGGATTATTATGTGGAAGAGGGGTTCAGTTTTTCTTGCTTGACTCCAAAGGGAAAAACTAAGAGCAGTGGATAGAAATTGCAAAGGTGTAAATTTAGGCTTGATATAAGGGAAAAATTATTAATAATTTGTGCTTTCTAAAAATGGAATGGATTCTCTGATAGAATTGTTATTCCTCACTGGAGATTTTTAAGCTTTTGGGTGTGATGTAAAAAGAACTCTTGTTAGGGATTGGGTTAGATTAATTAAATGGCCTCATTGCTCAACTCTGAGTTTCTGACTACAGAATGGTTCATTTCATAAAACAGTATACTTTGTCCATGTAATTTAGTACATTTTGGGGGGGCGGTATTAAAATTTTTATTTTACTTCACTTTTAATTTATGGAATAAAACAAGCATTTCCATAACATAGTATAGTGAAAAAAATGATTACAGATGAAACTGCAAATCTCTACAAATTTCTTCTATTCCTTTTAAATATATAATAAAATGATCATGTAAATTTCTTTTTCTTCTCACCCCCCCACCCTAGAGATGGCTACTATTAAACACAAATAGGTGTGTGTGTGTGCGCGCGTGCACAAGATTATTCTATACATTCTTCTATTTAGCAGTTCTTTATCTAGATGTAGATAGCATCTTTGTTCATATGTCCTTTATAATAAATTTGAGTATGTATAATAGTCAAATGTATAATAGTGCCTCCCTTATCTTCTCCCCCCACCTTCCTAAATCATAATCTATACACTCTTCTAAAAATCCCTCCCTTACTCTGTCCCCCAGTTTTTCACCTCTTTCCATGTTCAGAAGACTTCTACAGGGGGCAGCTAGGTGGCGTAGTGGATAAAGCACCAGCCTTGGATTCAGGAGTACCTGAGTTCAAATCCAACCTCAGACACTTACTAGCTGTGTGACCCTGGGCAAGTCACTTAACCCTCACTGCCCGCAAAAAAAAAAAAAAAAGACTCCTACAACTTTCTAGATGTATACATTGTTTTCTCTTCAACCAAGATGAGAGTAAGCTTCCAACATTACCAGCTCTCTACCTCCACCTGCTTCCTCTGATTTAGTTCTTCCTTTCATGCCCATTTTTATGAGATAATTGTTCCTTTTTACCTTTTCCTACCCAATTTTATTTTTTACAATCACCCCATTATACACAACTCATCCCCAGCCTTTCTTTCAAACTACCTTAGTAATGATGACGGTTTTAAGAATTCCGGTAACATTTTCATATATAATAAGTAAACAGTTTGACCTTAATAAGTGATTTATAATTAGTCTTTAATGTTTTCCTTATATTTCTTTTGGATTTTTTATATTGAGTTTTCCAGTTGAGTTCTGTTCTGGTTCCAAATAGTCTTTCAAATGTCCAAATTCTTTCAAATGTCAAAAAATGTCCATTTTTTTCCATTTAGGACTTACTTAACTTTGCATTTTTAATCTTAAGGGCTTCTTCATATCAAACAGGGCACCCCACAACACTTGTTCTGCTTTAGACTAAAGGGGTCAGAGGATTCAGCATAAATGTAAAATGTTGTTCATGTCAAATATTCCTTCCCTCTGAGATTGCTTCCAATATATACAGTATGTATGTGTGTATGTATAGTATATACATAATTGCTCGAATATTGCCCTCTTATTAGAATGTGAACTTCTTGAGGGGAGAGGATGTGCATCTTTTTATTCATAACTTAGCAAAGTGCATGGCACATAGTAAGTGTTTAATAAATGCTTGTTGACCTACTTACTGACTGTCTAGAGAATTGCTTAGAGGTATCATCTTTGGCATATTCCTTCTATCTATCCAGAAAAATTATATTATATATACTATTATATTATATATTATAATATATATTATATATGTGTGTGTGTATATATATATGTATATATATATATACACACATGCATACACACATATGAATTCCAAAAGAAGAAAACAGATCTTGCTTAAATTCACATTCCCTATCACAATACATGGGTAAAGGCAAACCAAAGAGAAGCTTATTTAGGATATCTGCAGTTATTCCTAATTCTTCGCAGTTATTTTATTTGATGAGACCCTGATAGTGGGAATCAGAGCTCTAACAAGCATATAAAAAACAAGCCCAAAGACATACAAGGAAAGTTGGGGACAGACAACAGACACTGTCTTGCTGAGGGCCTCAAAGGCTCTCCAAACCTTTTAAAGGGACACACACCTCTGAGAACAGACAAGACTGATAATTCAGAAAAATCTTCTCACAGCAGTTCACCAGAGGTGATTAAACAGGTTTTCTTTTACAGGATCTTGTTTCTAAAAATCCTGTTGAAACAAAACAAAACAGGATTCTCCTTAAGGAGTCTCTTGGATTTAGAATAGAACAGTTCAAGCTACACAGGCATGATCAGGAGGAATCCAATGCTTGAACAAGTGGTGTTTATGGATAGCAGTTTTCTCCAGCCCCCTAAGTAGATACTTAAACAGAATCTCTCTTACCTGAGATCTAATCTAAGAAAGGAAGTGGAGGAGGGAGCAGCCAGTGGCTTATTCTTAACTTTTCTGTGTTTAGGATCCCCAATCAAGGCACCAATCTATCAGTATAAAAACATATAACTTAAACAGTACGATTAAAACAACAGGTGAGAAGGAAATTTGTTTAGGGATTTGTGGGTACATGGAGGATTCCGCAAAAAAGTCCTCTTCCCCATAGCAGAAAGGAGATTTTTTTTAATGCCCTGGTAAAATAATGTTATTTTGAAAGCAGTCTGTAACTGTACTTAAAGTTAGTGAATGGGGGGAAATGACACACAAGTAATAGTTTGGTAATAATACCAAAAAAGTTGGATATCAATAATTCATCCATAAACTTGCTCTTTCATCAATAAAATTTTTATGAACATGAAATATATATATCGAGGATATCTTTGATGACAGTTTGAAAAGATACCAGGCAGGCTGTCAGGTCAAGTCAACAAGCATTTATGAAGTACCTACCATGTTGTAGGAATTGTATTAAACTCTGGGGATAAAAATAAAGGCAAAAACACTCTCCTTGCCCTTAAAGAGCACAATACAGGATAAATTGGGGATAATTTCAGAGGGGAGGCACTAGCTTTAAGGGGAACTGAGAATGGTTCCCTGCAGAAGGAAACCAGGGAAGACAGGAGATGGAGATAAGGAAGGAAATAATTCCAGGTACAGGGGATAGCTAGTGAGAATGCTTGGAGTCAGGAGATGGAGTGCTTTGTTCAAGAAATAACAAGGAGGCCGCTGTATCACTGGATCAAAGAGTAAGTGGAGGGGGCAAGGAGTAAGGTATAAGAAGACTGGAAAAGCAGGAAGGAGATAGGTTATGAAGGACTTTAAAAACAAAACAGGGGATTTTATAGTTTATCCTGAAGAAAGTAGGGAGTCACTGAAGCTTATTGAATGGGATGGGGTGGGTGATATTAGGAGATTTGTATTTTATATAAAGAAGATGAGTTTTGATTGCTGAGTAGAGGATGGACTAGGAAAAAAAGAGAGACCTGAGGCAAGTAGACAACCAGCAGACTATTGCAGTAGTCAAGGTATGAGGTAATGAGGGCCTCAATCAGGGTGATGACAGCATTAGGAGAAAAAGGAGTACATGTGATTAAATATTTTAAAGGTAGAAACTAGAGCATGTGTTAAAGATTGGATCTGGGAGGTGAGAGAAAGAGTCAAGGATAACACCTAGGTTGAAAATCTGTCTGACTTTCTACATCAGATCATATGGTCAGAGTTGCATAGTTGACTGAAAAGTGCAAACTATATAAAATTTCACTGAGTTTATTATTTGTTGATCATAGAGAATTGACTTGGTAAAGCAGAAATACGTACTGAAGATCTTACTCTGAGTTGTTCTGAAATATTGAGATTATATAAGTTTCCTTGGTAAATGCACTCACATAGAAAATTCTTTTTTTAATGATCCTCTGACTGTTATTCATCAAATGAAGCATGACATGTAGGGTCGCTGGAGATGTTTATCACTGCAACGGATAATTTTAGCATAGCATTCCACATGGAAGAGGGATTTGCTACACTTGCTGAGGTCCTACAAATGACACTATGCTGAATGAAACAAGTCCCATAATACTATAGAGCCTTCTTAATGAGATCTCTAACCACTCCAAAGAGTTTGACCCAGTCATTTATAACAGAAAAAATCAAATGGATGAAGAATAATATTGTCTAGACTATTATGCAATATTGAGTTAGGCCATCTGTAAGTACATATTGGAGAGATACTATAGATAGATGTTGGACTGGACCCAGAATTTAATAGGTAAGGAAAGTGGGCTGGATTGCATTTAGTAAAGTGTGTTGCAATTGTGGCTATCCTAAGCCATACCCTGAAACAATAAATAGAGATTGATATTCTCTCTAAGTAGATATTCTTAGAATAATTTAATTAATAAATTTGTCTTATTCAGAGTTGTCCCCCAAACACAGAATTTAAAATTTTTCTTCCATACTATGAAATGTTAAGAGCTGTAGTGGAAGCTGTCTTCAAGTTAGGTGGATCCTCCAAGAAGAATATATGGGAGGACCTGGTCAAGTCCACAGAGTAAGGAGGTAACAAGAACTTATTAAACATCTGCTAGAAGTTGTAGGTAGGCACTGGGAATACAAAGAGAAAACAAAACAGTCCCTGGAGAAGTATTCACATTGATGAGATTATAGATTATAAATGCAGATTACAGTGAAGAATTTCTATTTTATAGAATGATTATTTAAATCATAAAGAGTAACATATTTTCCTTATAAACACTTCTTATTTACCATCCCTAGCACATTTCTTTAATTTAATGACTACAGCATTCTAGTGTCTTAAATCTTTTGAATCCTTCCTGGATTCAAATTCCATAATAGAATGAATAGTTTGGTTGATAATTGCCTTAAAAAAAACCCCAATGATTGGAAAAGATGACTTCCAAGTGCTTTGTATTATTATAAACATGAGATAGAATTATATACATACACCCCCCCAAAGAATAGCCGTGGCTTGCAATATTGGCATTATACTTGACTGACCCCTTTTCCTCATCATACATATATAGTCAGTTGCCAAGTCTTGTCACTTTTATTTCTATGATATCTCTTACATCGGTTCCCTTCTCTCTACTCATAAAGCCACCACTCTCCACCCAACTGCTAACATGCTTTTCCTAAAATGCACATCTGCTCGTGTCAGTCCCCTATTCAATAAACCCATGTGATTCCCTGCTATCTCTCTAATCAAATGGAAGCTACTATTTAACTTTAGCTCTTTATACTCTGGCCCCAACTTACTTTTCCAACTTTATTTTATCTCTGTGCTCTTCAACCAGGATACTGGTTGTGTCCCATACCTGGAAGGCATTCCTATTTTAGCTCTACCTGCTTCAAAGCTCTGTTCACGTGCCACCTTCTAATGACTTTCTAGATTCCTCCATATGTCAGTGCCCTCTCTCTCCCCCAATTTGTTTGTTCATCCAGGTCTCATTAATTTAGCACATTGTTTGTTTCCAGCTTTTTTGCTATTATAGAACATCTATTTTTCATTTTCACTATACGATAGGCCTACATATTTTTCTTATTCTTAACTTTTCTGTGTTTAGGATCCCCAATCAAGGCACCAATCTATCAGTATAAAAACATATAACTTAAACAGTACAATTAAAACAACAGGTGAGAAGGAAATTTGTTTAGGGATTTGTGGGTACATAGAGGATTCCACAAAAAAGTATTTTTCTAGTGATACCTGTACTTGGTGATTTCTTTCACCCAATTTCCCACATGTAAATCATTATTGACAACATGATGTGATTGATTTATATCAATCTTTTGTCTTTCTAAGCCTTTTTTTTGGGATAACTGTAATTTTTATTCTGGAATTATATCACTCCATGATTTATAGCTCTGTCATCACTGGGAGAGCATTGACTTTAAAGAGCTGAGTTTTTGCAGCCACAACAGCTTATAATTATTGAAAGTTCCATAAAATTTCCCAAATATGATTCAGTTTTATCTCCTCCTCCTGAAAATTTCAGATTCAGCTCATTATTCATCAGCAATACCTATCCAATGTACCTATCTTGATAGTTATGTTTGTCACATCTTGGATAATTAAACTGTGTGGAGGATACCTTGCTTAAACCTTTAAATCTGCATTTTTCCCCTAATAAACTGAATGGGTTTTTTTTGAAGCCAAGAAACAGATTATAGTGAAATCTGATATTCTCTATATCTTTTAGCTATGTGACAACAAAAATATAATTTGTTATAGAAGATGTTTATAAAAGCTTGCCTGTTCAAGTTTCAAATTCTATCAAGGACACCCTTAATGTTTTTATAGACCATTCTCATAAAAATTAAAGAGATGAAAAAATAGGTACATAACTTATTAGTTGTTAATATGCTCTTAGTCACCTTTTTGAGCAGGTAAGAATAGTATCTGTAATCTTTTTTAGCCCTTAGAATCCTCCCCTTGGTAGTGATCTCAGTGTATAAAACTATGCTGCTTCCAGCATGCATATTTTCTAAAAGCATTTGGTTAGATGCAATCACTCATATTGTCTTCATCTTATTAAGTTTTTGTTTCTCACATATAGGGTAACGAGGTGACAGAAATAAAGTTCAAGTGTCATTGTTCCTTTTTTGCCTTACAAAAAGACTGGCAGATTTGTTCCATTTTATGTTTATCTACCTTTTGGTTTCATCTACTAGTGTTCTCAGGATAATTTAGCTTCACTGGATCTCATACCAAGCTCTCTGCTCATTCATTTTTTCCTAGATTGCTTTTTTGAGAAGCTTTACTTTTAATCAGCTATCATCTTTCTCCATAATTTTTTTTTTTTTTGGTGAGGCAATTGGGGTTAAGTGACTTGCCTAGGGTCACACAGCTAGTAATTGTTAAGTGTCTGAGACTAGATTTGAACTCAGGTCCTCCTGAATCCAGGGCCGGTGCTCTATTCACTGCATCACCTAGCTGCCCCCATAACATTTTTAATATAAGTTTTATTGATGACTTTTGTTTTTAAATCATAGTCACTTCTGGATCTATCAACCCTGTTCTTTCCCTCCTTTTCCCGTGATCACCTTTGTAACAAAGAAAACATGTAAAACAAAATCAGTCAACCTTTATAGCAGTTGAATATAACATTGTGCACCTGCAATTCCCTACTTCTCTCCTGAAAGGAAGGAGGTGTGTTCCTCATCTGTTTTTTAGGATCGATTAGTTATTACAATCACCCAGAGTTCAGCTTTATTTTAGTGTTATTTCATTAATAATATTGTGTGTTATTGTTCTCCTGGTTCTGGTCAGTTCACAATGTATTAGTTCATACAAGGTGTTCCATGCTTTTCTAAATTCATATTCATCATTTCTTATTACATAATAATATTCTACTGCTTTAAATATCCCATACTTTGTTGCATTCCCAAATTGATGGATATCACTTTGCTTCCATTTCTTTGCTACCACAAGAAGTAGTGGTGTGATTATTTCAATATAAATGGGCCCTTTTTTCTTGGTTTTGATTTGGGAATCTCTGGGTCAAAGTATATGAAGAGTTGGTGAATTTCTCAATTCCAAATTGATTTTGAAAATGGAAAGTTTTTTTTTCAGGAATTTCATGGATTAATTCGTAGTTTCACCAATAGTGTATTAGTATTTCTGCCTTTTCCTTAGCCCCTCAAACTTTGACTTTTTCCATCTTTGCCAATTTGTTGTTGCTAAAAGAGTAAAATGAAACTTAAGAGTTTTCATCTCTATTATTAGTCATTTTGGTTGTTCATAGTTTACAATTCTTTTGGAAACTTCATATCCTTGACCTATCTATTGGGGAATGCCTTGGTCTTATTTATGATAATTCTCCTTATGAGCACTTTTTTGTTTGTTTGTTTGTTTGTTTTTTAGTGAGGCAATTGGGGTTTAAGTGACTTGCTCAGGGTCACACTGGATTTGAACTCAGGTACTCCTGAATCCAGGGCTGGTGCTCTATCTACTGTGCCACCTAGCTGCCCCATGAGCACTTTTTCTTGGTTGGTTTTAGAATTCATCCTCTAGGCATTGTTTCCATTGTTCTCTATTTAAAATAAAAATTATATGGCCTTTTGTATCTTGGTCTTATGCATTTGAAACTTAATATGTTTGTGATGTTTTGTAAATAAGTTTATATCATAAACCAGTATTTCCCACATAGTCTATGAAATGGAATAAGACCATTAAAATAAACTGAGGGGACAGCTAGGTGGTAGAGTGGATAAAGTGGGTGCTTGGATTCAGGAGGATCTGAGTTCAAATTCTGCCTCAGATACTTGACACTTACTGGTTGTGTGACCTTGGGCAAGTCACTTAACCCTCATTGCCCTGCAAAAAAACCAAAAAACAAACAAACAAAAATTCGAGATGTTTAAAATTAATGGTGAGGAAGACATCCTATCCTGTCACTTTCAAAGTGCAAATATTGGGTTGGATATTGTAGAAAAGAAAGAAAACTTTAGAGCAGGAAAAGGAACTTTAGTGTATTGTCTGATCCCCTTGTTGAGATAAGTATACTTTGGGTGATGCTGGAGGGTGGAAGTCATGGAACACAACAGTTTTTCAAAACAATTAAAGTTGTGGATCATTCAAAGGACAGTGTGCAGCAGCATATTTCTCATAAAGAACTGTACAAGAGAAGCAGTGAAAATTACTGATGTCATCAGAGATACTTAGATGAGAACAAGAGGTAGGCTCTAGCTAAAAAAAGAGGTTGTGTGGCAAGAATAAGAGATAACATGCGCCACTGTTACACACACAATGAGATTTAGGGGAATTTCTCTAATACATTGGGGACTCCTGTAGAGGATTTATGAGAGGACATGAGCAAGAGTTGGACAGGATAAAAAGGTGTGGATGCACAGTTGGAGGGAAAACTTAGCTTGAGGAATTCCCAGAGCCACTGAAATAAAACTAGATCATGAAGGTGACTCATATTTTTCTTCTGCTTCAAATAATTTTTTTCAAAAGTAGTTTATCAAGAAAATTCATATATAAAAAGGTAATGAAAGGTAACAAATTCTCTAGTGACTATAAATTCCTAAGTTAAACTCTTTGTGGTATTACAATTTGCCTCTTTAGATAGTTTTCAAAAAAGTAATTTATCTCACTTGGAAACTTTTAGGTGTAATTTTAAATAGTTATTAAGTGAAGTTCCAGGGAAACTGTTCCTCATTGAAAACCATAGTTTTACAATACAGTTTTAAAGCATTCATCTAGAGTATGTATAATTGTGACATGTTTAATTTCTGACTGCTTTATTACCTACAGTAATTATATACAATAACCTTCCTACACTGCAGCAAGTATTTCCAGGGTAATGAGAACAAAACAAAAAAGGATTGTACAACCTCAAACAGGATGAAATCACTGTTTGAGAGTAGGACTGCATCATTTATTTATATTATCAAATAAATTTCAATTTAAAATCAAGTGCCATTTTCTTTCTTTCTCTTTCTCTTTAAAGTGACTCTGAATCATACTGAACACAACCTAACTGTGTCTCAGATTCCATATCCCCAAACATGGTATGTGTTTTATGTCGACAAGTTTACGTGCGATGATGACTTTGAAAATTCTGAATTAGAAGACATCTCATTTGAAATGATATTACTAAATCCAGATGCTGCGGGGAATCCATTGGATCATTTTAGTGCTGGGGAGTCTGGTAAGGATAATTTTCCTTTAAATTGTATTATTTAATATAGCCATATATAATTATATGTGTATATATTACATGTATGTATATATTATGCATATATACTCTATGTGTGTGTGTCTGTGTGTAGTGGGCAGGTAGGTGGTGCAGTGGATAAAGTGATGAGTCTGGAATCTGGCCTCAGACACTTAGTAGCTGTGTGACCCTGGGCAAGTCACTACTTCAGTTTCCTCATCTGTAAAATGAGTATAAGAAGGAAACGGTAAACTACTCCAGTATCTCTGCCAAGAAAATTTCAAATGGGATCACAGAGTCAGGTGTGACTGAAAAATGACTCAATAACAACTATAACTATATATATGTATATGTGCGTGTGCATATGTATGTATGTATGCATGCACATGTACATATATGTATATATAGAGAGAATCAGATTGAGGATTTGGGCAAGTCTAAAACTCATTATGTAGGAATAGAGACTGATCCAAACTCTATCCCTTGCCTTTTGCCTCATGCCAAATTTTAACTTTGAATTTTAACTTGTGCCGTTATACCATACTTGTGGTTGTGACTTAATCATACTGTACCACCTTCCTTGTACTACCTATACATCCTTGCCATACCAGCCCAGCCCAGTATCCTGACATGGCCTCTCTTGATCTGCCTCTGTGTGTGTGTGAACACCTTTTTATAAGTTTGGAAGTGAATATAATTAGAATCATTAACCCAATCTAAGGAAAAGGAAGTGTTACCAAAACTACCAGGTTTCTTTTTATAATACATTACCATCAAATGGTTCTTGAAAACTACTTTATTCGTTGACTGAAATATCTAACAAGTCTTATGCTATTTTTTTCTCCATAGTTTAAAATATGACAAGTTCCAAAATGTTTTAGGAAAACTTTGGTTTATAAGTTGAGCCCCTAGAAAAATTTTCCTCCTATGTGGCATCATGTATGAAATTTGAGTTTCCAGTGAATCACTTCCCATTAGTCCTTTACTTAGCTTATTTCCAAACTTCACTCTTAAATGAGGAAAATGGTTTCAACTGTGCCCCTTTCCAGAAGAGAGGTGACTTACCAGATATTTATCGAAGGTATTTTGAGTTGTAAAATTATGTTACAAATATTTGCAGTTAAGGCTAAATGTGATCATTATGTGTAATCAGATATAATTCTGTATACCCACCATGCTTGAGTTGGTCCTTTTTTTTGGGGGGGGTGGTAGACTCACTCTTTGCAATAGAAGAAAAAAATACAAGTGACTTATGTTTGAGACTGACAGTACTCTTCTGGTTATTAACACATTTATGAACAGAACAAAGTAAAATGCTTAAAAATTCAAAGTGCTATTGATTGAAAACATGCAAATCAAAACAATTCTGAGGTACTATCTCATATCTAGTAGATTGGCTAATAGGACAGAAAAGGAAAATGACAAATATTGGAGTGGATATGGGTAAAATGAGACACCAATGTACTGTTGGTGGAGTAGTAAACTGATTCAGTCATTCTGTAGGCATTTGGGGACTATGCCCAAAGGGTTATTAAACCATGCATGCCCTTTGCCCTAGCAATACCACTACTAGGTCTGTATCCAAAAAGCATTAAAAAACAAAAAAGAAAAGGACCTATATGTACAAAATATTTGTAGCAGTTCTTTTCTGGTGACAAAGAATTGGAAATTGAGGAGATGTCCATCAATTGGGACTGAACAAATTATAGTATTTGATTATGATGAAATACTATTGTTCTATAAGAAATGATGAGCAGGATGCTTTCAGAAAAACTTGGAAAGATTTACATGAGCTGATACAAAGTGAAATGTACTGTGTACAAAGTAATAGCAATATTGTGAGATTATCAGCTGTGAATGACAACTATTTTCAGCAATACAATGATCCAAGACAACTCTGAAGGATTTAGGATGAAAAGTGCTATCCATCCTCGGAGAAAGGACTGATAATGTCTGAATACAGATTGAAGCATATATTTTTTTCTTTATTTTTCTTGAGTTTTTTTTTGGTCTGTTTTCTTTCACAATACAACTAATATGGAAATGTTTTACATGACTACATGTGTATAACCTCTATTAATCTGCTTGTCTTCTCAATGAAGGGGGGAGGAAAGGGAAGAAGGGAGAGAAGTTGCAACTCAAAGTTTTAAAAATGAATGTTAAAAATTGTTTACATGTAAAAAAGAAAAAAGAAAATAATAAATTCAAAAAGAAAAAAGTCAAAGTGGTTCTTCAACAGTAGTTATGCTAAATATTTATATACCCAAATAGTATAGTTTATTTTGAAGAACAAGGAAGAGATTCACATGTTAACCAGGTGTGGTCGGATTGGACAAATTTTCATTGGTATGTGGTCCAGTTACTTCTTTAATACCTCCACCTTTTTGAGAATAAAGTATTGGTGTACAGTTCCATACCTGAGAAGAAAGCTAGTGTATATTCTCTCCCTTTTCCCTCATTACTTTTCCTTATCCTTACACCAGAATTTCAGTACATCACATGTGAAAGGTTACCATTCCCCTTCTCCCTACCAAGCTGTATAATTTCACAATTATCTTTCACCAAATTCATCTCAGTACTCTCATTTGCTTTCAGCAAAAGAGGAAAAATAACATTGACCAGTTAGGTGTACGAAAATTACGAAGAATTATGCTCAATTTGGTTTGTGTTCAGATTTATGTATTTCATAACACAGGTAACATTCACCATCCATTTCATGCTCCCTTTAATTTTCTTGGGGGCAGCTAGGTGGTACAGTGGATAAGGTACCAGCCCTGGATTCAGGAGGACATGAGTTCAAATCTGGCCTCGGACAAAAAAAAAGTATATTTTCTTTCTTTTGAGTTTACATGTTTTACTCTTCAGTGCCATCTTTTAAGATTAAACTTAGTTTTCAGAACATATTGTTTCCTTCTGATGAAGGGTAAGCAACTGAATAAAATTTACATTGGTGACTGAAAAGTAAGTGAAAATGTTTTTTCCCCCATTAGAACTGTATTTATGTAAAAGAACAGTGAATTCAAAACAAGGAGTACATTTTTTCCATAAAAATATTTTATTATTTTCCAGTTACATGTAGAGATAGTTTTCAACATTTTTTATAAGATTTCTAGTTTCAAATTTTCCCCATCCTTCTTCTCCCTCCCCCTCTCCAAGACAGCAAGTAATATGATACAGGTTATTTATCTACAATCACATTAAACATATTTCTGTATTAGTCATGCTGTGAAAGAAGAATCGGAGCAAAAAGGAAAAACCTCAAAAAAGAAAAACAACAACAAAAACAATATAGTATGGTTCAATCTACATCTAGATTCCACAGTTTTGTTTTGTTTTTTTCTGGATTTGGAGAGCATTTCCCATAATAAGTCTTTTTTATTACTGAGAAGAATCAAGTCTATCACACTTGATCAACACATAATGTTGTTGATACTGTGTACAGTGTTCTCCTGGTTCTGCTTATGTCACTCAGCATCAGTTCATGTAAGTCCTTCCAGATTTCTCTGAAATCCACCTGCACATCGTTTCTTACAGCACAATAGTATTCCATTGCATTCATATATTACAACTTGTTCAGCCATTCCCCAATTGATGGGCAACCCCTCAATTTCCAATTCCTTGCCACCACAAAAAGAGCAGCTATAAATATTTTTGTACATATGGGTACAAGGAGTATATTTTTAAACTATCTTGTAGGCAATCAAGGTAAGAATGATTTATGTAAACTTCAATGAAATTTCATTCTGTGGGCAAAATGCTACCCATGGCTGCACAAATGTCTTCAGTCCAATTCATTTTATGCATTGCTGTCTCAGTGAAATAATTTCCTCTGCTGATTATTATCTTAGGATCTGGAAGTGTCATTCATACTGAAGAATCCCAAAATATCTTTCTGGTTATATGAGTTTCATTTTCAAAAGTCCTTTCCTCCTATTACTTGGTAAATAGTGAAGGACTTTTTCTTTCACAGTAGAGTTGTAGACTTATGAAACTTGCCATTTTCTCCCTTATGGTAAGATTCTAAATAAAAGAAAGATGGTTTTAACTCACTAATACTGAAGGGTAAAAGGAAACCATATCAGCATGATATAGTGGGGTTGGCCTTGGGATCAGAAAAACCTAGGTTCAAGTCCAGCCTCCAAACACTGACTAGTTGTGTAATCTCAAGTTAGTCATTTAATGGCTCAGTAACAAAACTATGTTTGCTGATTTGTACCTTTTATATGAAATCTTTCTTAGCTCTCATCCTCCAAGTGCTTTCTCTCTTGAACAGGAAAAAAAATATACATATTTATCTTGAATTTATTTTGTGTGTGTGTGTGTGTAGTATCCGCATACATACATACATATATAGTTATATATACACAAAAATATACATGTTGTAGATAGATAAATAAAACATTAATTTAGTGCTTACTATATGCCAGTCACTGAACTCAACATTTAGGATATAAATATAAACAAGCCAGACAGTTTCTGCCCTCCAAGAGCTGACATTCTGATGTGGGAAGACAACACATAAAGGAAAGGTGGCTTGTGTAGTGGGTGACACACATGGTCACCACAGATAAAGGGCACCGAAAAGGAGTGGGGAAGGGAGATGGAGGAACTACATATGTGGTAGCATGGGAAGCTTGATTTGGAGCTAAGTGGCAGAGAAATGAGAAGTAGAGGGAAATTCCACACTGTTAGTTCCCTCATACAGATAAAATCATAGGCCAGAGAATGAAAGCAAAAACTTAATAAGCATAAAATAGCATAATTTAAATAGAACTGATTGATTTCAGTTATGGTACCCATGTTTTCTGCATTTGCTATAGTGAAATGGGCAGCATTCCTAGTCCCCATCTAGTTTCCTTATGAGAAATAACACTGATCAGATGGCGACTCTACCTCTTTCAGACATGTATACACTATATCAGTATTGATAAACTCCTCTAGGTAATAGGAGAGAAAATGTATGCTCCCACCTGTAGTTTCCTTATTTGTTCCTTTAAATCTAAATATAGTGATGTAGTATAGCTTAATGTTTAGATTATGAGTCTTGGAGTCAGGAAGAACTGGTTTAAGTCCTTCCACTGACACATACTGATTGACTTTGTGACTGTGGACAAATCACTTAATATTTCAGTGCTGCAAACAGCTCTTTAAGACTAGAAGTTATAGATGAGTTGCTGAAGTACATTGATGGTGGGGTCTCCATACCAAGAGCTCCCTGTACTGATGAATTCACAAGTTTAAACATAGCTTTTCACCTGGATGTTCAAATCATCCTTCATTAAAGTCTTCATCAGGGTTCACAAGTGATCCTGAGACAGTGTAAATTGTTATAGGTTCTGCAAAGCCTTTGAGCTTGGGATCAATGATGATCTGTGTGTCAGTGGTACAACCATTACTGGAATGCTTCCCAAGAGATGAATTTCTTTAGTCACAGGAATTCACAAATGTTGGCTCAGGCAGAATGGATGCTATATCTATGGAGGTTGTCACCACGTTGATAAAATCAGATCCTTAAAGTTTTGTAACATTGGTGCCAGAATGGACTATAGCCTAGAATTCAGTTTATGTGGAGCAAGTGGGACACCCAGTGGCTAAACTATTTATTGGCTTTTCCTTTTTTCTATTTTCATACTATTCCTTGCTTTCATCAAACACTCATGATTGAACAATTTCTTGAATATATCCCATCCTGGTTATCCCTGTAGATATTTTTATTTATCTTTCAATAACCGTTTCCTCCCGCATTTTCTTTAATAAGAGTGTTTATGGTAGAAGTGTTGATCTCTGTTCTATCTCCAAAAAAATGTTGAACTTTTGATTTGGTCACAAAATCTTCAATCTTAAATTTCAACCTTTTCAATTAAAAGTATTTTTCTGCTATCGTGAAATAAAGATAGAGATTTAAATTGAACATACCATTTATTTAATTTAAAATGAAACTTGCTATAACAGTAACCATTCATCATTTATTATTCTGTATTTCTTTTTTTTAAATTCATAAACAGATATCTGATTGCATAACCAAAAACTAAGGTCTTTTAATGAAAATTGCTTAATCCTTGCTATTTCTTATCTTGAAACAATGAAAGGTGGGCCACTGAGAGTTTGTATATTTGAAAGGATTATCCTCCTTACTCTCCCCTTATAATCCTGTTCTTTTTTTGGCTACTAACCTAGTCTCAGGGAAGTCTAGGAGTATAATAGAAGCAAGAGTTGACTGGAACCATTCCTACCACATGTTCATTCAGATATTAACCAGAAACTTGAGTTATGGAATTGGCTCCATGGATGTAAGATATAGTTAGCCAGACTTACCACCAAAACTATCATTTAAAAATTTCCATAACAAACATATTTCTTCATTAATTAACTGAGACAATTAGTTGTTGGGCCATCTTAAAGTGTACCAAACCACTGCCGACTATATACCAAGGTATGTATCTAACAAAAACAAATTCGTAGCTTTCACTTTAATATAAAAAAAAGCATTTTCGGAGAAAGACAAATCTATATATTGTATAAATTCATGCCAAATTAAAAGCATTTTTTGAACAAAATCAAAATACAGATTCTGTTGGTGAAACTATTAGAACCAGTACATTCACCTCAGTTCTTTGTAGCTTAATTGTAACCAAGGGAGGATGTTTATACTGTTTAAAATAAGGGACAAAATATTATAGCATGACTTGCTTTTTTATGGTTGAAATTTTGTTCTAAAATTAGAGAACTAGGTTTTTAAAAATAACATTTTCAATTCATCATCAAAAGCAAATAGTTATATGTGAGTCCAATTGACTTTGAAAAACCAAGTGTGATTCAGATTTAAATTTTTTTCTAGAAAATTTTTGTCAGAGGGATTTTGTAGACTTAGAAATATACCCTTAAGTTTTCAATTGATGCAAACCATATTTTTTTTCTCTTTCAGGGTTACATGAATTCTTTTTCCTCCTAGTCCTCATATACTTTGTGGCTGCCTGCATTTATGCTCAATCGCTGTGGCAAGCTATTAAGAAAGGAGGGCCCATGCACATGGTTTTAAAGGTCTTAACAACTGCATTGCTCTTGCAAGCTGGTTCAGCTTTAGCTAATTACCTGCATTTCTCCAGGTACCTTGCTACCATTGAGACTCACTCATTAAAGTTAATTAATTCTAATGAATCTTTCCAAATTATGGTTATTTTGATTATAAATTTTGTTTTAGAACTCTCTGGTTTACACTAACTCTACTCCTTTCCATTTCTTAGTTACTCCAAAGATGGAATAGGGGTCCCTTTTATGGGAAGTTTGGCAGAATGTAAGTATCTTTTTAAAATACATATATTTTCAACAGCCATTAGATTTTGTAATTATTTTTGGTTGTGTTTATGTTTTCTCTAAGGTCAGTAAGTTCAGTTGATTAAATTTTAGCACTAATTCAGCCAAAGCTGCAGATTCAGTCTCTATATGTACCACTTGGCTGTTTTTTTCAATAACCAATGCCTGTACCTATAATTCAATAAATCATTCTTCTAAGATAAAAACCAGTTCCTTTAGGTGATCACTTGAATTTTTTCCAAGTCTGGACCAATGGAAAAATTTCAGAGGGTAATCAATCATTCTACGTGACAATGATTGACATAGGTGCAATAATTGTCATGGTACAGGTCTGTATTTAATATTACTTGTCCTGCATTTTTATTTCTGGAGCACAGAATTAAATTGTAAAAATACAGCTAGGCTTGAGTATATACCGTTTCAAAATTGAGAATAAAAAAAATATGAGGACATACCTTGTAGAGCCTACCTTAAAATTCAGGTTCTAAGTATGAATATATCCTTCAGGGGTAGCATTCCTTATATTTCTGTTTCCCTCACATTTTACTGTCAAATGGGTTGTCATCTATCTGGATAGTTACTCACACTGGTCTAGGAATCCACTCTGCTTATCCTCTAGTCTGAGATTTTTTAAAATAGTAAGCCCGAATGTTACTTGTATTCACAAGCAAGACATGAATGCACTCTTGCAGTCCATATGCATTAACTTTGATTTATAAACAGGCTTATCCATTTTGTGGAGTGTTCAGGTCCCTTGTTTCTCTGCCTCTTTCAGGTTATTGACTTTTGTCTTTTACAGAATCATAAAATTCTCAGTTAGAGATCATCTAGTTCAAGCCAGCCATTATGTAGGTGAGGAAATTTACACATAGAGAGTTTAAGTAATTTGCCCAAAGTTGATCAGCTGGCTAATAAGAAATATGGGATTTGAACTAGTCTCCTATCAGTAGGACAAGTGTCCATTCCATTATACCATGTAGCTGCCAAACACTTCATTTGTACTTCTCTCAAGGGTTGATCAAGAAAAGTAAGAAAAACTTAAATAACAACCAAATAATGATATAGTAACAAAATAGCTATCTGTGCCATGTTTACCAAAAGTTAGGTTTTGTTTGTTTGGTTTTTTTAGTGAGGCAGTTGGGGTTAAGTGACTTGCCCAGGGTCACACAGCTAGTAAGTGTTAAGTGTCTGAGGCCGGATTTGAACTCAGGTACTCCTGACTCCAGGGCTGGTGCTCTATCTACTGTGCCACCTAGCTGCCCCCAAAAGTTAGGTTTTAATTTTTGTGATTAACAGATCCTGTATAAATATTGTATCAAAATCTATATTTTTATATCATTTGAAAATATCAGTCACTTAACAAAAGTGAATTTGGCATATCCTATCCTAAAATGAAAATATAAGGATATCTCAAAATCCAGAAGAAAAAAAAAAGAACTATGGAATCTAGATGCATATTGAACTATACTATCTCTATTTTTTTCTTTTTTGAGGTTTTTCCTTTTTGCTCTGATTCTTCTTGCACAGCATGACTAATGCAGAAATATGTTTAATGTGATTGTACATATATAACCTATATCGGATTGCTTGCTGTCTTGTGGAGGGGGAAGGAGGGGAGGGAGGGAGAAAAATTGAAACTAGAAATCTTAGGAAAACAAATGTTACAAACTATCTCTACATGTAACTGGAAAATAATAAAATACTTTTATGAGGAAAAAAAGAAAATACAAGCATAAGGGTAAAATAACCCATTACAAATATGACTATCTGGGGCAGCTAGGTGGCGCAGTAGATAGAGCACTGGCCCTGGAGTCAGGAGTACCTGGGTTCAAATCCAGCCTCAGACACTTAACACTTACTAGCTGTGTGACCCTGGGCAAGTCACTTAACCCCAATTGCCGCACTAAAAAAACAAACAAACAAACAAACAAAAAAACCAAATATGACTATCTGGTTTGACAGCAAACTATCAATTGATCCAATAAACTATATCATTATTAGTTATATTTGGCTTATGCTCTTTAAATTTTATTATGCAGTTAGCCTTATATCACTTTAAAAAATAGCTTCAGGTGAGAGGAGTGACTGTCCTAGGTAGCTTTCCAAAATGTAGAGAAAATTATAAAGAAATATATAGTTTGTTAAATTGTGATAAATTTTACCATGGACCAAATAAAAATTCATTAGTATGTAAAAGTGGTTCTGTATTTTTTGGCCTGCAGAAAAATAGTTTGTTAAACAGAAACCACATAAACCTAAAATGTTTTAAGTCTTTTTTGTTTACCTGATTTTATTGCTATTTTGTTACATCATTCATTAATGCCTTATCTGCATTAATATTCCTTTCATTGATGTCGACTTGCAATTTTAAATGATGGCCACCTGATGGCGCATCACACTAGTGTAATGGGCCTTGCTTCAGAACTTGAAACTGTGACTCTATACTGTTAATCCCTAGAGAACAAATCATGTAATAGTGATATGTCTATTACTATATTATTTCATATTAATGCTTTGTGTTAGAAAAGATTTACTCCAAACACTGTAGTTAGGTTAAAGAAACATAACATATTGTGTCCTACTCTGATTAAAAATCATAATGTTGCAGCACTTTCAGTGAAATAAATAACAAAGTATATGTTAAGAGAACTAAATTAAGGAATAAATATTAAAAACTCACTAATAATTGTAGCTTACATTTGTGTAAGATATTTTATAGTTTACAAAGTGTTTTCACAACAGTCTATGAAATAAATATGAAAGTATTTTTACCCCCATTTTACAGATGAGGAAATATTTTCAGAGAAAGGAAGTCAGATAGCTGATAAGCTGCAGAGCTAGGACTAGAGCCCAAATCTTTAGCTCCTCAGTCCAGTGTTCTTTCTGCTATATTGCATAGCTATCCAAAATTAGATTTAAGGTCTGTTTTTTCTAGAGGTATAATGTAGATACTTCTTTTAAGCAATACAGTAGCAATGCTGTGTTTATTCAAAAAATAAGGATAAAGACCTAAATGATCTTATAGATTTATTAAAAGTATTACTTGTGTAGTGATTAAATATCTGATTGAATAGATTCATTTTTTTTGTTTGTTTAAAAATTATACTACAAATACTTGGATTTAAAACGAATTTGATACTGACTTGGAATGCTCTAGGAAAGTGTACTAATGGGAAATTAAAAGTCATGATCTACCATTGATAAATTGTGTGACCTTTATCAAATCTAGACTTTAGTTTCCATATTGATAAAGTACAGGGTTTTACTTGATGATGTCTAACACCCTTTCCAACTTAGCTGAATTAAGTTTAGCAACCATTAACTTAATGCCTACCACATGTAAGGTGTTGTACTAGGAAAATTAGTTCTTGGGCTCTGAGATTTTTCTGGGTTGAGACGTATCTTAAAAATAAGGTAAAAATAAGCTATTTAGTGGTGATAGTTGTTGTTGTGGTGACTGATGAAGAACTGCCTAATAATAGTTAATTAAGTTAGTGGGCTAAATAAATAAACAACACTGGCTTCATTTTCATATTTATCTAAACTACCTACATATTGTATTGGGTACTAAATGAAATGTTTCATTGTAGAGTGTCATTTTAACTTACAGACTGGTTTGCTATTCATTGATCTCTTTTGTTTGTTGGTCCCTTAGAAGGAAGGAATACTTGATATGAAAATGAATGGCTGTCAATTTTTGTTTTTATCTTTTCCCAGTTTGTGACATAGCCTCCCAGATCCAGATGCTGTACTTATTACTGAGTTTGTGCATGGGTTGGACAATAGGCAGAATGAAGAAGTATCAAAGCAGACCTCTCCAGTGGGATTCTACTCCAGCATCTACTGGCATAGCTGTAGTCATTGTCATAATACAGGTCTGTGCTGTTTGGTCTGCTCTGCCTGCTTTATTTTGTTTAGAAGGTAGAATTACATTGGAGAAGTCTCAGGTTTGAATGTATTTGCATTTTAAAATTACAAATAGATAGTCACAAGGACTTTTTGTTACATTTTAAAGAATTGAGAGCTAGTGCCTAATACAGAAATTGTTCTCTCTTAATACTTTTCTCAACTTGAGTCTAACACTACTCACATTATTTAACTCCATGCCATTTTTAATTAATACCACTTAACTGTAACTTAGCTGAATCAAAATCTCTTATGGGGGAATTTGTGCTATTACAGAAAAACCCAATGTTAAGAATGATTATTTATAAAGTCAACAGGTCCAGTTTTGTTACTAAGTACATCAGAATTAAAAAAACTAACTGAAAAATAGAGTTTGAATTTAACTGGAAATGAAAACCTAGAATGGGGAAGAAACAGGATTTACGTGAACTAGAGATAATTTTGTCTTCAAGAAAATCTTTTCACTGATTTCTCTCAACCTCTTTTTAAAAACTAAATGTAGTATGATGGTATCCATTTTGTTTCAAGATACCAAGTTCTAGGGATAAGATATGTCTATAAAAATCAGAGTAAAGAAAGGAAATTTACTGATGTAAATGATTTTATGATTGATTAATGGTCAGTATTATTTCCAAGTAAACATTATTGTTATATCATAATTCTATAAGTAACAGTTTAGAATTAAAAACTAATTATCTGGGGAAGAGAAATCCCAAGGCTTATCACAGGTAAATATATACACTCACTACTTAGGAAACAATTCTATTATGTCAGAAAATAAATATTAATGGGAATAAATAAACAAAAATAATTGCAAAAGGACAAAATTTTAATGTTTTGATTCTGGAAAATAATTAGTATACAAGATAGATTTACTTGTATGTCAAGCTTTCAATTCTCTTTTTATGTCCTTTCCTTCATGGAATTTCTATTACCTTTTAAAGAGAAGAAAAGATAGAATGTAAAGGAATTTGATCTCAAACTCTCTGATCTATTTAATTTTAACACATCACCATAGACAAATTATATATTGAGTATTCACAGGGTATGTGTCACTGTACTAGATTCTATGAGAGCTTGTAGAGTATAGATTGCTTGTCATAGAACCCCAGTTTAATAAGGTGTTTAGATACCATCAACATAAATATATACATTGATTATATATCAATTTATGTTTATAAAGTGAGTGAACTGGAATGGGTAAAAGTGATGTGAAGAGTATTAAAGAATAGTTTTCTGTTAAATGAGAAGGATTTTCTTAGAAGAATATTTTGAATCACAGCTTACAAAATGAGAAGGGTTCAATTGTGGTTGGGCCAAGAGGAATTAGGGGTGGGGCAGGCTATTTTAATAGTGGAAAATGACCTACACAGAAGCTTTAACCTGAGAAGGAAGTCTCCTACATGGGGAATGGCAAGGGAGTTTAGCTGACCAAAACAGTAATGTGTACAGATTTATGCCTTTGTGAAAGCCAAAATAGCATTGGGGACATTAAACACTCTAAGATGGTGGATTACATTCTCAAGTCTGTGTGTTTGGTAGGTCATAAAAGTGGATCTTATGATTGACTGAAGGAGAGGCTAGTCACTGGGGTTTCTGTAAAATTTGTTACAGAAGTTCAGGTGCATGGTAGTTAGCATTTGATGAAGAGGTTTGGCATTGAAAGGAATGATGGACTGGTTGTAGAAATTAATGATTCTGATAGCAAACATAGGTAAAAGTTAAGAATTCCCCAAAGTACTGAAGATGCAGAGGGTACATAGGCATAGTTTACTATTATTCTAACATTATAGATACAAATATGCACCCAAAAGTACAACCTGTAATAAACAACATATTTCCAGATCATGAAAGAATAGTGGGGTATTGAAGATTGTCCCAGCCTGATGCTACTAAGGAAGATTGAGGCAGTGAAGGAGCTTTAGAGGAAAGATGAAGATCTCTTTCTTTTCATGTTGCATTTGATACTTTAAATTTGGAAAAACTGTCTTTTTTATTGTTATGTTCAAAGAATGGCAATGTATCATTGAATAAAGGATTACGCCTATACTTTATCAAGTGACAACCTTTGTGGTTTGATTGCCTATATAACATCTTCAGTAGTTTTTAGAGAAGCCTTTGGGGGGAAATTCTTTAAATTGATATAATATTTTCTAAAATCTAACATTGCTATTTTTTTTACAGAGTATTTTGTTGCTTTGGGAACAGTTTGAAGATACCAACCACCACAGCTACCATTCACAGCATAATTTAGCAGGGATACTTCTAATTATTTTAAGAGTTTGCCTAGCATTGTCTATAGGCTGTGGTCTCTTCCAGATCATCACAGTGGAAAGAAGTACACTTAAAAGGGAGTTCTACATCACATTTGCCAAAGTAAGTGTTCTGCGTGGGAAAGTTTCTTCATTTGTGAAATGCAGAAGCCACATGAAATTACTTTTAAGGGCTTTAATTGTAAATCCCATGATTCTGTGTCTGACAGGGGTCTTTTTTGCATTGTTGTTCAAAGACAAAGAAGAGAAGAGTAAGAATTATAATTCCATTTCTCTTTTGCCTTTCTACTTGTGTTCCTAGCAAAGGGTACAGGTGATGGGGTAGAGAGTATGCAGCCCAACAATTCAGCCTTACCCCAGGTCATGTCTTCCTTCTAGACTGTACCAGGAGTCATACCTGATGTTAATTATATCAGTCCAATCCCCTTCAGATCTATATATAATGATATCATGGAAGAATATGCCAATATCATATGTTATCATTATTTATTTCATCCTGAAAATCCTTTAGAGATTAAAGAATGTTTTGTTCTTGTTTTGGGGACTTTTAGGAATCCTTTTTGGGGGATTTTATTTATTAAAATTCAGGCTTTTTCTTTCACTACGTTCAAATTAAAAATGTAACAAACTTGGATTTAGTGGTTCTAACTTTTAAAACCTGTCATTTATTAATCTGTTTTTGAATTTCAGAAAAAAAGGTAATTTAATATATATGATAAATACAGTACAAGCCTATACTTGTATATATATATATATAGATATATAAAAGTTCATTATTGGTGCATCAGGATAAGAACTCATGTATACATGGCATGAGTTTCCAAATGCTGTAAAAAAAAATGATAATCAACCTGGTGAGATAAAAAGCTTATTAATATGACAGTAACAAAATCAGTACTTCCAGGTCCTAGTCATACAGTTCCATTTTGAAGACAAAAGGCTGATTTTAATCAGCCTTGTACTATGGTACTATAGTGTTTGTGTAGTTTCATTTCAGAGTATGAGCACAACCTTACTCATCTAACATTTTATCCTTCTGTTTTAGGGCTGTATCTTATGGTTCTTATGCCATCCAGGTCTGGCAACTATTTCTGTTATTTTTAGTGACTACCAAAGAGAGAAGGTGGGTAGTGTAAAAGATTAAGACTATTACTTATACACACACATACATACATATATACATGTCTATGTATGTATATGTTTTGTTAAGTAATTATGTATATGTTTGGTTAAGTAATTATGAGAAGGCCAAAATTGTTTCTATTCAGAAGTTGAATCTATGTGGAAACGAAGGCCCTTGTAAAACACAACTTGCACTGAAGCAATGGGTCTTTTTGCTTAAAACCTATGTGCAAATTAAAGCTTTAGAGTAAAATTCTCTAGAAGCAAAGTACTTTTTTTTCTTTTTCTTTATCACAAAACCAAAAGTTAGGCAAAAAGCAGCTTTTAAGGAGACTACCCTAGATAAGAAGTAGGGCCAGTGTTTGTAGCTTAACACCAAATCTTAGCCTTATTAGAAGTTTTTCTTTAAATTTGACTTGGGAGAAAATGTAGTCATTGCTTCACATTGCTTTTGTTAGGATTTTTTTTTTAAACTGATTAGCCGTTTCCAAAATAATGTTTTACAAAATCAGATTAATTAGAAAAACCATAAGCACAGTGTTGTATTTGACCGGAGATTAGTTTTTTAAAATTCATGATATGCTTTATTCATTTGGTAAACAACAGCAGAAATCAAGGTGGATTTACAGGAATCTGTCTTGTTGCTTTAACATGCTGGGAACTGGAGTGAGGAGGCTGCCACGCTCAAGTATGCCATATTTTGATTTGTGTCGATACCTACCTTCTTAGGTGAATAATTCCATCATTCCAAAGTGGAGTGCTGCCAGCAGCTCTTTACAAGCAATGCAGTGTGTGCTTGAATGCACAAATGTTTTCTGAGCCTGAGGTACTTTACAAAGAGTAAAATAGGTAGAAAGGTAGTCTACAAAAATAGAGAAGTGACTTGAAGATTTGAAAGGGCTTTTAGAGCCCTTTCAAGGTTGGGGGGGAGGGGATTTTTTATTCCTATTGCTGTATTAGCCTGGAACCCAATTTTTCTCATTACTTGTAGAAACTTCTTCCCTCTGTACAACTTGACTCCCTTGGGAGGGAAGTTGGTCTAGAAAATTATTCTTTTGTGTCTCACTTTGCCATCTACAAACTCACTGCTGGAGGATTTTTACATGCGGACAATTACAATTCTGAACATTTAATGGTATTTTCCTTTTATATTTTTCTATAGTAAAATAATCTGCTGAAGTTCAGGAAAGAAGTAATATTTTAAAATAATAAATATGTAGGCCTATAATAAATTGAATATAATCTCTGTGTTTCTTCCTGTAGAATGATGACTTTTACATATTAAAAGCATTCACTTTCTCTCTTTTAGGCTATTACAATAGGTGTTATCATCTGCCAATCTGTTTCCATGGTTATCCTCTACAGACTTTTTCTGTCTCATAGTCTATACTGGGAAGTTTCTTCACTTTCTTCAGTAACACTACCATTGACAATATCATCTGGACACAAAAGTCGACCTCATTTTTGATACTTGGTTAAAGGGAGACTACATTCATTTAACAAAGTGCAATAAGGATCCGAATACAGTGATGTTTCATATTTTTGTTCATACGTTCTGTGGGAAAAATCGAACAGAAAAAGCGGAGCATGTTATAATCCTGGCATCTGAACAGTACCAAAACTGAAGAAAGCCAATAAAAGAAATGTTATGAAATATACATATATATGTATGTATCTATATACATATGTATATGTATCTATATAAAGTATGAACTTTTAAAGAAAGGTTATTCTTCTGTGGTGAGCAGTTTTTTTTTCCCCCACATGGAAATAAAGGAGAAAAGGAACTGTAATATTTTGGTTAGATATTTTCAATGCATATACTTCCTCCTCTTGTATCAATATAGCTGACTCAGGTTTGACAGCCTTATAAAAAGTAATCAGTTAAAGGATTACCTGCTCAAACATGTCTCAAATAGCCCAGTTATGAAATCAGTGTAATACACTGACTAAGATTGCTTCTCTTTTTAAACTTTAAGGAAAATGCAGTTCATGTTTAAGTATAATGGGCTGGAAAAATGAAATCACTTCAGGAAATGAATGTAAAGTGTTCACATCTGAATTTAGTAAGCTTTTGTTTATTTGTGGATGGGGGGAAACCTTTATTTTTCTACCACTATTGATTCTGGTTCAGGTTTCAACTTGAGTAGCAAGGGGCTTTTGATAAACTGTTATGTGAAAAATGAAACTTAAAAACATTATATGGATGGTATGGACAGAAAGCCCAAAAGAAAGCTTTTAAAGGTCACAGTATTATGATAGAAAAAAATAGGAGGCTTGCATGTTTGAAAAGAAGAAATGAAAAATAGAATGTGTGATATGGTACTAAAATTTTAATCCTGATATAATTCATTTCTCTTATATTGAATCCTCAATCATAATTAAGCCATATACACAGATTAAATTAACAGAAGCATTTCACATAAATGTTGGTTTCAGTCATCAACTACCCATGAATTCCTGCCCAAGGATACTTAATCAGGATTAAATTTTCTATGAATAATTGAAAAACAAAATACTCACTGGATTTGTTATAATCCTGGTTGGCACTGGGTTCTAAGTAGTTGCCATCTTGAATCCATTGTAATAAAGCCATACTTTGTGATGCCCCTATATTAAGAATGCCAGCTGAAAAAAATATATACTTTAGTGCCTGTTTATTGAAATAGTGATTAAAAGGTTGACAATCTCTTCTGTATGAAATTACCATTACCATTAATTTAAGTCATTGATAGGAAATTTTTCTTTTCCCATTCATCAGATTATTCAAAACTTTCATTTTCACCACTTATGCCAATGTGAATGAAAATTTTATTTGTTACTAAAGGTAGCATTTTCAGAGAAGAAATGAAACCTTGATTTGGTGATCTTTTTTAAAAATTAAAAGTTACTAATGGAACTTAATTTTAAAATGTCCGTGGCTTTGTATTTTTTGGTGTTTTCCCTCAGTTCAAGACTTGTTTCATGTAAGGGCTGAGTATATTTGATTATGACTAAGGCAAAATGGCACCATGACAAAGTGCAATATGCTCATTAAATCATCTCTTGAGGAGTTCTTAGTAAATTGTTTTATAAATGAGAACTGCAGGTTGAGGCTGGAAAATCTGAGATATATTCTAGTTTCACATGTACAAATTGGTCACAGAGTTTTTCTTTTGCTCCCATGTTACTAATGATAGTCAAGTTCTGTTGTATTCAACTGGAATATGATTAATCAGTTTTAAAAAGTGAAACTCTTTTCTTGAAGATGTAAAACAATACTAATTGTCAATTTGGAGTTTCTCTTGTCCAGGGAAAAAACTTAATAAATCCTTAGTTGTCCGTCCTGAACTATATGAGTCTGTAATGTACATGGCACTTAGCTTTTAAGAGGAAAGGAATGTTTTTTCTATTCTCTCATTTATATTCATTGTATTATTTGTTGTAGGCTTGGGTGTTTGTTCTGTTGTTGTTGTTGTTGTTGTTAATTTATTATAGTCATTTCAGGAATCATTGTTTACATGAAGGAAAACTTTTTTTTCACTATGAAATTGATATGCTTTTACTCTAGGTTTACCCAAACTCAGAATTAATAGGCTCTGAACTAGAATAAATTATTCCATCTTTTTACTTCCCTAATACCTAGCAATCTCATTATCTCAGTTCACAGCAATCCCAGGGTTGGTGTATGTTGTGGAAGCCCTTAGCGAGGGGATCAAAAACTGACAAATAAAATGGTTTTTTTAGATTCTGTTACTGGTATTTGCTCACCTGATTGCCTGTTTGTTTTTGGGGGCATTTGAGTTTTATTCATTGAGACAATGGATAGTCACTATCTGGGGAAATACTTCTTGTACTCATATTTCTTAATAAAGTACAATGTGACAAAAGTGTTCTTTTTATTACTAAGTGTATGTTTGGTGGGAATGAATGGTTACCCCTCGTTTGTTTGTATTTCTTTTCTTTTGTAATGGTCGAAATTAGAATTGTGGTGAAATCATAAGTGGAGTTGAGCACGTGCAGGGCTTCACAACAAGTCAAGCCTTGAACTGTGACTTTTGGACAGTGAGTATTGCAGGCATTACTCCCACAGTACCGTAGTAGGACTTCCTTTGGGGAATGTTTCCCATGAACTCTGAAATGAAGCCTCATATGAAAGAAACAGAGGCTAGGCAAGTGGAGGTGGAACTTTAAGATAATGAGATTCAATTAAAAAAAAAACACACAGCGGGATTTCTACATCCTGACGAATATTGTTCTCTTTAAAGTCATCTACTTGAAGCATTAGCTGTTTAGTTCGATGACGCTGCTCATTTTTACAGCTCCATTTAGAATTGTCTTCAAAGCCAGTGGCACATTCTTTTGCATGTCTTCAGCATAGTGAATCTTCATTCTTGTGAGAAAAGAGTTGATTTTTGAAAGTAGCCAGAAGTCATTCAGAGCCAAGTTTGTGTAATTAAATAATAGCTAATGCTATTCTTGGTTTGAAGAACAAAATGAGTTGTGACCAAAGTAATGAGAATAGTTTCTTTTTGAGGTTTGTAAGAGGAATTCCAAAAGAGGAATTTCAGAAATATATCTTTGAACAATGAACATTGAACAATGACAATATCATAGCATCACAAGAAGCAGCTCATTTATATGGAACTCAGTTACCCTGAGCAAAGCTTAAGACCAGGAACTTAGTAAAACAAAAGTCCTATGAACAGCCAAAATAGATGTTACAAAATCCATGCAATAAATTCTATGAACTTTATTCAAAGAAGAGTCCCTTGGGCCCTCACTCAGCTTACTTCTAATATGTAAATTTGAACAAATTTGGTTTTCCATGTTTCCAGTTCCACAGTGGATCAAATGAAGGTCCATTGACAGGATCGAGAAGTGATAACTGACAATGTGGCAGCAAGGCTCAAATCCGAAAAACAATTCAAAGTGGACATAAGAACTAAGAAATAACCAAAGTTTGAGGCCATTGGGAGTGGGAAACAACAATCCTACAATGTTTCCTGCCCCCTTAGGGAGTCACTATTTCAGCCCAGTGTAATGGTGGGTGTTCATGGTAAAGATGGGTGGTGAGTTGTCAAGAAAACATTACATTGTATTCTATAGAGTCAGCATATGCTCTTTAGGAGTCCATGTATAATACAACTTTAAAATATTGCCACCTAAAATGGTAAAAGTAAACATTTGGTGCTGCTTGGCAGGGGCTGCAGAAGGGGTGGTAGAGCAGAGTTGGAGTGGGGAAATTGTTCAGGGTAATTCACTTAGGATTCCCAGTAACTGAGGCTTTCTTGTACTTTTAAGGACAGTACTCATTTGGATACATATTGCTGACATGTTAATTAAATCTCATTGTATTACAGTTGCCTTGTACGACATTGATACTAAATACTTCAAGTTCTCTGCCATTAGATGTATCAGATTATGTAAATATAGGAAGGGTCGAAGATTCTCACATAGACTCAGAAAAAACCTTTGCAAAGTAATTTGTGGACCCAAAGATCTTTAACCGTTTTGTGATTATTTACGGACAGATGTGTTCTATTAAAACACAAAGGAGGTGAAAATGTTTGTATTTAAAACATAACTTACATATGTGATTAGAAAACAAAGTAGGTGTGTTTGGAAGGTGTTCAAAAGTCTAATTCACATATTACTACATTCCAGCTTACTCCCACACAAAATAAACATTTAGAGCTACTGTTAATGAATCTGCCTAGTTTCTATCTCATACAAACCTTTAAGAATATCAACTTTTTAAAAGAGAATTCTTCCTGGAAGGTAGAATATTCATAAAAATTGAATTTTAGTGTTTTTTAATTAACCTAAAGTTAATTAAATTTGATTCATTAATTGGTATAAGTTCTTCACTTAGTAGTATTCAATGTACTTTGTTCACTTTTTACATACATGTTGCATGAACACGCTAGACTTAATGCGTTTCCCTTAAAAACTGTCCATTAAAAGTCTATTAAATTCTATCTTTGGCCTTCCCTCAAAATGCATACCTTCAAGGCTAACATAAGTGATTTAAGAATGGAAGCATTACTCATACAAGAAAGTTGGGTTTTTAAAATACTAGCAAAAGTTGAGCAGCCTAACAACTGGATTTGTTCTTCAGAATCATGTTCTCTCAATTTACAAGGAACTGTTATACCTTCTCTGAACCTGGATCGCCTTACAGACAGCCAACTTTGATTACCTAGCCATTTCCATTTCCAGCAGCTCATTTCAGATCTCAGCCCTTTAATTTTCATCATCATTCTTTTCAGCAAGTCCCTTCTTAGAATCTCAAATCATCTTTTCCAGATCAGATGGGCTTCCTTAGTCATTCACCCATGTACTAAGACTTTTCCCACCCTTTGTTTTCTCATTCTCCTTAATTTCAATCGTGTCCCAATGTTTGTTTTGTGTACATAGTTCTTGATGCTACAGCAAGATTATTTTTTGTCATGCTCAAGCTCCTGCCATGAGTTTGAGCAGCTACAACATGTCTAAACTACATTATCTTAAAAGCATTGGCACTAATGAAAAATGAAAGGAGCCAAAGTCATAAAACCAAACAAATCAAAAGCTTCCTGAGGATATATTGTCAAACCAGGAAGTGAACTTTGGGTTGAGTTTTACTTACAGAGAGTCTCTTCTTTACCTGCTGCATCATCTGTACACACATTGAATGAATGTAATGCATGCTTAGCACTGAAGCATCTGATTATTGGAACTGTCACATAATGGGTGACTCTTGCCTATAAAACACATTCTTAATTAGGTTATTTTGTTTTTGAAGTGATTTATGACCATTTATTTTATTAGAAACAAAATCTGTATTGTACAGTGGATGTGGAAGTTCAGATACAATAGTATGTTTTATGGAGGATAATCAGAAATTAATAAGCATTTATTCTAATGATGGTAAAACCTCAATAGCAGATGAGAAAGAGACATTTATTTAAAGCTGTGCGTAGTTAAGCCAGAAGAGTAATAGAGGAAAATGGTTTGTCTTTCAGATTTTATGAGTTCCTTTATGTGTCAGAGTGACTTTCTCTTTATGTATAACCATGTTTTAAAGTTCTGATATAGGGGCAGCTAGGTGGCGCAGTGGATAGAGCACCGGCCCTGGAGTCAGGAGTTTAAATCTGGCCTCAGACACTTAACACTTACTAGCTGTGTGACCTTGGGCAAGTCACTTAACCCCAATTGCCTCACTAAAAAAACAAAAACAAAAAACAAATAAAGTTCTGATATTTTTGTTTTGAGTTTGATCTTTTTAAACAAAATAAAGCTTCAAGTCCTAGGTATAAACATTGCTTAACAGCTTCCTGAATTTTTGAAGGAGGAGGGAAGAAGGGTAGAAAGAGGGTATCTTTTTTCTAATAAAGATGAAATTATTTTTCAATTAAAAAAGAATAAAAATCCTTTCTGAATTTTTTTGCTTAGAATTTAAGGATATTGCCTTAGGAGTTTTAAGGAAAACACAGCTTTTACTTGGTGCCTTGACCTTGTCAAATACCCAAATGCTATGTTCTAGATCTATTTTAGATATTATTGGAGATTTTTTTTTAAATCTTTTTATCCAACATAATACAAAAACAATTTAAAATATTTTCTACAAGCCAAGTATTTTTATGTTAATTTAGACTTCTGTAATGCCTTTCATTCAAGAATTTCCAAGGGGTTCATAAATGTATTTGGTTTCTAAGTTGCCTATCAATAATATGCAGTGTTATACATTGAACAATAGTCTGAATGATCAAAATTGTGGTTGAACTAGAGGCAATAATTGGTGTAAATAGTTTGGTTGTAGCATGTTGTTAACCATTTGTATGCAAGAAACAGCATATCCTCTAGGAAATACACAATTAGGATAGGAAGAGAACAGTCATGAAATGAGAGCTTAATATAACAAATGGATGGCTCAAGTGTTGTACTGTAAAGTCAAAAGACTGAGAGGAAGATCCCTAGTGTGTTAGATTAATGATAATGATTATAGCTAGCATTTACATAGTCTTTTTTTTCTTTTTTCTTTTTTTTTTTTGCGGGGCAATGGGAGTTAAGTGACTTGCCCAGGGTCACACAGCTAGTAAGTGTCAAGTGTCTGAGGCCGGATTTGAACTCAGGTACTCCTGAATCCAGGGCCGGTGCTTTATCCACTGCACCACCTAGCCGCCCCCTTACATAGTCTTTTAAGGTTTGCAAAGTGTTTTACAAGTATCTCCTTTGATCCTCATTTGATTGTCAACAAACTCTACAAGTAAGAAAACTGAGAGGTTAAGTGATTTGCCCATGGCCAGCTAGTGAGGCAGCATTTGAAGTCCGGTTTCCTAACTCCAGGTACAGCACTATCCACTATGCCACCTAAGTGCCTAACCTCTAAACATTTAGGGCAGAGATTTTAACCTGGGGTCTATGGATCCTGTGACTATGGAGAGACTTTAGGAGATATGTGAACTTGGAGAGGAAAAAAGTTACAGCTTTATTTTCACTAATTCTTCAGTGAAACTTAGCATTTCCTTCAATTTTGTATTTTTAAATTTTTATTTTTTTTGCAGGGCAATGAAGGTTAAATGACTTGCCCAGGGTCACACAGCTAGTAATTGTCAAGTGTCTGAGGCTGGATTTGAACTCAGGTCCTCCCAAGGCTGGTGCTTTATCCACTGTGCCACCTAGCTACCCCTCAATTTTATTTTTAAAAAAATTATTCTGAGATCCAGAAGATTAATCAGATTGCAAAGGGGTTCATGACAAAAAAGGTGAAGCCATGAACCAGAGTCCTATGGGATGAGAAAATATCATTGTATTGCTATTTGTACCATTGAAGGGGATATCCATATCAATGAGATCATGAATTCACTGAATATTGAATACAGCTGTCTCTTTTAGGATTATGATATTCATTCAATTAATTAAACAAAAAATAAGCACCTACTATATGCAGAACACTGTTAGGTAGGTGGTGGTGGCTGCAAAAATTTAGCTAAGATGTAGTTCCTATCTACATGGAATTTATAGTCTAGCAAAGGAATATGACATAAATATGTATTTACTATGGGTCAAACTGAGTACCAGAACACTAGCCAATAGATCCTATAATATATTGTTGTGGTCAATGAATATATGACATTATATGCCAATGGTATATGAGTTTTGAATATGAGACAGATTGATTTCTTGATAAGAGTTCCAGACTTAATACAGCCAAAATGAGTACCAACCTTCAAAATCACCTTAGAAGTTTACTCAGGCTCTTAAAAATTGTTTAATTACATGTAAAAGCCATTTTAACATTTGTTTTTTTCTTAATCTTAGGTTCCAGATTCTCTTCCTCCCGATCCCTTCATTGAGAAAGCAAGCAATTTGATATGTTATACATGTACAGTCATGTAAAACATATTTCCATATTAGTCATGTTGTGAAAGAAAACAGATGAAAACAAACAAAAAAAAAAGAGGGTAAAAAAAGAAAGTATGCTTTGATCTGCATTCAGACTCCTTCAGTTCTATATCAGGAGATGGATAGCATTTTTCATCATAAGTCCTTTAGAATTGTCTTGGATCATTGTATTTCTGAAAAGAGCTAAGTCATTCACAGTTGATCATCATATAGTATGGCTCTTACTGTGTATACTGTTCTGGTTCTGCTAACTTCACTTTGCATCAGTTCATGTAAACCTTTCCAGGTTTTTTTGAAAGCATCCTGCTCATCATTTCTTATAGCACAATAGAATTTCAATTTCTAATTCTTTGCAACCACAAAAAAACTGCTATAAATATTTTTGTATAAGTAGGTTCTTTTCCTTTTTTGGTGCAGTGTGTGTGTGTGTATGTGTGTGTGTGTGTGTGTGTGTGTGTGTGTGTGTGTGTGTGTAAGACAACTGGGGTTAAGTGACTTGCCCAGGGTCACACAACTAGTAAGTGTTAAGTGTCTGAGGCTGGATTTGAACTCAGGTTCTCCTGAATCCAGGGCTGGTGCTCTATCCACTGCACCACTTAGCTGCCTCCCCCACCCTTTTCCTTTTTTAAAAAATCTTTTTGGGTTACAGACCTAGTAGTGGTTTTGCTGGGTCAAGTGGTATTCATGGCCTTTTGTGCATAGTTCCAAATTGCTCTTCAGAATGGTTGGATCAATGTATAACTCCACCAATAGTGCTTTGGTGTCCCAATTTTTCCACATCCCCTCCGACATTTATCATTTCCCTTTTCTATCATATTAGCCAATCTGATAGGTATGTGGTGGTACCTCAGAGTAGTTTTAATTTGCATTTCTCTTATCAATAGTGATTTAGAGCTTTTTTCATGTGATCATAGATAGCTTTAATTCCCGAAAACTGACCATTTATCAATTGGGGAATTACTTGTATTCTTATAAATTTGACTCCTCTATATATTTGAGAAATGAGGCCTTTATCAGAGAAACTTTCTGTAAATTTTTTTTCACAGATTTCTGTATAATTACCTCTATTGTATTTTCCTCTCTCTCTCTCTCTCTCTCTCTCTCTCTCTCTCTCTCTCTCTCTCTCTCTCTCTCTCTCTCTCTCTCTCCCCTGTTCCTCCTTAAAAGTGTTTTACTTCTGACTATCATCTCTCCCAATTTTCCCTCCTTTATATAACCCCCACCCCCACTCCTTCTCTGATTCCTTTTCCTTCCTACTTCCCTGTAGGGTTACATAGATTTCTATATTCCACTGAGTGTATATGTTGTTCCCACTTTGAGCCAATTGAGAGTAAGTTTCAAGTGTTATCTACTACCACCACCACCACCACCGCCGCCGCTGTCGCTGCCATCTTCCCCTCCATTATCAAAGCTCTTTTGTGACTTTTTTATGTGAGATAATTTACCCCATTCTGCATCTCCCTTCCCCTTCTCCCAGTGCTTCCCTGTTTTTAACCCTTTAACTTAATTTTTTTGGATATCATCCCATCACAGTCAACTCACATGCATGCCCTCTGTATATATATATATATATATATATATATATATATATATATTCCTTCTAATTGCCCTAATAGTGATAAAGTTCTTGGGAGTTATAAGTATCATCTTCCCATGTAAGAATGTAAACAGTTTAACCTTACTGAATCCTTTATGGTTTCTCTTTCCTGTTTACCTTTTTATGCTTCTCTTGAGTTTTGTATTTGAAAGTCAAATTTTCTATTCAGCTCTGGTCTTTTCATCACAAATCTTTGAAAGTACTCTATTTCATTAAATATCCATTTTTTTCCACCTGAAAGAGTATACTTAGTTTTGCTGGGTAGGTGATTCTTGATTGTAATCCTAGTTCCTTTGCTTTCTGGTATATCATATTTCAAGCCCTCCAGTCCTTTAATGTAGAAGATACTAAGTCTCATGCTATCCTATGTCTTCACAATATTTGAATTGCTTCTTCTTGGTTATTTGCAATATTTTGTCCTTGACCTGGGAGCTCTGGAATTCGGCTATAATATTCCTGGGAGTTTTCATTTTGGTATTTCTTTCAGGAGTTTATTGGTGGATTTTTTTTCCAATTTCTATTTTGCCCTCTGGTTCTAAGCTATCAGGATAATTTTCCTTGATAATTTCTTGACATATGATGTCTAGGCTCTTTTTAAAAAAATCATGGCTTTCAGGTAGTTTAATAATTCTTAGATTAACTCCTCTCAATCTATTTTGCATGTCAGTTTTTCCAATGAGATATTTCACATTTCTATTTTTTCATTCTTTTGATGTTATTTCTTTCTTGATGTCTCATGGGATCATTAGCTTCCACTTGCCCAATTTTAATTCTTAAGGAATTATTTTCTTTGGTGAGCTTTTGTACCTCCTTTTCCATTTGTCCAATTCTACTTTTTAAGGAGTTATTTTAGTCAGTGAATTTTTGTATGTCTTTTGCCATTTGGCTAATTCTGTATTTTAAGGCATTCTTCTCTTCAGTGAGTTTTTGTACATTTTTTTCCCATTTGGACTACTCTGGTTTTTAAGGTGTTATTTTCTTCAATATTTTTGTGCCTCCTTACAAACTATTGACTCTTTTTTCCCCATGATTTTCTTCTATCACTCTCATTTATTTTCCCATTTTTTCCTGTATCTCTTTTATCTGAATTTTAAAACCCTTTTGATTTCTTCCAGGAATTCTTTTTTGGGCCTGAGACCAATTCACATTTTTCTTTAAGGCTTTGGATATAATTGTTTTGACTATGTCTTCTTTTGATTTTGTGTTTTAATCTTCCCTGCTACCATAGTAAGTTTCTATGGTTAGGTTCTTTTTGTTTGTTCATTTGTTTTTTGCTCATTTCCCCAGCCTATTTCTTGACTTTTAACTTGATGTTAAAATTGGGCTCTACTGCCAGGGTGGAGGGGCATTGTTCCAAGCTTCAGGTTTTTCATGCTGCTATTTTCAGGGCTAGTTCTGGGGGTCTGTAAGCTTTCATTTCTTCCAAGGAAATATGATCTCATAAGAAGTGTGGTCACTACTCTCATAGCCTGTACTCTGATCTGTGAGTGACCACAAGTACTCTTTTCTACCCTGTAACTGTGACCAGGGTCCCACTCCCCTGCATGTATGCTAGTGCTCTTCCTTGGCCTGGGACTGTGACCCAAAACTGTGTATGGGCAATTCAATACTTAGTGCCAGCAAAGAGATTCCTGTAATCTCCTTTCAACCAGTTGCCTGACCCCCTTACTGTCTGTGGGCTGAGAGTTCCAAAAGCCACAGTTGCTGATTCAGTTGTCCTCAAGCTACAGTTGCTGATTTATTTATCCTCCAGGCCTACTGCTGGCTTGCGGGGATGCAGCCTGCCCTGGACTGTGCTTCACTTTCACCCTGTTAAGGGACCTTTTATGCCAACTTTCTAAGTTGTCTTGGGCTGGAAAATTGTTTTGCCCCATCCTTTTGTTGGTTCTATACTCCAGAATTCATTTTAAAGACATTATTTTAAAGTTATTAGGAGTGGAATGTGGAAGAGCTCAGGAGAGGCCCTGCCTTTATTCTGCCATCTTGGTTCCACCCCTCAAATGCTTTTTTGATGCTCATCTTTTGGATTTGCCCTCGGAGTCAACCAATAAGCCACATTATTCCAAGTAAATCTAATTACTTTAAAGTCACACTTTATTTTGGGGGATGAAAACTAGTATCCAGAGAGATTGTCCCTGACTTGTCTCAGAATTACTTATGATGGTTTCCAAAAGTGAAATCCCACCTTCAAAAGATAAACATTTTCCATCATTTGAGTATAGAATGCACTGTAGTATCTAAAAGCAATTCCAAAAGAGTTTTAAGATGTTTTGTGCTGTGGTGGTATGATTGGAATTTGTGTATAGCCTCTCAAGGGAACAACTTTGAAGTATACAGTATACCATAAGCTCTTGTATATTTGATACTTTCACTGTTATATTGGCCTATATTTTACATATACATATAGGAGATAAGACTATAAAATAATGTAAATTATGTTTTAGCAGTCAATAAATATTAGGGGCAGGTAGGTAGCACAGTGGATATAGTGTCAGCCTTGGAGTCAGGAAGACCTGAGTTCAAATCCAGTCTCAGACAGTTGCTGTGCAACCCTGGGGAAATCATTTAACCCTGTTTGCCTGTTTTTTCACCTGTAAAATGAGCTTGAGAAGGAAATGGCAAACCACTCCGTTGTCCTTGCCAAGAACCCCCCAAAAGGGGTCATAAAGAGTTGGACACAACCGAAAAACAACTAAACAACAGCAAATATTAATCAAATGTCCTTTCTAATCAAGTTTAATCAATTCATCAAACATGTAGTTCCTCTTTATTCAGAAGACAAGTCACTAAAGATTTTTTGGAAAAAGTGACATGACTAGGAGGCAGCTACGTGGTACAGTGGATAAAGCACCAGCCCTGGATTCAGGAGAACCTGAGTTCAAATCTAGCCTCAGCCACTTGACACTTACTAGCTGTGTGACCTTGGGCAAGTCACTTAATCCTCGTTGCTGCCACCCGCCCCCCCCCCAAAGTAACATGACCAGATAAGGAAGATAATTTTGTTATGGAGACTGGATTGGAGTAGATGGGAAATAGTGATGAAAGGCTTATTAGGAAGGTGCTGCAATTATCTAGGTGACAGGTGACCTGTACCATGGTAACAACAGAAGACAGATATGAAAGCATGAAGGTATCAGCAGTATTTAGTAACTAACTGGCTATGAACGATACAGGAAGAGTGAAGAGGGAAAGGTACTCATAATGCATAGGCCTATCTTTCTAAATATAAAAGATTGCTAAATTCTAAATATAAAAATATAAAAGATTGCTTTAAAATCAATGAACAAACATTTATTAAACACTCCCTATGTGCCAGGCACATCCCTACTCATAAGGAGCTTGTATTATTTTGGGGGTAATAATAAGTATACATATAAGAATATAAAGAATACATATAAAGAAAACAAATAAAGGGTAGTAAGGGAAAAGGAAGGAGGGAGAACAATAGCAGTTGGGGGAAATCAAGGAAAGTCTCCTTATAGAAGGTAGTTTATAAACCGCCTCCTTGCTCTGAGGCTAGGTCCCTAGCCTGATGACACAGTTGGACTTGAAGTTAGAAAGAACCGAGGTTGAATGCTATCTTGCACACTACCTATGTGACCCTGGGCAAGTCCCGTAAGCTGTTAGCCTGCTTTACCATCTGCAAAATGCAGGTAATAATAGTACCTATCACTTGATAGTATTGCTGTGAGGACTAAATAAGATAACATTTGCAACATAAACTTTGCAAACCTTCAAGTGCTACATAATTACTATCTGTTTTTATCGTACTGCGTCTCAAGTTGCTTTGGAATAACAACCTGGGATTCTTATTAAATTCCTCAGCTTGTTTTTACATTTTAAAAAAGGTAGTTATACCAAACATTCAGTAGTGTTTTGAGATATAATTATTAGCTAATTAAAATTAAATGTAGAAAGAGCTATTGATGTACCCTTTTCTTTGACATTCAATTCACTTTGTAATTGTGTAGTTCATTTGCCTTTGTGAAATCTTGAAGGAAAGTGGTGTAGCTTTGGAGGAAGATGTGCCTTGGGCCTCCTGTATGATATAATATGTATTCTTTAAGGATGATCATTTGAGCCATTATAGAGCTAATTCAGGGGGCTCTAAAATGTCCCAGGGCATGATATAATCAGCACTATGTCATCCACAGACAGGATCATCTGAAGGATCTCAATGTTCACAAGGACCCCCTTTTTCCATTTAACGCTCCACTGGGGATCCTCTACAACAATGGAAAACACCTTTGGCAAGCATGTGTCTCATTACTCTATGCCTTGTTCCAGGGCTGCTGAATGAATTTGTTTCTGTTACTGCATCTTTCAGGGGATCTTATGATTTGATCGTATACTTGGCAAACACCCTTATTGCAAAAGTACCTTTAAAAGAGTGCAATAAACAATGAATCTGTGATCTCATCAATATGAGTCTTGCTTCCAAGGATGCAGATCATAATCCATCTTGCATGACTGACTGGTCCCCATCACAGAATTATAGGAGTGTAGATTTACAGCTGGAAGGGACCTCAGAGACCATCTAGTCCAACCCATTTTAGAGATGAGGAACTGAGGCCCAGGGAGATTAAATGATTCGCCAGAAGGCTCATAGGCTTCCCTCAGTCTTGCTGCATGACTGACCCATCTTTTTCATTCATAGTTTCTTTGATAACATCCTTTACGCTTCTTTTCCTTTATAATTCCTTATTTGCAATGTGTTACAGCCCCCTCACACCCACTATTCAACTCTCCATTGCCCTTTGGGTGAACCTTGACTTCAATTCTTCAAAGGCTATATAATATTCTTTGGCTTGGCAGCCATACCATTTCACTGGAAGAATTTTGGTATTCAAAAGATGGGCCTTTGTTTAAGGGAGGAGTTTGGAGTCATTCAAAGACTTGTGCTATTTCACAAAAGCAGTCTAGCCTGTTTTTCTCCTGTTCAACTGATAATCCATTTTCGTTATCTGTCATGAACATACATTTGTGAATATATACACACATACATGTGTATATACACACATACATATGTATATACCTATACATACTATACACACACATATGTTTCCTTTAAGGGATCTTATGATTTTAAGATATCCATGGTAAATACTTTATTGCAGAAAAGCTTTTAAGATATCAGTTTGCTCTACCAAATCAATACCACAAAGGATCTGTAATCTTATCAATATGAGTATATTCTCTAATGGAGGACATCTGTGCGTGCACGCGCGCGCACACACACACACACACACACACACACACACAAATGAACTTTTCAAGTTACCAACCTAACTACATATCATAATCTGAACAATAAGCATTCTTCATTCATCTGGTTTCTCTTGGCATACATGGTTAGGCCAAAATCTTTTGATTAATTATGGATCATCTTATATAGAAAGTTCTACAGAGTTCTAGGGATTGATGTCATTAGCACAATGCCATCTACAAATGGGACAGCTAGGTGGCACAGTGGATAGAGTGCCAGGTCTGAAGTCAAGAAATTTCATCTTCCTGAGTTCAAATCTGGCCTTAGACACTTACTAGCTGTCTGACCCTGGGCAAATCATTTAACCCTGTTTGCCTTAGTTTCCTCATCTATAAAATGAGTTGAAGAAGGAAATGACAAACCACTCCATTATCTTTGCCAAGAAAGCCGCAAAAGGGGTCCCAAAGAGTTGGACACATCTGAAAATTACTGAACAGCAAATACCATCTACAAATAAGAGCATCTGGAAGACATAACTATCTATGGGGATTCCATCTTCAACTTGTATCTGTGAGCCTTGAAGGTAACACTTTGTTCCTTGAAACAAAGGCTTTTATATAGTCAATAAATAAGAAGCACTGCAGGCTCACGGTTTCTCTTTATCTTTCAGGCAATGATATGATAGCAAAGATATGAATCTGCTGTGGTATATTACTTTTATTTTATTTTTTTCTTCTTTCTTTCTTTCTTTTTTTTGGTGGGGAAATGAGGGTTAAGTGACTTGCCCAGGGTCACACAGCTAGTAAGTGTCAAGTGTCTGAGGCTGGATTTGAACTCAGATCCCCCTGAATCCAGGGCCAGTGCTTTATCCACTGTACCGCCTAGCTGCCCCCAGTATATTACTTTTAGAAGCCTTCCTATTCCTTTCTAATATTCTCATCCAATATGCCTTTTATACCTATGTCTATTATTCTCATAAAAATCATATATAGATTGGAAAGTAGGCATTTAAATTAGTAATTGTTTACTTTCTTACCATTACCTTTGGGGGGGGCAATAATAAATTCCAATCCCCACCCTCATGCTTTTGGTATTTTTACTTTCTACAAACAGCTTGGGATTAATGCCCTTCAAATTCTGTCACCTCCAACATGGATGTCCTCTGTGTAAACGTCTAATGTAGTTGCTTTTCTCATTTTGACATGTCTAGAACCTTAACGTTAGGATCCAAATGTGATGGCTCTGCTCTCCTTGATGATGAAAAGTTTGCTATGAAAATCTTTTAAAATGTTTTCTATCTTTAATGTTTGTTGTCCTTCCAGTTTTATCCTTAAATATTCTCAGAATTATTTTTCCTAATTCATTTTCCCACCAAACTTTCTTTAAATTGTTGGTTTCTCTTCACAAATTCTTGCTGTTTTTGAGGTGATATAGCTCATAGTATTTTTCTATCCTCCTCCTCTGGATTTTACAAATGAATTTTTATTTTAAACCAGGGTTGTCCTTAGATTGTATATTTCCCTGGGTGACAAGAAGAATGTATTTGCTGACTAAAGTGGTTTCTAGGCTCTCTACATATCAATAGATGACTGGGTTACCCACCCAATTAAATCATAGTGTGGTCAATTGGCATTCCTCATTCAATTTTATTTTCCTGGCTGAATCAGGTTAAATTCTCCCCTTTGTGGCAATGAATTTACACCAGTTAAACTTCCTTGGGAAATTATAAGTCAATGTCAATATCTATTCTTTTATCCATTTTGTATTTAATGCTCTTTAGCATCAACAACTTGATTGAATATATTGGATTTAAATTTCCTCTATTGAGTGCCATATCTTATTTGTCTCTAATTATTTGTCTTATAATTTGGCATAGACTTAAATATTTGCTCTGACAAGTTGCTGACAAGTCAGCTGAGTCTGTACAAAGCTTATTGAAAAGTCACTCCTTCACAATTACCACTCATTTCCTGGCTCTTATGGTTAAATCAATTTTATTTTTTGTGATGTTATTTGGTTCGGTGTCCAGCACCACCCAACTCTCTTCTTGAAGAAACTATTCATGATATAAAAGGTATGAGGCTTCTTTATATCCTCTTAAATATAATATTAAACATATTTTCTTTGAAGTAAGCTGAAAAGATTAAGAATTTTATCATGTGTTTTATTTTTTATTTCTAATTTTTTGGAGGGTGGAGCAATGAGGGTTAAATGACTTGCCCAAGGTCACATAGCTATTAAGTGTTAAATGTCTGAGGCCAAATTTGAAATTAGGTCGTCCTGAATCTAGGGCTGGTGCTTTATCCACTGTGCCACCTAGCTGCCCCTATCATGTCTTTTAAATAGGCAACTTAATAAAACCATTTTTAATTAAAGTTTTGAGTTACAAAGTCTATCCCTCCTTCCCTTACTCCCTCTCCTCCCCCTCCCTCAGGCTACTTAGTAAGCAATCAGATATAGGCTATACATATGTAATTATGTAAAAACATTTGAATATTAGTAATTTTGTATAAGAACACTAAAAAAGAAAGAAAGAGAAAAATAGCATGCTTCAGTCTGTATTAAATCATTATCTGTTCTTTCTCTGGAGATGGATAATATACTTCATAAATGGGCCTTTGGGATTGTATTGCTGAGAATAGCTAAGTCATTCATAGTTCTTTGTCAAACAATATGCTGTTTTTGTGTACAACATTCTCCTGGTTCTGTTCACTTCACTATACATCAGTTCATGTAAAACTTTCCAAGTTTTTTTGATGTCATCCTGCTTGTCATTTCTTATACCAAAATACTATTCTATTACAATCATATATCACACCTTGTTCAGCCATTTCCCAATTGATGGGCATTCCTTTGATTTCCAATTCTTAACCTACACAAAAAGAGCTGCTATAAATATTTGTATACAAATAGGTCCTTTCCCTTTCCCCACCCCCCCATGTCTTTGGGACAGAAACCAAGCAGTGACACTGTTGGATCAAAGAGTATGCACAGTTTTGTAGCCCTTTGGGCATAGTTCCAAATTGCTCTCTAGAATGGTTGGATCAATTCACAATTCCACCAACCATGCATTAGTGTCCTACTTTTCTCAAAACCCCTCCAAAGTCTAACATTTTCCTTTTTTGTCATATTAGCCACTCTGATAGGTGTGGGGTAGTACCTCAGAGTTGTTTTAATGTGCTTAAATAGGCAACTTAAAAAAAAAAGTGAGCTCCCTTTTTCTCATACTTAGCTACTTTTCCCTTTGCAAATGCTCTCAAAAACTTATCTTTGCTGTCCATTCCATAAAAGGGAATTGTCTGGGAGCCTGAAAAATAGGTGTGGCATTACTATGAACTGAAAGTATTTTGGCCTCCAGGATTGTTATGTTGAATTAGAATTTAACTACTCCTTTTTTTTTCACTTATTAAAATTTTTCTATAAAATTCAAATATTTGAGTCCAGGATTTATTCTATTCAACCACATCCTAGAATTCTTTTGCCTGCAAATGTCAACATAGTACACAAGAACATAATTACTTTGTAAAGACTTGGCAGTGCACCTGCCCTTGGGGTAAGGCGAGGTTGGGTTGGTTGTCTTGTTTCTGGTTTTATTAACCAAAAGGAATTGCCTTGAAATTGTTACTTGCTTAATAGAATGTGAATTCTTATCAAATATAGCATTAAATAACATGTAAAAGATACCATTATAGTCAATGACCATCCAAGTAAAAATAACTATATTAGCCACAAAATATAAAAAAGTACTTTTATTAACATCATTCTCTTCCTTTATTCTAAACCTGTTCCTCTTGTTAACTTGCCTGTTTCTGCTAATGGCACTACCATTCAGGCATAAAACCTCATAATCAACTTTGACTCCTTTCTCTCCCTCCCACATTTGCCAAGTTACAATATCATCTCCATTCTATTTTCCTTATCTCCTCCTTATTCCCTACTCTTACTCCCTTTGTCTCTTCCCTTATTACCCAAGGCTTTTACAATTGAAATAACTGTCAAACTGCTTTTTCTGTCTCCAATTTCTCCCCTCTCTGATTCATCCTTCACTTTGCTGTCAGAATCTCCAATGGAATGATGCAGGCAAAATTTTACTAAAATTATGGAGATTCTGAATGGAATGAGTGACTAGACAAAAAGACCAGTTATTAATGGTTCAGTGTCAACTTAGAAGAAAGTCTCTATTAGAGGGCCCCAGAGCCCCTTGTTCTATGCTGTTTAACATATTTATCAGTGACTTTGATGCAGGCATATGTATTATCCTTATCAAATTTGCAGTTAATGAAAAGGTCAAAGGAATAGCTAATACTTTGGATGACAGAATCAAGATCCAAAAAGATTCTGACAGGTTAAAACATTGAGCCAACTTTTTTTTTTCAATTATTTCTTTCTTCTTCACAGGGGCAGGAAGTCACCCCAACTCTTGTGACAAGTCAAGCAAAACAAATTTCCACATGTATCAAAAATGTGTATCTCATTACACAGCTAGGTGGCGCAGTGGATAAAGCACTGGCCCTGAATTCAGGACTCCCTGAGTTCAAATTCGGCCTCAGACACTTGAAACTTAACTAGCTGTGTGACCCTGGGCAAGTCACTTAACCCTCATTGCCCTGCAAAAAAAAAATGTGTATCTCGATCTGTATATTTAATTCATCACCTGTCATCAAAAGGTAGTATTCATCATTGATCCTCTGGGATCAAGATTGGTTATTGCATTGATCAAAGTTCTTAAGTCTTTCAAAGTTATTTGCTGGAGCAGCTAGGTGGTGCAGTGGATAGAGCACTGGCCCTGGAGTCAGGAGTACTTGAGTTCAAATCCGACCTCAGACATTTAACACTTACTAGCTGTGTGACCCCGGGCAAGTCACTTAACCCCAATTGCCTCACTTAAAAAAAAAAAAAGGAAACAAAGTTATTTGCTTTTAAAGTCTTTTTTTAATAGTATAAATTGATCTCTTTTTCTGTTCACTTAACTGTCTGTAGTCAGTTCATACAAGTCTTTCCATGTTTCTTTAAATCTGTTCTCTCTATTGACTCTTATAGCACAATAATATTCCATTACATGCACATATCCCATCAGTTATTTCCCAGTGGAAGGGAACACTATTTAGTTTCCTATTCTTTGCCACCACGCAAAGAACTGCTACAGATATTTTTTATATATTGATTAGCCAACATAAAGTCCAATTGAAGAAGAAATAAAATGCCCTTTATTCAGGTTTAAAAATTCAGGCTTAAAAGCTTCCTAAGTATATGATGAGAGAAAAGTGACTAGAATTCTGAAAAAGTATTGGGGATTTTAGTGGGACAAGTTTAATATGAATCAATATTGCTAAACAGTTGTAAAAAAAAAAGCCAGTGTGATCTTATGGTGTTTAATTCTGGACACTACATTTTAAGAAAGACATTGCTAAACTAAAGAGTGTTTAGAGGAAGAGGAAACATTACTAGTTAAGTTGAATGGGGATATTCAGGATGAATAAGACTTTCTAATTAAATTATTATATAGTATTAAATTACACTATTCAAGATAGAATGGACTTGGGAGATAGTGGATTTCCCCTTGAAATCTTAAAATGGAAGTCAGTTGACCACTTCTCAGGGATATTATAGAGGGGAATACATGGCTTCTGATGTCCCTTCCAACACTCAGATTCTGTTGCTCTAATTCTATAATCATATCACTTTTTGCCTAAGAGACCATTCGTGGCTCCCCATAGTTCACAGAACAATGTACAAATTTCTTACTTTGATTTTGAAGGACCTCCCCAAGATCTTGCTCCAATCTTACTTCCCCTCCTTATTTCATTATTTTTACTCTCTCTCTCTTCCTACCCTCTTCTATTTGTGTGTTTTCATATACTCTCCCCCCCCCCCCATTTCTGGAATAGAATTCCCTACAAATCACTACCTGTTGAAATCCTCCCCTTCAGGGTATATCTGAGGTGCTAATTCCTCTTTATAACCTTCTCTCATGTCCCATGTAGAAGTGATTTCTTGCTCTCCAAATATCTTGTGCTTTTCTATTTAAATTCTCTTATGTAATTAGCTCTTTTAAATTTGTATTATAGCAATATTTGTTTTATACAATTTATTAGATTGCAATCTCCTTGAGGGCAGGGATGGTGTTGTTTTTCATTTCTGTAACCCCTACATCTAGTCACTATGTTTTACACTTAATAAATAATTACTAAGTTGAGCTACTATATCAGTAGGAATGATGGGCCTAGCCCACATTAGTAAGGGAAAAGGGATTGTATTTTTGCTTTTTTGAACATGAATATATCTGCACTGCTATTATTTTTATATAAAGCTAACTGTGGGAGATATTAAGTAGGAATATTATTAAGTGCTAAAAATTAATACGTTTTGTCAGCCATACTTAAGTCTTTTTTTTTTTTGGTGGGTTAATGAGGGTTAAGTGACTTGCCCAGGGTCACAAAGCTAGTAAGTGTCAAGTATATTGAGGTCAGATTTGAACTCAGGTTCTCCCGAATCCAGAACAAGTGGTTTATCCACTGCGCCACCTAGCTGCCCCCTTACTTAAGTCTTGCTTGGAATATATAATGTATAATGCTTAGGTGCATGCCTAGCCCACTTAAGATGGTGTTGCTCATGGAGCGGAGGCTAAGGGACTGATTTTAGGAAACTAGAAGACCAGAGGATATGTGGATATTCAGCCTTTTTTTTTTTTTTTTTTTTTACCATGTGGTGGGAGCAGCCTCTTTCCATTGACTTTGTAGCCAGAACTTTCAGCATCTTTATAACCTGCCTGATTCAGCAATTAAGGGTACTTTTTCTGTTGTTTGATTCTGAGGGTGAAGGAGTGCCTCACTCACATCATGTGATAAGGGGGGTGGTTTTAGGGCCCTTCCCTTCTTCCCCCTCCCACCTTATAATGTGAGGCCCCAATAAATGGGCCTGAATCTGTCCTTTTTGTCTATTCTTTTCTTTTCTAGGTACAGGAAGCAGAATTTTTGATCTACTTCAGGGACGGAGAGGAACACAGGCTAGATATTGCATCTAGCTCAGCAATAATGCCCTGTGGAATATGGTGCCAAGAACTCTAGCCTAATTCCCCTCCCCTTCTTTCCCTAGAGAATAAGGTGATATAGGATGGGATTATGCCCCCAAGGTGATGGGTGGAAAATATTTGTATGTTTGTCCTTGACATGTCTTTAAAGTAAATATCCTTTTGTAAAAAAGCTGACCTTGGAGGCAGCTAGGTTGAGCAGTGGATAAAGCACCGGCCCTGGATTCAGGAGTACCTGAGTTAAAATCCAGCCTCAGACACCTGACACTTACTAGCTGTGTGACACTGGGCAAGTCACTTAACCCTCATTGCCTCGCAACAACAACAACAACAACAACAACAAAAAGATGACCTGATGTTAGGGGGTTAAATGGAATTAGGGTGCTAACCACTGGTCCCCTTAAATTGGGGGAAGATTCCAAGTAGGGCAGAGAAATGAGACTGTCCAACTCCCTTAAAGTGCCAAAGAACTCTTGGGAGTAAGGGTGGTAAACTGTGAGTCCTAGTCCTCAGATAGCGGGGCCAGAATCAATCATATTACATCATGTTCAAGTTGTATTTTGATATTTTAAGAGAAAAAATGGATCTATAGCCAGAAAAATAAACAAGAAATACAAAGTAAGACCTATGAGGAAAGAGAAAGAATTTTTGTTTTGAAATTTAAAGAGAAGTTTAGGGGACATTTTTAATATTGTTATATTTTGTTGAACTGGAATAGCATAATAAGGTAAGGGATGTATCTGTCTCTAAAGATAGCAGAACTCTAGGAAATTAGTTTGAATCTCAGCAAAAAGTTAAATAGTAATATAGTAAAGCTGACAAAAGAGGTCAGGAGATCTTTTAAAATAATGTCTTTGTTTTTACTGGCAGCAGGAGACTGGATGAAATAATCTCTTGTGATCCTTCTGCATTCCATGATACTGATCCTGCAATTGTTGGACTTGACATAATCTCTACTCTTCCACTTAATGCTAATATGATCTTGGACAAATCATTTAATGATTCTGGGTCTATTTTCTCATTTGCAAATGAGAATACTTAGCTCTGTATCTTATGATTTTAAATCTTATAAGTTTCCTGAGTTAGAAAATGCCCAATTCAGGAGATATCTCTTTTACTGTGTTCTTATCACACTATTGGCTTTTAAAAATCACGAGACACTTATCTTACTTTCTGTTTGTCTTCAAGAATAACCTTTTCTCTCCTACCAGTCACAGGAAAACTATGGACAAGATGTTTTGTAGCCTACATCCTTTTTTTTTTAGTGAGGCAATTGGGGTTAAGTGACTTGCCCAGGGTCACACAGCTAGTGAGTGTTAAGTGTCTGAGGCCGGATTTGAACTCAGGTACTCCTGACTCCAGAGCTAGTGCTCTATCCACTGTGCTGCCCCTACATCCATTTTTTAAATGATTTCCAGTTCAGCCCTTCATCACTTTTTACTAGGACTATTGCAATAATTTTCAAATAGGTTTCCTTATCTCAAATCTCACTTTTCTCTGGAGTCTTTACACAGATGCCAAAATTATTTTCTAATGCAAATGTTTCACCTTGTCACTCCCCTGCTAAACAATCTCCAATGGTTCCCTATTGTTTACAATGGTTCTTGGGTCATCTTCATGTCTTACCCATAGAAGTCTCAAACTCAGATTCCCCCTCTGCCTCAGCTAACCCTCCACTTTTCTAGACTTCTTCTATTGAAGAGCACCATCATACTTCCAGTCACCCAGGCTCCTAACCTTGGTATAATCTTTAACTCCTCACTCAGATTCACCCAACACATCTAGTCTGTTGCCAAGTCTTGTCTTTTCTACCTTCATAGTGTCTCTCATTTACCTCCAAGTTCTCTCAATCCACATGACTGCTGCCCTAGTGTGCGCCTGCATCAATTTATATATAGATTATGCCAGCAGTCTTCAGGTTGGTCTCCCTGACACAAGTCTCTCCTTACTCCAGTCCATCCTTAATTCAGCTGCCAAAGTAATCTTCCTAAAGTGCAAGTTTAACCATGTCACACCCTATTCAATCAATTCCAATGGCTCTTTATTACCTCTGGGATAAATTATGAAATCCTCTGTTTAGCTTTTAGAGCTCTCTACAACCTAGTCTCATTTGAGTCTTCTTACATTTTACCCTCCTCCAGTAACAATAGCCTTCTTACTATTCCTGCCATATTACCTTTGATTTTTTGACTCCATATCTTTTCACTGCTTATGTCCTATTCTTGGAATGGTATTGACACTCACCTCTACCTCCTGGCTTCCTTGACTTTCTCCAAGACTCAGTTCAAATCCCATATTCTGCCTAAGGCCTTTCCTAGTTTCCCCCATTGCTAATGGAAATGCCTCTGAGATTACCTCCTATTCGCACATCTATATCTATACTTATATCTATATCTAATCTGTCTTATATGTATACTTTTTTGTATGATGTCTCCCCTAATAGAATTTATGATCCTTGAGGTTAGGGACTTTGGTTTTGCCTTTCTTTGTATCCTTAGTGCTTAGCACACACAAAATATAAGTAGTTTAAAAATGTTTTTAAATGTTTAACCCACATTGACTTGGGTTCAAGTTTACTTCTGACACATACAGACCATGTGACCCTGGGAAAGTCCCTTAATCTCTCAGTTCTTTAGGCAACTTTCTAAGAAAATAAATTGCTGAGAAGGTGTTGACTGGCATTGGTAGAGGGAATTTCTTTACCAAAGTTTCTTATATACGTGTTGTCCCTGGTACCTATTCCACTGATTGACCTCTCTATTTTTTATTCATTACCAAGTAGGTTTTTTTTCTTACTGCATTATAGTATAGTTTGAGATCTAGTACAGTCCCCTTTCTTCCTACTTTTCACCATTATTTCCCTTGTGATTCTTGACCTTTTGTTCTTCCAGATGAACTTTGTTGTTATTTTTTTCCTAGTTCTGTAAGTCAGTCTTTGGTAGTTTGATTGGTATGATGCTAAATAAGTAAATTAGTTAGTTTAGCCATTTTAACTATATTCATATGTCCCAACCATAAACAATTAAAATCTTTCAAATTATTTAACTCTTTTTATTCATATAAAGTGTTTTGTAATTGTGTTTATATAGTTCCTATGTGTATGTTGGTAGGTAAACTCCTAAATATTTTATGTATTCTACAGTTATTTTGAATGGAATGTCTTTTTCTAACTCTTTTGCTTCATTTTGATTGTAATATATATAGAAAAGAGTCCATTCAACAGTCTTGCTTTAGACTATCTTTATAGGGTTTCTTCATAAAATAACAGTTGACAGTTCTCACAAGAAAGGAGTTTCTTCTCATCTTCTTTTTCTTTATCTTCTCCATAGTTTAACTTATATATCCTGATAAGTCAAAGATTAAAAACACATACTCTCCCTGACCCTATAGGGAAAAGCTCTTTCTATGATGACAGTTACACATGTAATTCCTGCCTTCTGCATTCTTAAAGGGTCAGTAAAAGTTTCTATAACCTTTATGTAGGAAAGGTTTTTGAAATGGGTATTACAATTACAATCTGAATTTGATTGGAACCAATGCCTATTAGGCATTATGGATCTTAGAATCCTAGAGTCTTAGAATTGGAAGGGATCCCAGAGGTTATTCTAGTCCAATCTCTACCTGAAGCATAAATCTCCACAAAATCCCTTACAAACGATTGTCAGCCTCTGCTTGAAGACTTCCAGTAATAGGAAAAATCACAATTTCCTAAGCATATTGCATATTGGGACAGCTTTTGTTAGGTTATTTTTATTTACATTGAACACCCATTATTAGACCTTGTACTTCAGATGTGTCCTGATCCACACAGAGTACAACGTGGCCACTTGTCCATCCAAAATGTGTTTTATTTATTCATCCTGCATTTTTTGGCTGCCATATTACACTCTTAACTCAGGTTGAGTTTGCCCTTTGCTAAACCCTGCAAATCTTTTTAATTAGAATTGCTATCTAGCAACTTGCGTGGTTGACTTAAAAAAACCCAACAACCCATAAGTCAAGGGTAGGATTTCCATGTTTATCCTCACTGAATCTCTTCTTGTTAAATTTGCCCCCAAATTCCAACCTATTGAGATCATTGTTCCATTCCTAAGTCCTGACCTGCATATCTCTATGAAACTTGAAAAGCCCTCATTATTATTCTACAAGTTTCCCATAATCTTCAGATGATTTTTTAGCCTCATTGATGCTATTTTTTTATAGATGGAGAAATTCTTCCCTAAAACCTTGGAATCTTTTCTTCAAGAAAGATCCTTTTGGCAATATTTCTCTTAAAGTCCTTTCTTGATCACAGTGGATAGCACATTGGACCTTGCTTCAATCGGCAAAACTTTAATTCAAATCCAGTTGTGGAGTCTTATTAGTTGTATGAGCCTGGAGTAGTCACTTAACCTGTCTTTGCCTCACTTTCCTCATCTGCAAAAAGAGAAGGGAATGGACATTTATATAGTACCTACCATATTCTAAGTACCTTTTACAAATATGATTTCATTTGATCCTCAAAGCAACACTGAAAGGTAGATGCTATTATTATTACTCCCATTTTACCATTGAGGAAATTAAAGTAAACAGAGGTTAAGTGACTTTCCAAGGGGCATACCGCTAAGTGTCTGAATCTGGATTTGAACTCAGGTCTTCTTGACTTCAAGCCCAGTGCTCTATCTATTATACTACCAGCTGCCTCCTGTAAAATAGTGTTAATAATAGCACCTACCTTCCAGGTATTTGATAAATTCAGAATAGGGGTGTGATGGTAAATGTTGTGAGGATAGAATGAAATACTATTTATAAAATACTTTGCAAACCTTAAAATACTATACTAGTTGTTGTTATTATTATTATTATTAATTATTATTATTTCCTAGACCCACCCTGGATCACTCTCGTGTACATACTGAATAAAAATGGGCTGGATATTTTCCCTCCTTCCCTAATCCCTTAGCCTTGCACTTTGCATAAAACTCTAACCTTGTATATAAACATGTCTCCCTTCTCATGGCTTAGGTCCTATATTACATTATCTTCATTTGTTGAAGTCCCATACACTTTTGCATGCTTTTAGATGCTAGCTTTTGTCTACACTATCTATTGTGATCAGAAGTTCTTTGCATCTTGTATATCTTTGCTTAGGACAAACACCCTACTACACTCCTGTGAAAGTTCAATAAATGAGTAGGGGTGTGATGGTAAACATTTAGCAATCAATTCTGCAAAAACACAGGACACACTTTTGAGTTTAATTATTATTATTAATATTTTCTCCCACTATTGGTGGTATTGTGAATTGATCCAACCATACTAGAGAACAGTTTGGAACTATGCCCAAAGGGTTATAAAATTTTATATACCTAGTGACCCATCAAAACCACTACAAGATCTGTATTCCAAAGAGATCAAAGAAAAACAGAAAAGGAACTATATATACAAAAATTTTCATAACAGCTTTTTTGTGGTGGCAAAGAATCAGAAATCAAGGTGATACTCATCAATTGTGGGATGGTTGAACAAGTTGTGGTATATAATTGTGATGGAATGCTATTGTGCTATAAGAAATGACAAACAAGATGGTTTCAGAAAAACCTGGAAAGACTTATATGAACTAATTCAAAATGAAGTGAGCAGAACAGGAGAACATGGTACACAGTAACAGCAATATTGCAAGGATGATCAACTGTGAAAGACTTAGCTACTCTGATCAAGACAATGATCCATGACAATTCCAAAGGATCCATGATGAAAAATGCTATCTACCTCCAAAGAGAGAACTGATGAACTCTGAATATAGATTGAAGCATACTTTAAAAATAGTTTATGTTTATTGTTTTATTTGGTTTCTGTTTTCTTTTACAACATGGCTAATAGGGAAATATGTTTTACATGATCTAACATGTATAATCAAAACAAAATTGCTTGCCTTCTCAAAGAAAGGGGAAATGCAAGTGGGAGGGAGACAATTTGAAACTCAAACTTTTTAAAAAAGATTGTTAATTTTTTTACATGTAGTTGTGAAATATTTAATTTAAAAAATTAAATCTATTTTCTCCATTACTTTCTTAAGTCTAGACAACAAAATAATAAATGAAGTCGTGATTTTTGGCATTTGTTGATTTCTGGAGTATAAATGCTCATACTGAGAATTTAGCAATTATTATCATAAGCCCATGAGAGCTGACTCCAGCATACAGCTGGTTTGGTGGGACATGATGTTGCATTTTCTGCCTCTCTCTCTCTAGTAGTGAGTCTGGCAATAATATTTATTAAGCATCTGGTATGTTCCAGGTACTATGTTAAGTGCTGGGAACACAAGCAGGAAAAATAAAGACAATCCCTACCACTAAGGAGCTTACAATCTAGTTTGGGAAAACAGCACACAAAAGAAAGGTGAAAAGGGTAGAGTACCTGGCATGAGGGCATGATGGAAAAGTCCAAAGAAACACAGCCAGGTGGGAAATAAAGGAAACCAGGTATTCTGACAGATATTGCATCCTAATTATGCCATAATCTTCTGAACTCTCTTTTATACCAGGCTCTACAAAATGTAGCCATGTAAATAACTTAAAAAGAAATTTAAAAGCTCAGATCATCATAGCATTAACCTAAACATTCTATTTTCTATGTCCAAACTTTATTAGTTTACAGTTAACCTGCATTTTCTCATACACCGATACTTCTAGGTAAGATCACATTCTTTCCCATAGAATAGTATTTGTCTATAAGTGCTTTGAGCTCTTCAGATGAAAGATATACACACAAGCTACTTATTTGTGTTTATTTCATCCATAGGACACATTCATTTGTCAGTTCTCTCTCAAAGTTTTGCTTTACTACAGGTCTTATAATTAAAATTCTTTCATACATGAATTCTAGGAGGGACATCATTTTCTCTAATGATACATTATTACATAGTCCCACAGTTTGTGACTTCATGCAATAAAATAGAGTTTATATGATACTGTATAGCTGGCATCCATGGACAGTTTTTACTAGGGGGAGAGGGGTGCGGTATCATCATTTAGTGGGAAGAGAGTCTAGTGCAGTTAAATTATTGCCCCACAGAGGTTAAAACAGCTGCCAACCGAGAGCATAGCTCTGAGCCACAACTAGAGGTGATGGGTGTCTTTTAGAGGATACTTTAGCTTCTCCACTGAACCACATCAAAAAAGATGGCGGATGGCTTCATTAGCAGCCTGTTTAGAACAATGTTTTCTCACTTGGAGATAAAATGTTCTGAAGAGTTTACTTAGGCCTACTAATGAATATTTAATCTTGAATGGAAAAGGTTCACTAGGGAATGCTATACAAACAGGCAGTTTCATGAAGCCATCCACAGGTTTGTTTGATTGGGGTTTGTGCATTTGATAGCAGGAGGGTGAAACAATTGAATTCTGCATTATAATTCAAGACTATAAAGCACATATTAGAATTTAGGGTGAGTCAATATTTACATTGTAAACATTCATTTTCAATATTTTTCTTTTTTAAAATGGTGTCTTCTATATTTTTACCAGGCTAAAACAACGCAGAATGCCAGAGGAAATGGTTTACAAATATGTATATATGTGAATGTGTGTTGTATGAGTACTTTAATTTAGGAGTCAAAAAACCAACAACCCAGCAACATCTTTGAAGTGTATCAGCCCTTACATGTTCATAAGATCTAGAACATCAGTCCCTTCATTTGCATTTTCATACTTTGTTTAGCTCCAAATAGATTTGATTAAAAAACAAAATTTGGCAAGAGATTAGTCCATAAAAGGATTTTATTGCTTCTGGGTTGTTGTTTTTTTTTTTTAAATTTAAACAATGATTTGCTTTGAAGAGTGACTGGTGTGTAATGTGGAGCTTTTCAAAGATACTGTATAGTGGTTTTAGTTCTTCTATATGTGTACCAGATAATAATAATAAAACCTAACATTTATATAGAGCTTTAAGGTTGCAAAGCACTTGACATACATGATTTCATTTGATCTTCATATGCTATAATCATAATTAGGTGGTTTAATATATGCCTTTTGTTCATTTTAAGAAACATAGAATTTTTTTAAAAAATGAATTAAATTTAAAGAGATTATCAGGGTTGGTTTTTTTTCTTCCATACCACCCCACTGGTGGGGTAGGATATAAAACAAAACTTTGTAACAAATGTGCATAGTCAAACAAAAAAAATAACCACATTGGCCATGTTCAGTAATGTGTGTTTCATTCTGCATATTTAGTCCATCATCTCTCTGCCAGCAGTTGAGTAGCAGTCTTCATCACTGGTCCTTTAGAATCAGAGTTGATTGATCATTACTTTGATCAGAGAAATTGAGTCTTTTCAAATTGTTCATTTTTGCAATATTGTTGTTATTGTATAAGTCATTCTCTTGGTTTTTCTCATTTCACTGCATCGATTGATATACGTCTTAGGAATAAAGAACTTAAGTAGCATTTCTTGTAAACAGCTATTTTATCATTAGATATTTTAATGGGCTGGGTCATTACTTTTTTTAAAGAAAAAAATTAAATGTGATAAATTCACTTAAAATTGTAAGAAATTTAAAATACATAGCTAATTAGTGGCTGAGGTTAGATCAGCACTTAGGTCTTTCTAACTCCAGGCCCAGTGCTCTATTCAATTGTGCCTTTGGGAGTCAGTTTCCTTCCCTTCCCCCATGCCTCTGGAATTTGTAGTCTAAAAAGTCTTACTTTTACTATATTAGAGATATAGACAACTAAATATTTCACATATTGGTGTGCTAGTAATATACCATCATTTTGGAAGTCTATTTTTCTTTTTTTGTGACAACTGATCTTGATGAGAATGATTGTGATCAAAATGTCTATTATCATTTTAACCTTTATAATTATTAATGGGTTTCTGAATTGCTTGATAATATATGGAGTGTTTTTATGTGGATTGTGTGAATGCCCACTCAAAAAATTGTTAATAGCAAAAATAAAGGTTAAAAAAATTACTATTATAATGGTCTAGAAAACTATTGAGAATAGCCATTTTTTTTTGTGGTGCAATGAGGGTTAAATGACTTGCCCAGAGTCACAGAGCTAGTAAGTGCCAAGTGTCTCAGGTCCTCCTGAATCCAGGGCTGGTGCTTTAGCCACTGAGAATAGCCATTTTGATCCTAAACATACTATCAAGAAAACCCATGTACTCCATTCATATCTGGGCAATGTTAAGAAAAACCATGATTTTTGAAAAATGAGAGTTTCAAATCATCCAAAGGATATTAGAAAGGTACATGGTTGGCTGATACATATCATTGACAAAGAATTGTTCAAAAGAAGCATGTCATTGGAGAGATGTGTAGCTCAGGTCAGTCATAAAACTAGGCTTATGGGCATGATCCCTTGGTATCCACACAATGTCAAGAGAACTAGAATAATATCTTCAGCATATTGGATAGACCCCTGTGGATGATTTATGGAAGGACACAAGCAGATTCTCACAGGATCATATGGGCACAGATAGGTTGAGATCTATATCATTCAAGAGAGTTTCCACAATGAAATCTCAGATCCATTAAAGTATCACTGTAAAATCACATGATTATTTAGGGTTTCTTCATGGCCATTGCAATGTTACTTGCTGATGTAGAATTAGACATGATCAAAATTAATAATCTAAATCCAATAAACATGTAGAATTCATTACCCTAAGAGAATTTTATAAGTTTAAAATAAAAAGATTCAAGAGGAACTTAGATCTATTCATGAAATATAAATCCATTACATAATTAGGAGGCCAACTATCAGCCTTTCTCATAAAACATCTTTTGGATGAAGCATACCTGGATTTTAATGAGACATTTGGCATAGTCTCACTCTATTCTTGTGGATAGGATAAAGAGATATAGGCTGTATTAAAATATAGTTAGGTAGATTCAGAATAATGTTTATTATTTTTAAAAAAGAAGATACTGGGGGCGGCTAGGTGGCACAGTGGATAAAGCACCGGCCCTGGATTCAGGAGTACCTGAGTTCAAATCCGGCTTCAGACACTTAACACTTACTAGCTGTGTGACCCTGGGCAAGTCACTTAACCCCAATTGCCTCACTTTAAAAAAAAAAAAGAAGATACTGAATAACTAGCAGTCAGGAACAGTGTAGAGAGGAGTAGACTAGAGAGTGTAGACTAGATATCCTGAATGATTCAGTCTAATATTGAGATTCTATAATTATATTATTGTTGCCACCTTAAGAGAAGGACTAATAGATTAGTTAGATCATTGGTTTGACCCAGTATGGAATTTCTTATATTTGTAAAATTTACACATAGAGAGGGTTCCTGGGCTTATTTTTCCAAACATTTGAATATTTAAAAGGTGGAATATTGCTGGTTAACATCAGAATTTCTATTATATTGGGTCTTTCAGATCCCAAATTGAAGTTATACTAGCTAACATGTATAAAGTAATTTAAGTCTTGCAAAGTACTTTATGAATATTATTGCATTTTAGCCTCACAACGATCTTGGAAGGTAGGTGCTGGTAACATTTTACAGATAAGGAAACTAAGGCTGACAGAGGGTTAAGTGACTTGCCCAATGTCACATAGCTAGTTAGTATCTGAGGCTAGATTTGAACTCAGGTCTTTCTGACTCCAGGCCTAGTGTTCTATCCAATATACTACCTAGAAAGAAATATATTAGTTGTTAATATTACTAATTGTGAACAGTTTTATATTAGTAGTTGTAAAGAATTAATTGTTGGGCAAGTCACTTAACCCCCATTGCCCGCAAAAAAAAAAAAGAATTAATTGTTATTTGAGGTTTTTATGACCCCATCTTTTGGCTAGAATTAAAAAAAAAAACACCTTGGTGCTTACACTGGCCTCTGGGGCTCCACAAACGGCAGGGTGCTCCACCCACTGGTTGTAGCTGTCACCATGGTGCTGGCACCTCACGTCATCACCACTCACAGATGCCTACATGAGTATGGGAAAATTATAATGATTGGAAGCCTAGTGAAGGCAGTTATGTGACTGTCAGAGAGGCCCAGCTAATTGGTTGGGGGCTGCTGGGGTTTGCTGGGAAGGGGGAGGAGAATTGGCCATTCTAGCTGGAAGCTGGAAGCTGGAAGCTGGAAGCTGGAAGGTGACACAAGTGGAGCTGTGTATTCTTAGCTGATTCCTGGGCGGTGGTATTTTTTCAGGTCGTATAATTTCCCTTTCCCCATTTTATTTCCTTTCCCTTGATCCTACTGATCCTGTTTGTGTGGTTTTTTTTTTTAAGTTCGTTCTTGTTAAAATAAATCCTGTTCTGTTTTGAGGGAGGCTGCCAGTCTCCTTCCTTGCCCCAATATTGCGGCAAGCTGCTTAGCTAACACTGTCCAATTAAAAATTGGTTCCCACATAGTGTATACTTCTTTTTTGGTAACTTCACATCCTGACAGGTTTAAAGAGCAATGTTCTCAACTTGGTAGAAATATAAAATAACTTTACTGCTAGGAGAGGCATGTTACAATTCGAACAATTTTCTCTACAATACTGTATTTTTGGGTTTAGCTGTTGGAACTATGACCTTTCAATGGTGATAACCTCTAAGTAATATGCACCACTTTAATGAGATCAGAGCTAGTAAAGATTAAACTTTGTCTCTTCAAAAATTAAGAGTGTGATACACTTCTTTGATGGAAATTTAAGTTGAGAGTTTTGGTGAATTACAAGGAAACAAAAATGAATAGATCCATTTCTTAAAAAACACACACACACATTATTTTGAAAGTCTGCTACTATGTTACCCTTAACAATGGAAGGTATTTTTCTAGTACTTTTCACTTTTTGCTGTTTTTCATATACATTATCTCACGTGATACTTACAGCCTTGTGAAATAAATAGTACGGGAATTTTTATCCCCATTTTTGTTGTTGGGAATGAAGTTTTGGACTTGTGATTTTTATCAGTGTAGGGAACTGTGGTTGAAGAAAACCCCTCTAATCACAACAGACTGTTAGCTGACTTGCAATTTATGTCTTGGAGAGTAGCCTGGGACACTGCGAGGTTCAGTGACCTGCCCATTATTACAAAGTAGTATGTGTCATGGCTAGGATTGGAAGACATGTCTTTCTGACTCTATGACCAGCTCTCTTTCCACTCTGCTCTATTTCTTCTCAAGCCTGTTTGACTGATGGAAAAACAGAATTAATTCTGCTTCTCATAGACAAAACCTCAGACTTCAACAGAATCAAAGAATTTGTGGGTTAGTCAAACAGTGTTCATTTGCCACTATTCATTTCCACTTATTATAAAGTGGAAAATACAGAGATGAAATTGTGGGTACTTGAAGTACTGAATTAATGCAAATAACCACTATTTGGTTATTTATGATCAAACCACTATTTGACCATTTACATTTACAAACAAAATAATGATTCAGTTATAAATAACCAATGGTGATTGTTTATATTAATTCAGGACTTCAAGGACCCCCAATTTCTTTTTTTTTTTTTAGTGAGGCAATTGGGGTTATGTGACTTTCCCAGGGTTCACACAGCTAGTAAGTGTTAAGTATCTGAGGCTGGATTTGAACTCAGGTCCTCCTGAATCCAGGGCCGGTGCTCTATCCACTGTGCCACCTAGCTGCCCCAAGGACCCCAAATTTCAACAGTGTAAGTGCTCCCTTTGTCAAGGAAGGTTGCAAAACCTCCATGCTGCAGTTCAATGAATAAGAATATGTATACATATACGTGCACATATATATATATATATATATATTTACAGGGCAGTGAGGGTTAAGTGACTTGCCCAGGGTCACACAGCTACTAAGTGTCAAATGTTTGAGGTCACATTTGAACTCAGGTCCTCCTGAATCCAGGGCTGGTGATTATCCACTGTGCCACCTAGCTGCCCCCCAACTATTGTCTAGAGACCTTCAGGTTACTCCCCTTCTTTCCTCAATGAATTTGGTACATGGTTCTCCTCTCACTCTCTTCTTAACCCCTCACAATCCAGCTTCTGACTGTATCATTCCTTTTTTTTTTTTTTTAGTGAGGCAATGGGGGTTAAGTGACTTGCCCAGGGTCACACAGCTAGTAAGTATTAAGTGTCTGAGGCTGGATTTGAACTCAGGTACTCCTGAATCCAGGGCCAGTGCTCTATCCACTGCGCCATCTAACTGCCCCTGACTGTATCATTCCACCAAAACTACAGTTACCAAGGATATCTTAGTTGCCAAATTCAATGGTTTTTTTCTCAGTCCTCATTCTCTTTGACCTCTCTAGAGCCTTTGCCACTATTGACCACTCTCTCCTTCTTCATTCATCTCTCTAGGTTTTTGGAACACCACTTTCTACTGGTTCTCCTCCTACTTATTCCACCATTCCTTCTCAGTTTCCTTTGCTAGATACTCATCTAAGTCATGCCCTCTAACAGTGGGTGTCCCTCAAGATGCTGTCCTGAATCCTCTTTTCTTCTCCCCCATACTATTTCACTTGATCTCACCTGCTCCCGTGTATTTCATTACCATCTCTATGCTGATGACTCTCAAATCTACGTAGTCTGCTCCAAAATTTCGCCTCATGTCCAATCTTACATCTTGCCTTTCAGACATCTTGAACTGCATGTTCAGTGGAAAATTTGAACCAAGCAGGTTCAGAACAAGATAATTCTTTCCCCCTAAACCCACCCCACCTCCTTAGTTTCCCTATTACTATAAAGGACATCATGTTCCTAGTCCTTCAGACCCACAACCTAGGAGTTATCCTCAACTCCTCACTATTTATTGCCCCCATATCCAATCTATTGCCAAGGCTCTCCTCTGACACTGCCACTACCTTAATGCAGGCCTTCAACACCTCAAACCTGAACTATTTTCCAGTAGCCTTCTGGTGGGTCTGTCCCACTTCAAGTTTCTCCCAACTCCAATCTATCCTCCATTCAGTCGCGTATGTCAGACCACATCACTCCCCTAGACAATAAACTCCAGAGGCTTCCTGTTGCTTTCAGGAGCAAATACAAAGTCTTCCCACTTACCATTAAAAGCCTTTCATGTGGGCAGCTAGGTGATGCACCTAGGATAGAGCACCAGCCCTGGAGTCAGGAGGACCTGAGTTCAAATCCGGCCTCAGACACTTAACACTTACTAGCTGTGTGACCCGGGGCAAGTCACTTAACCCCAGTTGCCTCACTATGGATGTCCTCATGCCTAAAATGTCTTCATCCTTAACTCTGCCTACTGATTTCTCTTAATTCCAGTGCCTTCCTTCTGTTAATTATTTCCTATTTATCTGGTATATAGCTTGAGAGATATATATGTATATGCATATGTATATATATGTGTGTGTGTGTGTGTTCATATATATACATACACACACACATATATACATACATATGTAGTAGGCATTTAATAAATGGTGGTGGTTTTTTTTTTGTTGTTGGTTTTTTTTAATGAGGCAATTGGGGTTAAGTGGCTTGCCCAGGGTCACACAGCTAGTAAGTGTTAAGTGTCTGAGGCTGGATTTGAACTCAGGTCCTCCTGACTCCAGGGCTGGTACTCTATCCACTGCGCCACCTAGCTGCCCCAAATGGTGGTGTTTTTTAATTGATTGGTAAGCCACTTGCCATTTGTATGATTTTGGACAAGTCATAACTTCTCCCCGTCTCTTTTCTGCATCCATAAAATGAAGGGTTAGGGATTTAGATGGCAATTAAGGTCACTTCCAGATTCAAAACTATGATCTTATGACTAATAGCAATTCAGTAGAAAAACAAGGTTTTATTTCTAATTTGTTGAATTGATGAACAAAAGAACAACTTAGGTGACCAAACATTTCTTTCACTTTTCTTACTGTCTCAAGAACATACCGTAACCTCTCCTGAACTTTTTCCCCCTCTATTTTTCACTCATGCCTTTCCTCCTCTCTTCTTTCTGCTTATACAAAGTTTTTTCTTACCATTCCAGGATGAAGCAAATGATCTCTCTGATCAGTTTGTACAATAATCATTTACACAATTTATTTGTCAATTAATCATGGATTTTCTTGTGACTTCTGTTTTATTCAAATAGTAGTTAAATCTTTCTTCATTTGACTTTTCATCTTTCTATTTTATTTCCTCAACTAGATTGTAAGCTCCTTGAGAGCAGGGACCATGTTGTATAATCATTTTCTCTCCCACTGTGGTTAATGCTTTTTTTTCTTTGTATCATGAAGTCACAGCCTAAACTGAGTATTTACAATCATCAATAATATTAAATGGAGCAGAGCAGAGAATCCTAGGGTTGCAAAGAACCTCAAAGGCCTTCTAGTTCAAACCACACTCAAACAATAATCTCTTCTGTAACATTACCTGATAAATGATTGTCCAGTCTTTTTTTTGTTATTGTTGCTCAATTGTTTTTCAGTTGTTTCTGACTCTTCATGACCCAATTTGGGGTTTTCTTGGCAAAGATACTAGAGTGAATTATCATTTTACACATGAGGAAACTGAAGCAAACAGGGTTAAGTGACTTGCCCAGAGTCACATAGCTAGTAAGTGTCTGAGGCCAGATTTGAACTCAGGATGAATCTTCCTGACTCCAGACCCAGAGCTCTATCCATTGTGCCCCAATTCTTTACTAGAAGACCCTTAAATGAGGGGCACCCACTACTTCCTGAAGCAGCTCATTCCACTTTTCGACAGGTTTCACTGTTGGGAAGTTTTCCCTTTCAACTTCTTTCCATTGTTCTTAGTTCTACTCTTCAAGACCAAACAGAACAAATCTAATCTTCCTTTCCCAGAAAGCTCTTCAAATACTTGTAGACAGTTGTCATGATCAACTTCCATATTTTAGAAAGTAAAGTGAGTTAAAATGTTAGTCATTCCCTTTCCCTTCAATTGGGTATTTGGATAAAAATAATTTTTTGTATGTTAGTCTTTGGATAAAATATTCCTTTGTATATTGGCCATTAAGTTGAGAGTATTAACTGAGTTTTTCATGATGGTGAAAAATGTACTAAATACAGCGATGGGCTACAGACATAGTTAATGTCCTTGAATTGCTTATTATCTAATAGGAAAGGCAGGACTTCAGCATTCATCCAGAAGTATTAACTATGTGCCTTCATAGCATTATGGAACTACATACATGCTTGATAAGACAGTTCTGGAGTTAGTAAAATATCCAGATGTATCTCAGTCTAGTCAAGGAAGATGTCTTGGGGGGGAAAATATGAGCTTTAATTTAGAGGAGAAAGGGTCTGCAAAGAAGGCTACAGAAGAGATCTTGTAGAATTGTTGCATAGCTATATGGAAGAAGCCAATCATTAGAGCCCTTTGAGGCACATTGTCTAATTAAATTTGATAAAGGCCAAAACATATGTCTAAGCTAGAGTGATTCAATCCAAATGACATTTTAAGTAAGTATTATTTACTACCATGTATAATAAGAGTAACCTAGTTCCCACCCAAGTGGGGTAAGGGAAAGACAGTCCTGTGCTGTTTATGGAGGGAGATATATGACTCCTGATTGATGGGGAGAATCTGGAGTTTAACACTGTATCTGTGTGCAAAGAACTTACTGTGTTCATTCCAGAGTTTCTTTGGGAGAGAGACAGATATATGGAATATACTCCTGAGAGGCAAGAAAGAAAGAATATATGAAAGGCGGGCATACATGAAAAGCTGGTCTCATCATGCCTCTGGACTAGATTGAAATTTTTTTAATGCATTTTATTTATTTATTTTAACATTTTTTTTCTTTTTAAATTTTGAGTTCTAAATTCTCTCTCCCTCTATTCCACTTCCTTGTACACACACTGAGAAGGTAAGCAATATGGTATCAATTATGCATGTGAAATCATGCAAAACCTTTCCATATTAGCCATATTTTTTGAAAAGCACAAAAAATAAAGTGAGAAAATTATATTTCAATTTGCCTCCAGAGTTCATTGGTTCTCTAGAGATGGATAGCACTTTTTCATCATGAGTCCTTTAGAATTGTTTTGGATCATTATATTGCTTAGAGGAGTCAAGTCTTTCACAGTTGATCATAATTACAACATTACTGTCTCCTGGTTTTCTCACTTCACTTTGCATCATAAGTTCATATAGTTTTGATATTTTTCTGAAACTATCCCTGTCATTTCTTATACAACAATAGTACTCCATCAAAATCATATGCCACAACTTGTTCACAGCCATTCCCCAATTGATGAGCATCCCCTTGATTTCTGATTCTTTGCTAACCACACAAAAAGCTGCTATAAATATTTTTGTACATATAGTTCCTTTTCCATTTTCTTTGATCTCTGGGATATGGAACTAGTAGTGGTACTGCTGGGTCAATGGGAATACACAATTTTATAACCCTTTGTACATAGTTCCAAAGTGTTCTCTAGTTGGAATAGTGATCAAAATTCTTTTACAAAAAAATTTTGCCTTTTTGAAATTTTTGAACATAAACATACACACACAACTATTTCCATATACATACATTTTACTCAGTGATCTCATTTGCTCTCATGAATTCAATGATCATCTCTTATGCAGATGATTTAGATCTATTTATCCAGACCTAACTTTTCCCTCACCTTCAGTTTTAGCTTTCTTCATCTTTGCAGAGGCATCTCAGGCCTCAGATCCTTTCTCTTCATACTACCCACAAGACAAATACATACATAATACATACATACATACATATTTAGACAATCCATGTCACTTAACCCTGTTTATCTGAGTTTCTTCATCTGTAAAATGAGATGGAGAAAAAATGGCAAACCACTCTAGCATCTTTGCCAAGAAAATTTCTAATGGGGTCATGAAGAGTCAGACACAACAAAAAAAGTACCTAGTTAATTTTTTTTAGACAATTAGATGGCACAGGGGATACAATGCTGGACTTTGAATCAAGAACACTCATCTTCCTGACTTCAAATCTAGCCTCAGACACTTACTACCTGTGTGACTTTGGGCAAGTTACTTAACCCTGTTTGTCTCAGTTTCTTCATCTGTAAAATGATCTGGAGAAGGAAATGGCAAAACACTTCAGTATCTTTGCCAAGAAAACCTCAAATGAAGTCACAAAGAGTTGGACACAAAGTGAAAAAGAAAAAACAGTAACAAATGAAAAGAATAGGTGAAAGCATAGAGGCAGTGAGGACAGTCTAGAGGAGAGATGGTTTGGGTCCCTCTATATTGCTATAATAATACTAACAAGAGATGATGATGATCTGGGTTAGCGTGTAGGCCTAGAAAGCATAAGCAAGTGAGATTGAAGTAGATTTAACAAGAATTAATGATATTCTGGATGTTTGGAGGTAACAATGATAACAACAAAAACCCAAGAGGATTTAGAGATAACTCCAAGATTTTGTCACTGAGAAGCCAGAAAGATGATGATATATCATTGACAGGAAGAGAGATATTAGAGAGAGTAGTAAATATGATTAGTTTACATTTTAAGTTCCTAGGGGGTAGGGGCTGGTCCTGTGTTCATGGGAGCACTTAGCAAATCTCTATCACTACTTGCTTTCCATATAAAAGAAAGCTCTTATAAGGGTATATAGCATAAAGAACTTCTGTGGTGTCCCTATCTGATGGGCTAAGCTGCAGGATGAAAGTGGGACTGTTTCCTAATGTGCAAACCTTCCCAACCTCTCTTGTCTACATTCCCTTCTCCCCACTCACACATCCACAAGTCTGGTTCAGACTTTTGTTACTTCTCACCTGGACTGTTTCTTTTTTCTTTTTAATTAATAAAGTATTTTATTTTTTTCCGTTACATGTAAAGATAGTTCTCAACTTTTGTTTATAGAAGCTTTACAATTTCAGATTTTTCTCCCTCCCTTCCCTCCCTCCCCCTAGATAGCAGGTAATCTGATATAGGTTATATATATATATATACACATAATAACATTAAACATATTTCTGCGTTAGTCATGTTATAAGAGAAAAAATCAGAGCAATGATGAAAAACCTCAAAATAGAAAAAAACAACAGCATCAAAAACAAAAGAAATAGTATGGTTCATTCAGCATCTATACTCCGCAGTTTTTTTTTTTTCCCTTGGATTTGGAGATCCTCTTCCATCACAAGTTCCCTGGAACTCTTCTGTGCCATTGCGTTGGTGAGAAGAATATAGTCACCTGGACTGTTTCAATAGCCTCTGTGCTTCAAGCCTCTCCCCAGTGCAATCCATCTTCCACTTAGCCGTCAAGGTGATTTTTTTCCCCTAAAGCATAGTCTGACCATGTCATTCCCCTGCTCTTAATTCCAGTGGCTCTTGATTACCTCCAGGATCAAATATAAACTCCTTTGTGTGGCATTTAAAGCTATTTATAACCTGGCTCCTTCTTACCTTTCCAGACTTCTTACACTTCATTCTCCTCCATACACCCATGTTCCAGTGACACTGGCCTACTTGTAATTCCTTGTACAGGATACTCTAGCTCAGGACTCTGTGGCATTGTACTCCCTTACCTTCATTACTGGAATGTTCTACTCATTCACCTATTCCTTTTAGTTTCTCCGGCTCCCTCCAAGATTCAACTTCTACCTCCTTCAGGAGCCTTTTTCCCCAGTCTTACCATTGGCTAATGTCTCCCCATTCCAAGTTGCCTTTTATCTACTCTATGTATTCATCCTTTAATGACTTGTTTACATGTTGTCTCCTCCATTAGAAAGCAACGACCATGTTCTTACTTTTTTTTTTATCCCCGGCACTTAGAACAGTTCCTGCTCATAGAGACCATTTAATACTAATTTAATAATGCTTGTAGATTGATTGATTGAACCCAAGTCCTCTGACTCCAAAACAACCTAAGGTTGTTTTCAACATGACGGTCCATTCAAAGCCATTAAGATGGGTGTGAACCTTTTTGAACGACATGGTATTTCTGCTTTGCTATTTCTAACCTTCTTCAATCCCCACGTCCACTCCCTTTAAGGTCCCCCAAATCCCCGCCCAACACACACAAACAGAAGCACTAAAGAGCCCAGCTCTATCATACCCAATTCTGGAAGTTTTTCAGTTTTACTCTGACTTAATTAAAAAAGACAAAACTAGGGCTATGCAAAGCTGGTGCAATAGAAGGCTTTTGTTTGTTCCTCTCTGAAGACACGGGAAACTGGAGAAAGTTGGTAATCTGGCACTAGCTTTAATTGCATAGTTTGCTTAATGTGAACCTGTGAACTAGCTAACACAAGTGTCTTAGCAGTGATTTGAAACTGGAGTGTTCACATGAACACTTCCTGAGGAATAGGAAAAAAAGGACCACTAGGGGGGATCATTAAGCCATTTTGTGCAAGAAGAATGACTTCACTCTTTAAAATGACTCTGAGTTTCATTATTTTAAGTTGTCATTGCAGAACTTTAAGCAGGTACAGCATATTGGAACTATAATTCGATCTTTGTAAGCAAACTCCTATCTCCACCTAAAGCCATCGAATGCCTGTAAACATCCCTTTCTTGTTTTAATTGCAAAAGGATTAATGTTAGCTTTGAAGTAATAGTTCTTCCCACTCTCTGCTTCTAGAGACAACTGTGCCCCTAGCATCATTGCAGGTGCATCCTGGAAGGTTGGCCCTTCCTTTATCGGATAGAGTTTGGAGTATTTGCAAAATCTAATATCTGTTCAGTTTAGAATTAATCAACATGTTTATCTAATTTCTCCAAAAAAGAAACCAGACCAAACCAAACCAAACCAAACAAACAAAAAACCAGAGTGATATGGGTTTTGAAAAAAAAAATAGCATAGAGCCACACACATCCCTCCCTCTGCCCCAAAATGATTACAGAAAAGCAAGAGTATGAGACCAAGAAAGCAAGAGGCTGGCACTAAATGAAGCATTTTTCAGACAAAGAGGCAAAACTAAGGATTAAAAAAAGGTGGAAGAAGCAGCAAAATATATGCATGTATGTGTATGTATATATGTGTATATCTATGTTTGAATGTGTATAACCATCTCTGGTGTTTTTTATTTGTTTTCCATAGAATAAAGCATCTGTTGGCAAAAATGATTTCCCATATTAATGATCATTTCAAAAACAGTCAGGGCAAGTTTTCTCCCTCCCCAGATCAAATCATTGAGAAGCCTGAATGTAGAATCCAGATATAGAGTAGGTTTGGGAAAGAGGAGGGGAAGACGGGACTGGGGGCAGGTCCAAGATTCCCACAATTGTTTCAGTCATTACACAATGATATTTAATTTGAGTTTAGCTAATCCAGGACACCATTATTTGGGTCCAAGCAAATAAGAAAAAAAATGAATGAATGAATGAATGAAAATTAAATAAGTATAATAAAAGAGTGAGGAGGGGCCAAGCTGCTTTGGGCAAAGACGGGCAATAAAAGGAATCTTTATAAATACTGGATAGCGGAATGGGCTTTTTTCCCTGCCAAGCAGAATGTCAAATTCTGTCCCCCCCTTTTTTTTTTCTTAAAGCATGCTAAAAGGAAAATTCTTCACAGAATCTTAAAGAACTTTTTGACACAACAGCTGCAAAATCTATTTTCTAAACAAAGATTTATACATATTTATATGAGCTTAATCCAGTTTTTTTTAATAAATCATTCTCAGAACTGCAGAGGTAAACTATATGTAAATACCTCAAGTAATAGGCTTGTAGTGCAAATCACATCATTTTATCTTCAATTTTGCATTCGTTTTTCTGGCTTAAAGGTGCATCAGAGATATGCATTTTAGCATATTCAGAACACGGGGCGTGAAATTAAATGTTTGACAGAGTGAGAAAAATATACAGACTTTGGAGATGCCTTAAAAATAGTAATTTATGCAGATCTAGAGGAGTGAAATCATTTGCAATGGAGTGACCCTCTCTCCAGGAATTTTTTGCTCAGTGTTCTTCTCTAATCTCCTGCTGTATCTTCATTTTTCATTGAACTAGCCAGTTTTCTGCGAAGCAGTCTTGTAGATAAGGGAAGTGCTAAAAGAAGAAGAAAGAAGGAGCTCAGTGGGTCCGTTTCCATTGCACTTTTACCCAAGGCAATGGGCAGAATTTAACGGATTCCTTCCAACATATGTTTTTGCCAGATAAGTAAACAGTGTGTGTCGGAAATGAAAAAGCATTTGCAATTTAATGACATTACAGCTCTCAGCTTAGGCTGGCGTGCTGCGAGGCGAAAAGCAGAAAGAGAGAGGAGAGTAGAAAGAGAAAAAGAACAAAGTTCATCTTCCCTTTTGTGCATTTTTATCAAGGAAAATATTACTTCTTTCCCCCTCTTGTTCTCTTTTTCTTTTTCTTCTTTGGGCTTTTTTGTCTCACTCATTTACATTTTTTTTTCTTTTCTCCCTTTCTGTCCTCTGTTCACTTTTACCTTTTTTCTTATATTGCCACTGACTCATTTCTTTTTTCTCTCCATTGTGTCAACTTATTCATCTATTTGGGCCATTCATTTTTACCTCTAAGAAGCTGTTTATCCCACAATGTATCTTTTTTTCTGTGTTGTACTCTTGGTGCTATAGCTCATAGTCAACAGGATTGTTGGAGGGATTATAACGTTTCATTTCAAAGCACTACAAATCTGCCCTCTTTCCTCCCGTCCCTGCTTTTGCTTCCTCGGATACTTGTCATTTCATTTCACATTCATTGCATTCTTTAGTTTTAGCCCCAAACATCCAAGCACCCTGATGTCTAACCACTGAGCTTACTGGGTTTCTTCTATTGCATGGGCTGGGGGTTCTGGCAACTTTCTTTTGCAAATGTAATACTTTAAAAAAAAAACCCTCATGGGGTTTGTACTTGTGTGAATGGTAAAAAATATGAAGAATCCTAAATTGTTTCCTATTCCATGTTTGGTGACTCGGACACATTGTGGCATTTAGGGGACATCTTTTACTAGAGACTTGGCCCCCAAATCCAGCTCCTTTTTCTCTTCCTATTTACTCATTGATCTAATATCATGCAGGTGTGTTTGTTAAGCTAGTATGTTTTAGTTGATATGAACATATAAGGACTCAATAGTCCTGCATAGGAGGTTGTGGAAAGGTGAGCAAGGCAATCTGCTATTCTTTGATAGAGGTAAGGATGAAAGCACAGATAACTTTCTTTTCAGTCCTCATTATAGCTTATGCAAAAAACGGAATTTGAAAAGAGGAAAACAATGCTTTTGGACGTCATTGACCACTCCCCAGAGCAGTTTATAATGAATACTGATGATTTCCAGGATAATTTTGTTGGTCACTCTTTCAAACAGAGGTTTTATTTTTTGCACTATTTGAGGATTGGATGACAGCACACAGAGTCCAGGGTTGGTAAAATGACTAAAGCCCCTGGTTTGGGTTCAGAGTCTGTCTAAGAGTTGCTTTTACCTCCTTGCACTGTCAGTCTTTCAATGGGAGCAGAACTAAGGGAGCAGCACTAAACACTGTATAAATACCTGCTTATTCCTTTTCACCTATTCTCCTTGGGCAAGGCATAGAGACATTTTTTCCCCTCGATGTGGCGTTATCATAAAAAGTTCCATCCAACACTCCAGATTTTTAACACAAAGTCAATTCAAAGAATAGCACATGAGAGCAACTTGTTAGGTCCTAAGGTGAACCTGCAGGTTGGGTGTAATTGAAAGGCCCTGTAATTGATTGGGAGTCCTATCACAGAAGCTACTGTACGTCCTTAAAAGGTGCTTAAATAAAATGCTCGTCTAAAGACATGCACAATTTTTTTTTTTTGCCATGAAATTACATCTTGCACATCTTCCAGATCCGGTACTTGGTAAGTAAAAAGGAAATCTGTTTGGACATAAGGATGTAAAGTAGCTGGAGGTGGTAATTTAATCAACCAGGGATATATTTCAATGTTTTTTCTGGTCTTCTAGGCATTAGCACTTTAAATTCATTATGTCGGCTTGACAGATCTATGCAGCCTTAAGGATCTAAAAATGAAATCCTAGAAGTATAGTCTGCTAGAGGATATATATTGAACTTAAGAGATTAAAATGGTATAACCATTGCAAACAGAATGGAACATAGCGCATTTCTCATTTTTTTCCTTAAGCACGAGTATTTTGCAGATGAAAAAAATATAGTCTTCTCTAATTATAAAACCCTGTTTAAGAGTCAAAGCTTTCTAACTTTTATACCAATGAAGTGGATGTTGTAAAAAGCCATGTTAGCTTACAGGTCGTCTCGAGATGGATAAGCCTTAACATTTTGTATTTTTCTGTATCAATAATTTAATAAGGAGAAGAGTACAAGTAGTTGCATGCAGCTTCTGCTTTGAGTCAAGTATCATGCATGCTTCTGCTATAAGTCAAATAACAAAAGAGCCAAATTATAAAGCAGGTCTTAACGTAACTGGGGCATTAAATACACTATATCATTATGCCAATTTAGTCATGTTAATGATCTCTAATATTAATACATCATACTGGAAAATGGGGAAGAGTTACCATAATTAAATGCATTAAGCTACAATTAAAAAGTCATCTGAGCTGTTGTAAAGATCCTGGCAATGATAAGGCTATTCATTATATTACCAACCTCTCTGGCCATGGAACTTCTTCAGGGGAAGGTCTAGTTACAGATAGACAGCCCCTCACCCAGTATTCAGACACATTAAAAGAGCAGCCACACACGGAGGGAGGCTGTAGCACAGATTCTTCAGGCTTATCAGTCATTTCTATCACCAGCGGCAGTTTAGCACTTTCTTACAGGGAAAATCAGCACTGAAAGAGGTACAACCTTTTAGCATATCTACTCTAATTCCTCCTGGGGAAGAGAGAAAAAGGCTGTCTAGGGAAATGTATGTGTGTTGGACAGTCTATCTACTCTCCTAAGATTTGGGTCATCTTTGCAAATCATATTTCAAACCTCATGTAAACTAACATTTTGATGCTTAAAAGTGAGACCCCTGTAATGCTCAAACCTAAATCTAAACTGCCTATCATCAGATGTCTGATAATCTATTAATTTTTCTACCCACCTATTTGAAGTCTCAATTGTAAATCTAAGACTTTAAGTGAGAAGCAGTGTCAGGTGAGAAGATAACAGACTGGGCAATGCCATCTCTGGAAATATGTCTGCTAGCTTCACTTCCCAGTCCTGGGGACTTCCTTTGTCTGTGTCAAAGATCAGTGAATGATAAAGGAATGTTTCCTTTCTCTCTCTATTCCACAATATCCTAAATAACAATTTTTAAAAATGCTTATACATTATTATCTTTATTGTTACTACCCTGAGTCTTTTCTCCTTAAAGTAGCCTTCAGAATGCCCCTACCTCCATTCAAAAGACCTCCCTTAAAATTGATTCTTTTTTTTTTTTTGTGAGACAAATGGGGTTGAGTGACTTGCCCAGGGTCACAAGCTAGTAAGTGTTAAGTGTCTGCGGCTGCATTTGAACTCAGTTCCTCCTTGACTTCAGGACCAGTGCTCTATCCACTGCACCACCTAGTTGCCCCTAAAATGGATTCTAATAAATGTGGATGTAGAGATGACAACTTCAAATACAGAGATGGGGATCAACAAATCTATGGCAAATAAACAGCCCCCATCACCACACCTCTTCTGAATAGGGACAACATATGAAGAGACAAGACTTTCATCACTCTCTACTGTTGTGGCCTCATTTTCCTCCAGTGGGCCTTGAGCTCCCCATGAATTCAAGAGCACATGAATCATCACAGTCTAGTTCAGCAGATGGTGCAGATTTTCATATAGGATGGCAAGAGGTCAGGATCCTAAAATACTTTCCCCTTTGCCATGTGTTATACACAGACAATTGTGGTATATGATGCATATTCTTATACCTTGTGCTCTGAGGCATGAATTTTGCAGTCATGACAGATGTAAGAAAAGTCTAAGAAAGGCCTCAAGACTTCTATGACACATGTGGTTTCACCTGAAGCATTCACTGCCAGAGATTTTGGTGCAGGCTCTAGAAAATTACACAATACACTCCATCCCATCATCTTTATGTAGATGATAGACAGACCTATGTATTTGGTCTCTCATCACCAATTGGCCATTGGACTGAGTTTGAATCCTGGATCTGCTACTTGTGACCTTGGAAAAGTCACTCAACATTTCTGTGCCTCGGGTTCCTAATTTGTAAAATTGGAACGTTAAACTGGGTAAACTCTAAGGTCTCAACTCTAAATTTTTTATTTACTGTAAATGGGGAACTAGTCCATGGGGCTACAGGCCTCAGAGTATGCACAGGGTACTCTTCTTCTGCCAGTTCACATGAGATGCTTTCTAGAATATCAACAACAGCAATAACTAACATAGAGTGTTTACTATGAGCCAGGCACTCTGCTAAGTGCTGTAGAATTATTATCTTATTTGATCTTTACAACAACTCTGGAAGGTAGGTACTCTTCTTATCCCTGCTTTACAGAACTGCATGTTGATGCAAAATGGAAGGAGCCTGCCCCTGATTGAGAGAATGCACAGGTATTCTCTGTTTCCTGTCTCCTTTATGGTGAAGAGAAACCTTTTATTTGGCTATTGAGTCATAAAAGAGTGCACATATGAAGGTCACAAACAGGTAAAATGCATTCTTTTTTCCTTGGTGGCGAATGAGGCAAGAACAGTTTTAAGCCTCCAGGAAGATAGAGATGTGGCATCACTGGTCTACTTTCCCCATTCAGACTGACATAATGCCTTGAGTGCATAGCACTGATGTTTCTTTGGTTCCTGTTGCGTTTTTTCTTTCATACTCTTAGGTGAATGAGTTTCAGAAACAGCAGGGTACAAACATGAGCTTCAAACCCTAGGTAGGTCATTAGGAATCTTAGTTTCCTCATATGTAAAATGCGAGTGATGATAGACAATTTAGTTTACTGAGTTAGTATGAGGAAAGTTATTTATTAAAATGAAATTATCATATAAATGTTAATAATTATCATTGACTGGGGGCAGCTAGGTGGCGCAGTGGATAAAGCACCAGCCCTAGATTCAGGAGGACCTGAGTTCAAATCCGGATTCAGACACTTACACTTACTAGCTGTGTGACCCTGGGCAAGTCACTTAACCCTTATTGCCCTGCAAAAAAAAATATATCATTGACTTACCAGGAATTTTGTGTGTGTGTGTGTGGGGGGTCAATGAGGGTTAAGTGACTTTCCCAGGGTCATACAGTTAGTAAGTGTCAAATGTCTGATGCCAGATTTGAACTCAGGTCCTCCTGAATCCAGGGCCAGTACTTTATCCACTGCATCACCTAGCTGCCTCCAACATTCACTTTAATTATGTGTGTGTTTATAGTTTATATTTTCTTGTATGTGTGAAAATTTTAGGTTCTCATTTCTATTTAATTCTGTAATTTTCTGCCATTTCATGGGTGACTTCCCATTAATATTTAAAGTTAGAATTGTTAAATGTATTTTTCCCTCCATCAAATTTTCTTTTATTAGCTTTATAAAAAAAAAAGCAATAACTAAAATGTCTATGTACTCTGACCCAGAGATTCTGACACCAAGCATCTATCCCCATGTGGTTGAAGAAAGAAATATCCTTCTCCCCTTTCTTTACTTTCTAGTGGATCCTTCTGTTTGATTACCTGTCATGGGATCAACACATTGATATTCTTTCTGAGATTTCTCAGTGACCCTCAGATAATGCTGGACTTTAAAAGGACAGTAATGTTCTCTTTTCTTCGCAGTATATTTATGTTGGGTCATCACCTAGACTTTTCCTCATATACAACTTTTATACCAATTGTTTGCTGTGTTTATGTTTCAAAAGACTTACCCTTCTTTGAAGGAATGATTGAAAAATTATGATCCTACTGAAGGACTGACTCTTTTCATGTATGGTTACCTTTTTTTTTTTTTTTTTTTGGTGAGGCAATTGGGGTTAAGTGACTTGCCCAGGGTCACACAGCTAGTAAGTGTTAACTGTCTGAGGCTGGATTTGAACTCAGGTCCTTCTGAATCCAAGGCTGGTACTCTATCCACTGCGCCATCTAGCTGCCCCAGTAATCTTTTTTAGATATATTATTATGGGGTCAAAGCTATTCTTTGCTTTTTAATATATCATATCCTAGATTTTCCTTAATTTTTCATTATCAATAGATAGTCCTGCAAGAGTCAAACTGGCTTTCTTTGATGTTGACATACTTCCTTCTGACTGACTACACGATTCTTTTTTTTTTTTTCAAACATCAAAATTCTGGATCAAGGAGACAGACTTGAACTCCCTTTCTGTATACTGTAAAATCTAGCAAATTTTATTTTCACTTGTATTTAAGAATAATTTTGGGCAACTTTCTTATATTCTTTCTACTTTCCATCTGCAACTCTGCTTGACTTGAACTCCACAGGAACAAGATGCACTTCCCAGGATAAGCTGATAACCTGAAATCTCATCATGATGCCATTTAACTTAGCTTTGGATACTCAACACCTTCCCAATTCCCTCAACCTTCTCTCCTAGGCTGGAGGCTGAAGCATTAAACTCCTCCCAAAGCCTTCATTTATAGAGGGCAGGCTCTGGACTTTCCAACTCATTCTTCATTTTGTATCTGCAGTTTTGCTTGGTTTGAACTCCACAGAACAAGTTGACCCTGCTCCAGGTAGTCTGTGGTGTTTCCTCTTATCAGTTTTCTTTTATGTGTTGTTTTCCCCTATTAGATTGTAATCTTCTTGAGGGCAGGAACTTATCTTTTTCTAATTTGTATCCCAGCATTTAGTACAACGTCTGAAACGTAGTAGGCACTTAATAAATGTTTATTAAGTTATTGAATTATATGACTTCCTGAAATATAGTACTTAGGTTCTTTCTTTCATTATGTTTTCTTGGCACGTCAATGATTTTCACCTCGATTAGCTCTATTAGTTCTTTTGTTTTATAGAGATTTCAATGGTCCTTATAATTTTTATGGAGTTTTTTTGGGTATTGTTCTTACACTTATCTTATTGTTACATTTTGGTATTTTTTGTGTTTTTTTTTCTCTGCTATTTTTTTCAGTTTCAATTGTTTTATAATAATTTTTAATATACTCTAAATAATCTAATTTTTTGCTTGTTTTAAAAAATTCTCTTAGATCTCTAACTTCCTGCCCAATGCCTTTAATTCATTTAAGATTTTCAACCACTTTGGGTATTATGATGTTATATTGGACCTCATTTTTAGTCCCTTTTTGTTATTATTGAAACATTCCTTTCTTCTGGAGTGTTCTCTTTACTTTCTTTTATATCATCATATTTATTCTTTGTATTGGAATATCTTTTTTGTTTACCTATTTCTTTTGTCTCTCTATGCTTATTTTTCTAAAAGACTTTATTAGGATCCTCCTTTTTATCGTCATTTTGCTTTTATTTATTCAGTTAATTTCTTGATATTTTGAGATGATATTTTTAGGTAATGCCATCTAAATTAATTTGTAGATAGGCAATCCTGATCAAAGTGCAAAGAAATTATTTTATAGAACCAATTGAAACCATTTTGAAAATTCATTTGTACAAACAAAAGGTTGAGAATTTCAATAGAAATCACGGTTAAAAAAGAAGCAAGAATTAAAGAGGCCTGCCAGATTTCAAATGATATTACAAGGCAATAGTCAATAGAATTATAAAATACTAGTTAAAAGTCAAAAAGTGCTTAAGCGGAACAGAATAAATAAGCAAGACCTAGATGCAAGCAAATTCTGTACCCCAGTATTAAATAATTTTAAGAATACAAACTAATGGAGGATTGACTCTCTACTCAAAAATAATTACTGAAAAAATGGGAAAGCAATTTGGTGGAAAATAGGTTTAGATCACATATCTTATATCATCTGCCTCACTAAGTTCCAAATACACAATGAATATAAAAGGTCACATTATAAAAATAATTAGAGGAGAATGGAAAGAAGTAACTTGCAGCTATGTGGGTAGAGATAGAATTATTTGTTTGTTTTTTTTGTTTTTGTTTTTTTAGTGAGGAAATTGGGGTTAAGTGACTTGCCCAGGGTTCACACAGCTACTAAATGTTAGGTGTCTGAGGCCGGATTTGAACTCAGGTCCTCCTGAATCCAGGGCCGGTGCTCTATCCACTGCACCATAGAGATAGAATTATTAGCTACACAAGGGATAAGCAATTATCACAAAAGACAAAATATATAATTTCATTTATATAAAACTATAAGGCTTTTGAACAAACAAAATCAATGCAACTAGAATAGGAAAAGAAACTATGAAGTGAGAAAAAAACTTTGCAATAAATATCTTGGATAAAAGTTTGATATTCAAGATATACAGGAAATGTATAAGTATATGTATATATTTTATGTGCATATATATAGGGAGGGAGGAGAGAGGGAAGAGAGAAGACAGAGAGACAGAGAGGGGAGACAGACAGACAAACAGAGAAACTGGTATGATTTTATTAATATAGTGAGGAAATCCCTTTTTCCAATGCTCCTTCTTTGTAATCCATAGTCTTAAGAAGTTGCTTGGTGTTGAAAATTTTTAATGTTAAATGACTTGCTCAGTATGTGTCAGAGGTGAGACAAGCCCACGTTTTCCTGGTTTCAAGGCCAACTCTCTAGTCCCTATGCCACGCTGCCCCTTTATATTCATACATATATATGTATGTGTATAATATATATATGTATATATGTGAGGGCATACATATATATACATACATTTATTTATAAGATCAAGAACTATTATACAATACATAAGTGGCTAGAGAATAAGAACAGTTTTCTAAAGAATTGCAGACTTTGCAACAACTATATGAAAAATATTCTAATCACTAAAAATTTTTTTAAAAAGGAAAGTGAACGGGGCAGCTAGGTGGCGCAGTGGATAGAACACCGGCCCTGGAATCAGGAATACCTGAGTTCAAATCTGGCCTCAGACACTTAACACTTACTAGCTGTGTGACCCTGGGCAAGTCACTTAACCCCAATTGCCTCACTTTAAAAAAAAAAAAAAGGAAAGTGAAAAGAACCGATTGAATCTCATACCCATCAAACTGGTAAACATGATAAGACAGAAATAGTGTTAGAGGGACTATGGGAAGACAGGCACTCTAATTCATTATTATTAGAGCTGTGAATTGGTCCAACTCTTATGGAAAACAATTTGCAATTATGTAAGAAAAATAACTAAATTGTTCATACCTTTTGACATAGTGGTCCTATTACTGAGCATATACCCAAAGAAGGTGAAGATACCAGAATCAGAAAGCAAGATACCATATTTACCAAAACATGAATAATAACACAAGAAAGTGCTATTATTCATATTTAGAAATGTGTAGAAACAAAGTGGATTCTCATCAACTAGGGAATAGCTCAACAAATAAATTATATGTTAATGTAATGGAATATTGTTGAACTATAAGAAATAACAAATATTAGCAATTTTAGGAACATAGGAAGACTTGTACAAACAGATACAGAGCAAAAGAAACAGAACCAAGAGAAAATAGCCACAATGACTATGATAGTTTACTAACATGCAACATTGGGCAAAGCATTTGATATCTATAGGTGTCAGTCTTCTCATCTGCAAAACAATGGTGATAGAATAAATTTTCTCAAAGTCCCTCCCCAATCTAAATCTATAACCTTTCAGCTCTGAAATTCTCATCCTCTGGCCCATGCTGTGCAGACTGATGAATATTTCGCATTGTCTTCTGATTACAGCTAGCCTTGGCCATACTTTAATTTAAACCCCAGTCAATTTCTTCCCTACAATTCTTCCATTCCCTTATGTGGGAGTTATCATGGTTCTTAGCACAGAGTAAGCACTCAGCAAATACTTTTTCATTCATTCATCCTCTGATACACCAACACTGTGAATATAAATGAACTCAACTCTAAAAATCAACCAAACCTGGGTTAATTACAATGACCAATATTGGTTTCAAAGGACACTTCTTGATGGAGAGATTGTGGAGTCAACTATGTCAGTTGGCTTTACATAACTATTTCACTTCAAGACAAGGGAGGTTTTATAGTAGTGGCAGGGGAGAGGGAAATGGTTATCAGGGAATGTCTATGGTATAAAAAACAAAAAACATCAATAAAACTTTGTTAAAGGCAGAAATGACATGCTTATCAATTTTTACCAATAACACAAAGCCAAGAGGCATAGGCATTATGATGGAAGAATAAAAAAAATGCCTTGATAAAACATTAGATTAAATCAAATAAAATGAAATTTAATTAAGATAAATGTAAAGTTATAAATTGAGTTTAAAATATTGACTTAATAAGTATAAGATGGGTGAGATGCCAGTTCATGTGAGAAAAATATTGTTTTAATGGATTGTATACTCAATATGAGTTGACAGTTTGATATGGCAGGCAAGAAAACTAATGCAGTCTTAGGCCATATTAAGAGAGGAAACATTCCAGGATTAGGGAAATGACGGTTCTGCTGTACTTTGCCTGAATCAAGCCATGTCTGAGATCCATGTTCAGTTTTGAGACTTGTATTTTAGGAGAGACAATGATAAGCTAGAAAGTGAAAAATAAAAGATAAAGGTAAAAAGGAGTGCAATAAGGTAGGTGTAGGGTCTTGAGTTCATGCATTATGAAAACTGTTTGAAGAAACTGAAGATCTTTATTTTGGAGAAGAGAAAACTAAGAGGAGAAATGATGGGTGTCTTGATAGCTGTCTTTAAACATATGGAAGAATGATATCTGCAAAATGTGGTAGAATTATTCTGCTTGGCCCCAGAAGAAAAAGGTGGAAAAAAAGGGGAGCAAATTTAGGCTTGACATCAGGAAAAACTTATAAGCAATTAGTGTTGTCCAAAAGTGTCTTGGGAAGTAGAGGGCTTCTTCTTCCTGGAGGTCTTCAAGCAAATAATGGTGGTGGCAGTGGTGGTGGTAGTAGTAGTAACAGCATTTATATTGTGCTTTAAGATTTTCAAAAAGCTCTTACATGTTATCTAATTTGGTAATCCCTGCAAAGCCTGGATGGTCACTTGCCAGGTATGGTCTAGAGAAGTTTGTTCTGATACTGGTTTGAGAAAAACAAATTCTTAGGTCCCTTCAAACTCTGGGATTCTGTGATATCAAAGAGGTTAAGATATTGGGGGAGTAATCTTCCTATGAACAGGAAGTGAACTGTGAACAATTCCCTCTTTCCTTTATTTCTGGGTAAAGTCTTTGAACAAGATGGTTAGCTACATAGTAAAATGGGATTTCTGATTAAGGTCATGCTTTGTCCAGATATCATACAATCTTATAAGGCATTAATGTTCTAGGACTTCAGGCAAATTTTGTGGTGTTATTTATTCCATCTTACAATCACAGCATGGAATTACATTTTTTAAAGTCAATTTTAAAAGCATTGTAATATTAGTTGTACTCATATCTACATGATACACTGATTTTATAATCTCATGGTCAGATCAGTTCTTTGTCAGACTAACAGAGCCCTGAGTAGCATGTCAGATTACCAAATGGCTTGCTCCAATTTAGTTGTTCCTTTATATTATTTTAATACTTTGAAGGATCCATGATTTCATTGGGATAAATATTCCCTCCACTGAACACAATTGTAACCCTTCTATACTTTTCTTATTCCTTGTAGTCCATGTTTTACCCATAAATCCTCTGCAAGGGACTCCTCAAAGCCTGGAAGTCTTCCTCTTTTGCTTTTTTATCTTGAAGGTACTAGTATATCATCTGTTATTTCTCAATTTTTTTTTTGCAGGGCAATGAGGGTTAAGTGACTTGCCCAGGGTCACACAGCTACTTAAGTGTCAAGTGTCTGAGGCCAGATTTGAACTCAGGGAGTCCTGAATCCAGGACTGGTGCTTTATCCACTGTGCCACCTAGCTGCCCCCTATTTCTCAATTCTTATTAGAAGAGTAGCCACCTTTTCCAGTCATAGATATCTATCCTTAATGATTTTAAATCACTTTTTTTGCATATAAATGGTTGTTGGTTATACACCATAGCTTGCTTATATCCACCATATGCATTCCTATATCCCTTTGAGAAGTTTCTAATTTAATTCCTCTGAGATCATGATATACATTTCTTTACAACCATGGAGCATACTAGAAAAGATACTGTAGTTCAAAAGGTGGTCGTATGTAACAACAAGACATTTAGGATTGTTAAAAACACTGCAGAATTTTCCAAGATCATCCAGTTTGGTTTCTTCTGATATTCAATTCAGGGGCTAACTCATTATGAATAATGAGCATTTTTTGAAGCTGTACATGTTAGTAGATTTCTTTGTTGTGCTCTTTGTCAGTGCATGTCATATAATCTTGGCTGCATGTATTTCTTATTACTTTGTTTTCCTAGCTATGGGTGACTATACCATTTTCATTGAGATTCCTGTGGATTTCACTGAGGAGCATGTGTAAGGGGCTAATGCATTTGAGGGTGATCTAAAACCAGCAACATTTGAGAAACCTCATCATCGAGTAGGAAATCTTTCTTTCAATGGGATCTTATACAGGATATCTTTCTATGGGTGATGGAAGGGGGTGGGGAGGGATAGAGAAAGGGAAAGGAGAAGGGAATAAACATCTACATAACGCCTGCTATGTGCCAGACACTGTGCTAAGCACTTTATAAATATTATCTCATTTGATCCTCACAACAACACTGAGAGGTAGTTGATGCAGATGAAGAAACTGAAGCAGATAGATTGAATGACTTGGCCAGAGTCACACAGCTAGTAAATGTCTGAGGCTGGATTTGAGGTCTTCTTGACTACAGGCCCAGCAGTCTATCTATTGTACTACCTATCTGCCTCAAACAGTGGCAAACATGTTTCACAAACACGTATTTCCCTATTTAATCCCTTTCTTGATGTAAACTCTCAGTGTATCATCGAACAAAATAATCTCCGTAGTCAAGTAGTTTGGTGGAATTTTGTATAATTTTGACTTATGGATTGTTTAAGGAAAGCCTTTAAGGCTAAATTCTGCTTTGCCAAGTCATTAAAAAGTAAATAGAGCAGGGCAGCTAGATGGCTCAGTGGATAGAGCACCAGCCCTGGAGTCAGGAGGACCTGAGTTCAAATCCAACCTCAGACACTTAACACTTACTGGCTGTGTGACCCTGGGCAAGTCGCTTAACCCCAATTGCCTCACAAAAAAAAAAAAGAACTCAGTGATAGTGGTGTTGGTGGTATAATATGATGAATAATATCAGGAAATTATGGTGATTTTTTTTTTACAAAGCATCAGTTAAAAAAGATGAATCTCAGGGGCAGCTAGGTGGCGCAGTGGATAGAGCACCGGCCCTGGATTCAGGAGTACCTGAGTTCAAATCCGGCCTCAGACACTTAACACTTACTGGCTGTGTGACCCTAGGCAAGTCACTTAACCCCAATTGCCTCACTAAAAAAAAAAAAAAAAAAAAAAGATGAATCTCAGTGGCATCATAAGCTTAGTGAAAAAGAGGAAGCCCAATGACAGTCGACAGCAGCAGCTCTGTGGAGAGATAGCTTGGGAGACAAAGAAGAGTTGAATTTGCTTCAAAACAAAGCCTTGACAAGTACTCCATTGAGAAAACAACTTTAGGAGTGTGAGTTGTGCAAGGAGTGTTCCCTTATCTTATCACAAACATGGGAGACTATATTCCTTGGTGTAACAGGGTGAAGACAAGTAAAGGGAATGGAGAGTTTGCTCTTGCCACTCTGCCCTCATTCAAACATAACCATTTAATTTGTGGTTCCTAAGCTCTTGGTATAAAAATCCACTGGAAGAGGGCTCTAGCTATATTCTCATAATTATTACTACCCTAAATACCTCACAGTGAACCTGGGAGTCAACAACCCAAAGAAACCACATTATCAGAAAAAAATAATTTCATGATGTGAACATATACACAAAGACTGTCTCTGTTGTACCTCTGTATCAATTGATCGATTATTTTACTGAGTCAACTTATCATTTGACCTTTTTCTTATGATCTGAAGATATTCCATCAAACATGTTGCTTCTCTAGAAAAGTATGATCCATCTCCAGAGAAAGAACTGATGGTGTCTGAATACAGATTGAAGGATTTTTTTTTAAGTTTCTTTTTCTTAAGTTTTTTTGGTCTGTTTTCTTTCACAACCTCACTAATGTGGAAATATTTTGCATGACTACACATTGTGTAATTTAAAATTCTAAATGTGGGTTCTAATCTGTTCCCCCAGTTTTGGGGAAAACTGATTAAAAACACTGATAAAACGAGTTTAGATTTTTAAGAGTTTATTGAAATATAGAAAGAGAAAGACTGAGAAGAGAATTCCTACAACCTCACAAACCTATCTTTCCTCAGCTCCTCTCTGTTGTTCTCTCCCGTCACCACCAAGTCAGGAACCAAAAAGACCATGCTCTTGCGCAGGCTCCCCTTTCCTCCTTCCTGTCCCCTCCCAGAATGGGGAGGTTCTTCAAGCTGGTTGGTTGATTGGGCCCAGAAGTTCAAAGTTTTTTTAGATTCTGAGAACCATGCTTTCTTAAGTACTCTCAAGTACCAGCCAGATGTGCTTAGAATCTAGTCAACTACTAATCCAGTCAAATCAGCCAGTAATCCACTCAGGTGGGCTCCTGAGTATCTGCCAAATCTCATCTATCACATTCCATTATCTTGACAACATGTATAACTTATATTGAATTGCTTGTGTTCTTAAAGGGGGCGGGGAGGGAGGGAGGAAGTGAATTTGGAACACAAAGTTTTAAAAATGGATGTTAAAATTGTTTTTTACATGTAATTGGGGGAAAATAAAATTCTAAATTAAAAAAAGGAAAAAAAAGAATAAAAACCAGATTTTTCCACACAAATAAATAAATAGATCTTACATGCAATTCAATGTCTAAAGCAATTAAAAGCTAAAAAATATTTAATCAGCAAATGTACCAGATTTTTGTCTTTTGCATAGTTTTTGTTGTTGTTGTTGTTGTTGTGTTTTTTTTTTTTGCGGGGCAATGGGGGTTAACTGATTTGCCCAGGATCACACAGCTTGCATAGTTTTTTAAAGTTCCTGATTTTGAATGTCAACAAGTACTTTTTTTTTCTGTTTATTTGTTTGTTTGTTTTTCAGGGCAATGAGGGTTAGGTGATTTGCCCAGGGTCACACAGCTAGTAAGTGTCACATGTCTGAGGTCACACCTGAACTCAGCTCCTCCTGAATCCAGGGCCGGTGCCTTATTCACTGTGCCACCTAGCTGCCCCCAACAAGCATTTATTAAATGCCTGCTGTGTACCAGATACTGGGATAAGCATTAGGGATACAAAAAAAGACCAAAAAAACCCCAGTTTCTGCTCTAACATTCTAATGGAGAGACAACATACGAATACCTGTGTACAAACAAGATATATACAGGATACCTTGGGAATGGTCTCAGAGGGAAGGCACTAGCATTAAGGGGGATCAGGAAAAACTTTTATCTGGAACGTGAAGGAAACCAAGAGAAGTCAGGAAATCAAGATGAGAAGGAAGATCATTCCAGGCATGAGGGACAGCCAACGAAAATCCACAGGGTCAAGAGGAGTGTCTTGTTTGAGGAACAGCAAATGCTGATATAGAAGAAGGGTTTTTAAGTTGGCCTGCTGGAATCTTCAACCTAAGCATAATGACTAACTTATGATTGTTTTATTTTGCTGGCCTGCAGTTTACAATGTGATAATGTATTTCTCTCTTTGAAACGAAGTAATTAAGTCAACTGTCCAGACTGGATGTTGACATGGATTAAATGCATCAGATCATTGTTCAACATTTTACTTCTCTTATGCAGTATGGCTGTAGCTAACAGTATACACTGAATGTCATTATGTAATTGTTATTGTTTTCACCACCCCCAATTTTTAAAAAATGAAACATGGCTTAGCTTTGAAATGAGCACTGTGGCCCACAGGATATTGGCCATTCTAAATGAGGTATGGTTTATACTGTTTTACGCCATCTAGATAAAACAGTATAGGAAGACAAATACAGTAGAAGACGTAAAATCCATGTTACTAAAATCTACACACAACTGATCTATGAAAGAGGGAATAGATTTTTCTGCTTGGCTTGGAACACTTCAAATTCATACCAAAGAAACCAGCCTTTTGAGGAGGTTGCTAAGGTAATGAGTATTCATTAAGTACCTACTATGTGCCAGGTAAGCAGTTAGGTGGCACAGTGGATAGAGCTCTGGGCCTAGAGTCAGGAAGACCTGAGTTCAAATCTGACCTCAGATACCTACTAGCCATGTGTCCCTGGGCAAGTCACTTAACTTCTATTTTCCTTAATCCATTGGGGAGGGAAATGGGAAACCACTCTAGTATCTTTGCAAATAAAACCCCAATGACAGTATGAACCACAGGTCACCAAGAGTCAGACACAACTGAACAACAAAGACAATGTGCCAGACACTGCGCCAAACACTTTACAAATATTATTTCCTTTGTTCCTCATGACAACCCATTTTTTAAATTAAGGAAGCTGAGACAGATAGCTGGTTCACTCAGTGTGTGTCTACTAAGTGTCTGAGGCTGTATTTGAACTCAGGTCTCCTTGACTTCAGGCCCAGGGTTCTATTTCCTCTGTTATCTGCCTCTGGAGAGGAAATAATGAAAATTTGGAGGCAACTACTATAAATTATTATATGCATTTAGAAGATATTTACAAGAAGATATATCTTCATGGATCACATGGCATTTGTATCATGTGTTAGGTATACAAGTATTAAGTTATGGTTAATTATACTCAGACACAATCTGTGGCCCATGTAGCTAAAACCTACAAGAACCCTGCATCTGCACATTGATTAATTCCAAGAATTCCAGATTATTCATCCACTTTAAAAAAACAGAGCTATATTAATGTTTCATTTGCCAAAGAAAAAGCTATATGAGTTATGTGTTTGTGTATGTGTGTGTGTGTCTAGTGGCAAGAGAGGTTTTTTGCTTCATTGGTCCAGGGACTGAAAAGATTTGGAAAACACTGATATAGGCCAGTTAGGTGGCATAGTGAATAGAGTGCCAGACTTGGAGTCAGGAAGACTCATCTTCATAACTTAATATGGCCTCAGACACTAGCTGTGTGACCCTAACCAAATCACTTAACCCTGTTTGCTTCAGGTTCTTCATCTGTCAAATGATCTGGAGAAGAAAATGGCAAACCACTCCAGCATCTTTGCCAAGAAAACCTCAAATGGGGTCATGAAGAGTAGGACACAGGTGAAACGACTGAGTAACAACAAAGGCAAACATCTATGTGTAATTACTTTAATGTTTCCACTTTTATCAGGATATTTTCTCTTTAGACAAAGTGAGAGGAATATTATTTCTGGACACCAGTCAAATGTTTTCTAACGGTCCATGAGATAATCTGTAGTGCTATAGAAGCTGAGGAGAACACAACCATGCTCTGCCATCCTTGAAAACTCTGAATGATGGCATGGCTTGATGGGAATGTTTTCAATGCACAACTTTACTCTCTCTGTGGCTAAAGATGTTTTCACTACAAACCACTTTTTGTTAGAGATCCTATTTATCTTTTCCATCTGTATAGTAGGTATTCATTCAGTAAATGTAGCAATATGAAAGATTTGTGATTTAGACTTTGCTTTGTCACTTTTTACATCCATTTCCTTTTTCTAGTTACTAAGTCCAAAGATTGAATGAGGCAAATTACTTGCTTGAGTCCATCTAAGGAGGTTAAGTGCTATTGACTTGAGTGTTTTTATCAATATCTGAGTATGTCTGGGTATGGGATGTGAAGGATAAGATGTAAGAAAGTAAGTGGAGTCTTCTGAGAAGAGGAAACAGTGAAGGTTATTAGGCTCTGATAGGTATCAGCCTTTATTTAGAAGAGAAGTGTTTATATTTAGTAGAATTTTTGTTAGCACTATGGAATAGAATGAAGATATTCTTCAATTTGGAAAGAACATACTAGATTTTCAAAATTGTAAGTAGGGAAAAGCAAATCTGAAAAAATTATTTGGGTTTAAATGGTGAACATAAAGCAAAGTCAACTTTGTTGGCCAAACCTTTCTAATTCCCAGTTCTTAATGTGTTGTTGTTGTTAACGATATTCAAGACTTTTAAGTTAGAATTTCCCTACATTCTTTGTCTTAACCTCTTAAATTGTCTGCATAACTTTGTGTACTTAAAACAAGTTGCTAAGTGGGAAATAGATTGAGGGGGGAAATGAGGAAAGTTAGATGCCAAGGGACAGTTTGGAATTGGGAGTTAATCACTAGGTGGTGCTGATGTGTCTAGCCCTGCATAGGATTTGTTAGAGGGGAGCTATGCAGGTGTACAGTTCTGCAATTAGGTCTCTGTTACTATGGTGACCAGCCAAGATTACATAGATAGAACAACTTCTCTAAAGAATGATTGTTCTACATATTTCTGCCCTGTACCAAATATGACCTTCAAATTGAAATAAAATTGTTGCTATGATTCCTTTTTAAACTGGAAGATTTTCAATTCATGCTTTTTTGAACAAAGTATTGGAAATGATCATGGCAACTGTTACCATGAACTGTCTGGTGAAGAGGTTATTTGATAAGTTGAATTTTATTATATTAGAGTTCAGAGACAAGGTGCCCAAAAATACGCACTGGAAATTTATTAAAATTGTTACACCTTGGGGGCAGCTAGATGGCACAGTGGATAGAGCACCGGCCCTGGAGTCAGGAGTACCTGAGTTCAAATCCGGCCTCAGACACTTAACACTTACTAGCTGTGTGACTCTGAGCAAGTCACTTAACCCCAATTGCCTCACTAAAAAAAAAAGAAAAGAAAAGAAAAAGAGAAAATTGATACACCTTTTGTTCTCTTAATGCCACAAGTATGAAGATGAAGGATAATGGAAGAGATTCTCCCCACTCCTTTTTTTGATGGGCCTTATTCCTTTGCACACTTGGTAGTAATAGCATTATTATCATTAAAATTGTTATGATTTCATTAGTTATTTGTGTTATTTCTCTACCACAAAATAGCCAATGTACCTTATCCAGTATAATTTTCACAATATCCTAAAGGATAAGACAAGAAAGAAAAATCAAAGGAATAGTCATAGGCAAAGAGGAAATGCAATAATTGCTTCTTCTTCTTCTTTTTTTTTTTTTGGTGAGGCAATTGGGGTTAAGTGACTTGCCCAGGGTCACACAGCTAGTAAGTGTCAAGTGTCTGAGGCCAGATTTGAACTCAGGTCCTCCTGAATCCAGAGCCGGTGCTCTATCCACTGCACCATCTAGCTGCCCCTGCAATAACTGCTTTTTGCAGACCATATGATTTACTTAGGAAACCCTAAAGAGTTAACTAAGAGTTAATTGAAACAACAAATTCAGCAAAGTTTTAGGATATCCAATACGTCCACACAAACCATCTGCAATTCTGCTCGTTACTAACAAAACACAATAGAATGAGTCAGAAGATACAATGGCATGCAGAACCCTAATGACAAATAAACAACATTAAAATAGCATTAGGATCATAGACTTCAATATGGAAGGAATCATGGAAATCATCTAATCCAGCCCTCTCATTTTACAGATGAATGAGGAGCTCAGGCAAAATGACAGTGGCAAAGTCTAGGATCAAACCAAAGCTTTTTGGCTCAAATCCAATGCTGTTTACACTCTACCATGTTACACTTTAAAACATCAACTTATATATCTTCAGGCTTTCCTGAGGATAACTCTTTCAAATACATTGAGTCCAAAATAAGATTTAAGAGGAAGGGGAAAGTCCTGAACCAGTCAAGAAGACCCAGATTTGGGGGAGGGGGGCAGCTAGGTGGCACAGTGGCTAAAGCACCGGCCCTGGATTCAAGAAGACCTGATTTCAAATCCGGCCTCAGATATTTGACACTTACTAGCTGTGTGACCCCAGGCAAGTCACTTAACCCCCATTTCCCCACAAAAAAAAAAAGAAGACCCAGATTTAAATCCTGCCTCTGATACCTATGAGTTGTGTGACTACTGACACAGCACTTAAATTCTTTGTGCCTTAGGTAACTCTCAAAGATCATTAAGTTATAGATGGGTTACCATCTGCACCAATGGAGGCAATTCCCACAATGAAAGTTTACATATGAAGGAAATGACAGGTCCTTGACATATTGACATGCAAATTTTGGCCAAAAAAAAAAAAAAGAAATTGGCTCTATTCCAAAATATTAGTTCCTAATCTGCCACTCTGCACAGAATTCAGACATCCTCTACTCTGTAACTGTATACACTTACATACATGCACACATATAATTCATGTAACACATAATAGATATTAATATAATAACATATAAATAGCAAATATTGATATGTTATGTTGTTGTTCAGTCATGTCTGACCCCATGGACTCCAGGCCCTTCTATCTTCTGCCAGTTCTTGAACTCCAAGTTCATGTTCATTGCTTCCATGACACTATCTCTCCGTCGCATCCTCTGCCATCCCCTTTTCCTTTTGCCTTTAATCTTTCCCAACATCAGGGTCTTTTCCAATGAGTCCCATCTTCTCATTATGTGGCCAAAGTATTTAAGCTTCAGCTTCTGTATTTGATCTTTCAATGAATAGAAGTTCTCAAATTGGTGAAGTCACCCTTCATTTGCATGCTGGAAGTTCTTGAAGATGAGAATCTGAGACAGTCCAAGATAGGAATTACTTCATTGGGCACCAAAATCCTCCTCACAAGATATAGGTAGATATAGATATAGATATATAGATATATATTTTTTTCTTTTCTCTCTGACAGTTTTGGTCCTCATCTAAAAAAAAAAACTAATTCACAATTCACTTCATCCAAGAAACTCCCTAATTAGTTCCATCTATTTTTGGTTACTGTTTGATTCCACGTCTTCTCAGTACTTAAGTCCTGAATTTATACCCTATTAATTTGTTCTTGTTTGGCACTTTATAACATTATCCATAAATCATTTTATGTGCTATTAGACTTTGTTTTAATTTGATTTAATCTACTAGGTGCAAGTGACTTGTACCAAATATTGGAGACTACAGGAATTTTTTTAAATGCCACAGTCCCTGCCCTGAAGGATCTTATAATCCACTAAGAAGGATGAGATATGCACAAATAACAATCATGCAAAATAAAATATTAAAAATTAGGAGAGAGAAAGTTGATTGGTACGAGAATTCCAGGAGAAAGAGATCATATCTAGCTGGAGGATCATGAGATATGTCAATGTATTTTGAATAATATTTTTTCCAATTACATTTTTAAAAAATTTTAACATTAAAAATTTTTTTGAGTTCTAAATTCTCTTCCTCCTTCTTTCACCACCCTACCTGAGACAGCAGGCAAATTGATATAGATTATCCATGTGCAATCATACAAAATTAGTTATATCAATGTAGAACATATCCATTTTTACAAAATCATGTGACTTTTTAAATATGGAAGAAAATCTTTTTTAAAGTTGTTCACACCTTTGTTGTTTCCAAATTGAAAGCTCATTAAGGGAAGATTGTTTCTTCTTTTGATCATATTCTTTCTTCCATGATGGCATAGTGAAATGAGTGCTGGACCTGGAGTCAGGAGAGACTTGGGTTCAAATCCTTCCTTTATAATTACTAGGTATGATCTTGGGAAAGTCTCTAAACTTCTCTGAATTTCCTTCTTCACCAGGAAAATGGGGATAAAATATTGATGCTATCTACTTCATGGTATTATTCGAAGGATCAAATGAGCTGGTGTCAAAGAAACATTTTGCAAACCTTAAAGCACTATACAAGTGTATGTTATCTTTAGGTACTGGAAAACCCAATGAACTAAATAAAGGGCTATCCATGAGTAGGGATATGCTGGATCTAGCTTTAGCCAGATTTCACCAGCTTGGAGAACCCATTGTTGAGTTTTCAGCATGAGCATTTACTCTTTAGAAATGGGCAATTGATATAAAATAGAGCTCGCTGATTGCTAAACTCAAGGAAGTGTAAATAGTTCAAAATAAAGTTGTAAAATATGAATGCATATATTCCCCCTACCTCCATGTTGTTAAACATTTTCTAGCACATTCATGCATTGCTCTATAAACTGTGTTTGAACTTATCAGAAATGTAGTAGAAGACTCAGGGAATGAAGTCATCATCAGATTGGAGGCCTGGGGACTGGAGGATAACAACAACAATAACTAGCATTAATATAGTACTTTAAAGTTTGCAAAATGCTTTAATCCATTAACTCATTTGAGCCTCACAATACTCTGGCTCTGAAATACCAGAATAAATGTCTAAAGGAAATTGAAGTATGTCTCTCTCTCCTTTTGAATACCTATCACACAAATCTATGCCATACATTACAATTTTCATTCTTTATTACAAGATCATTTAGTTAGATCTGGTAAAGATCTTAGAGTTTACATAATTATTATATAATATAATCATCTAATAAAATAAACTTAGAGATGATATAATCTGAAATTTTCATTTTACAGAGAATGACACAGAGACAAAAACTGATTTTTTTTTTTACCAATGTCATGTTATTAGTCAATTAGTCAGGTCCAATTACTCATGACCCCATTTGGAGTTTTCTTGGCAAAAATGCTGAAGTAATTTGCCATTTCCTTCTCATTTTACAGATGAGGAAACTGAAGCAAACAGAATTATGTGACTTACCCAAGGTCACACAGCTACTAAGTGTCATAGATTGGATTTGAAATCAGGTCCTCCTGATTCTAGGGACAGCACTCTATCCACTGAGCCACCTGGTTGTCTTATATTAATTAACAGATCAGGGATTTGAACACAAAGTCAGAGTTACTCTTTCCACTTCACCAGGCTTAGGTACTCTCTGATTTTTTTCATGCACTTATGTCTAATCACTGCCTCAAAAGACTATAAAATTCTTTTTTTGTTTGTTGGTTGGGTTGGGTTGGGTTTTTTGGAGGCAATTGAGGTAAGTGACTTGCCCAGGGTCACACAGCTGGTAAGTGATATGTGTCTGAGGTCAGATTTGAACATGACTTGAGGTCTGTTGCTCTCTATCCACTCTATCACCTAGCTACCCTGATTATAAACTTCTTAAAAGTAGGGACCCTAACAATGAAAAGTACATAGTAAGCACTTAATAAATACACATTGAATTAATGTGAACACTCTCATTCACTTGTAAAATTGAAGTAGAGGGCACATAATTAAAATAAAAGGAATTGGGGGCAGCTAGGTGGCACAGTGGATAGAGCACCAGCCCTGAAGTCAAGAGTACCTGAGTTCAAATCCGGCCTCAGACACTTAACCCTGAGCAAGTCACTTAACCCCATTTGCCTCACTAAAAAAAATTGTTTTTTAATTTTAAAAATAAAATAAAAGGAATTGAGAAGAGCTGCTTATTCTTCTGAGATCCCTAATAGTCTTCATGTTTTTGCTCATGCTGAATGAAACATTAAAGGAGAAAAGGAAAATTTTTTTTTTTAAAGGCAGATGAGAGGTGAATCTTCCATTGTACCTTTTGGAAGGTGCTGTTTCTATGCACCAGAGGCTACTTGTACTTGGCAGAAAGAAAAAGAAAAAAAACTAGGAAAGGAGCACAAGGGTCTGAGTCCATAGCAATTCAATGGATAAATGGATGGGCCAGTGTGGCTGAGAGCCTCCTGATCTCTGGGAACATATTATGAGACATGTGATGTAGGATGGGAGAAAAGTACAGCTAAGACAGGCTCCTTAAGCACTGATCCTTTGAGATGTACACACACACACACACACACACACACACACACACACACACACACACACGCTTTAAAATTTATAGAGCACTCTGCATTCTTGAAGTATCATTGTGTATAATATAGATAGGTAGTGTGTGAGTATCTCTCTTTTTTATTGGATTTGTAATTTCATCTTTGGAGGGACCCTCTGATGAATAACTTCCTCTGCTAAGGCAGTTGATTATGGGCTTGAGGACTAGATTTGAGACAAATTCCAGGAAATGGGATAAGGAAGTAGTAATGTGTATTCTGTCTCCTTATCAGCTTAGAGGGTTGTCCCAGGGCACTGAAAGGTTAAATGACTTCAGTCTGGGTTGGGACTTGAATACAGGTCTTCCATTTCTGATACATATTGGCTTTGTGACCCTGGGCAAATAGCCTATATCACATGCACATAGTGCTTTTGTATGGATTAGATTAGATATAGCATTTATGAAATGCTTACTACAGGCAATGTGAAAAGAACTGAGAATACAAATACAACCCCAGAGAAAGATTGTGTCTGCCATCCAGGAACTAATATTTGAATATAAGGTCATGTGAAAGGAAGGCAGGTGCCTGAGGTAGAGTGGAGGCAGAGAAGTATTCCGGGGAGTCAGGGGTTAATCTGGTTTGCAAGTGAATCTGGATTGATGGGTACTCTGAGGTTCCAGAGAAGAACTCACCAATCAGAGGAGGATGTCATAGGACTGGAGGCTTTGCCAGCATGAGAAGGCTGCTGCGGGGAAAGGCAGAGAATTGGGCAGGGAGCCAAGGGCTGAGCTGGGCTTGAAGTGTATATACTCTGTGTGAACCTTCCTTCACACTAGTAGGTCGGGTCCCCAGAGCAAGTCTATTATTGTTCCTTCTCCCTTCAGAGTTCTAAGGACATTCCCAATGGGCTGTGAGAGGCTTTCATTGCTATTGATTTTAAGCCTCCATTTAATATATTCCCTCAGTTTCAACTAGTCATCCCTTCAATATCATCTAACGAGTGATTGCTTCCCTAATATCCATTTTCCAATTGAAAGCACCTCAATAGCATTGATAACAAGTTAACATCAATTAGCTTTTACAAAAGTAATATTTACTGAGTAGATATGTTCAGTCATTTCAGCCATGTCTGACTCTTTGTGATCCCCATTTGGGATTTCCTTGGCAAAAATACTGGAGTGGTTTGCCATTTCCTTCTCCAGCTCATTTTAGAGATAAGGGGAACTGAGGTAGGTAAACAGAGTTAAGTGACTTGCCCAGTGTCACACAGCTAGTAAGCATCTGAGGCTGGATTTGAACTCAGGAAGAGGAGTATTCCTGACTTCAGGCCCAAAGTTGTATCCACTGCAACACTTTGTTGCCCTCTGAGAAGATATAGCAAGAACCAAAGTACAAAAGCATCTCCCCGCCTCCAAACCAAGGCCCTCTCTCCCTTCAATACTTTGGTGTCTGGGGACAGTGGACTCAGACCAAAAGTGGTTGCTATCTCAAACTGGGGTATTCTCTTCTACTGCCTTTGTCATGAGAGGAAGAGTGGGCTCAAAATTAAGTGGTAGCTATAAAGCATTCCTCCTGCCAAAGTCACTCTGTGTACAGCATGACTGAACAACACACCCCTCCCTTGCTTGAGACAGCTAATAGCTCAGTGGCTAGAGCACTGGACCTGGAGTCAGGAAGACCTGAGTTCAAATCCAGCCTCAGACACTTCCTAGTTTGGTGAAATAATGGGATTTAGCAGACACTCAAAGACCCACCTGGAGATTAATCGAGACTGATTGAATCAAGTGAGAGCAGTCAATCGACTGCTGATTAGCCTACTTCAAGTTAACTGGATTGTAATCACACCTGGCTATCCCTTAAGAAGATATTATTCTCAGAAGCTAGACTGTGAACTCAACTTGAGAACACCTTCAAAACCAATGGATTTGGATGATGCCAACCAATCAACTTGAAGCAGTGTGTAAGGACCGCCTCTGTTCCAGATCTACAAAAAGCTTCCACAATCAGCTTGCTAGAGAGTTCCTGATTGAAGCAGGCTCGTGGCAGAGGACTTGAGGAAGAACCAGACCAGGCTGGAACCCTAGGCTAGATAGGTTTTTTCTTAACTTTCTGAACTTCATGTGAATACCTGTATGCTTTAATAAATGTTTAAAGCCCAAAGACTGGTGCTGAATCTTCTAATTTAAGGTGACCACACAATATAGATTTTAAACGTCATACTAGCTATGTGACCCTGAGGCAAGTCACTCAACCTATGATTGGCGAAAGGATCCATAGATCCCATGGAGAAAGAAATGGCAAACCTCTCCAGGTCACAAAGAGTCAGATACAATCGAATAACTGAACAGCAGCAACCCTTACTTGTAGGACACGGTGTTTCAGCTGCTAGGTTGAGCTGCTGCTGGCTCCAACTTCTGGTGACTCTTGTGACCTCTCAAAGCTCACAATGTTCCAACCTGGTCCAATATGTCCTCTTTACCCCTTCCTCAGAAAAGAAATACAGGGACAAAATAGCGATGCCACACATTCATGGCCACGCCACACATTCATGGCCATGCCACACATTCATGGCCACGCCACACAATCATAGCCACGTGGTGACCTGAACCAGTGCGTGCTACCTCTCTCCCCCCTTCAGGGGCTTTTAGCATTTCTTTCTCACTTACCACCTGGAAAAAAAGAGTAGCTCTACTGGAATGTTTTGTATATACAATTGGGCTGGGCTCAGCAGCCGTTGAAAAGGCTTTTCATCTCTAGATAGTGAATGATCACAGAATACTGTTGAGGACTAAAATTCTAGCTAGTCTGTCTAAAATATCTAATGAGTGGTTGCCAATAAATTATAAGCTTTAGCAAGAGTTAGACTTTTAAACATTTATTAAGGAGAATAAGAATTTGGTAAAGAGAAAGGCCTAGATTCCTATCTATTAAAGGGAGAGCACATTTCTAGCTCTCTCCTCCACCAGAGTCCAGAGTCCAGAGGAAAGAGCGTGAGCCCAAGCGCCAGTCTCTTCCTTCCTCCTCCCACTCGCCCGCGTCACTTCCTGACGCCAAAGAAAAGACTCTTGGTCTTGCCCTCAAAGACCTTCGCTTCATGGGTGGAACTCTTCTACAGTAAGTCTCCAGCAGGTGGCCTCATTCCAATCGTTACAATACCTAGACAATTGAGAAAGTGGAGGGCATAACCTTCATGATGTCTCGTCACACATCTCTGGAAACAGGCTCTTCTAATCTCCTCTTGGGTTGGCACCAAGAATAGCAGATCTCACATACTCAAAGGACCAGGCACCTATTGTGCAGTGCCCAACTATACAGATACATACACGTATGTGTATGGTGTGTATACACACATGGATATTATAACATATGTGTACAGATGCAGAAAGTGTCAGAGTTGAAGGGGCATCTCCTAGGCATATTTCACTCATATACATACAAAGATGCATACATACATACATATATACACACACATACATACATGTATACATACACACACCCCTCCCTCAAATCAATCACCAAGTATCAAGTGCCTGAAGTGTGCTGGGCACTGTGCTAGAGTGCTAGAGATATAAGTACAAAGACCAAAATAATCCCTACTTGAAACGAACTTATATTTTAATGGAGAAGACCACAAGTACATGCATACATATATACAGAAAAAGTTGTTACTGTTTGTCTTTTGGGGGGGGGCGGGGCGATGAGGGTTAAGTGACTTGTCCAGGGTCACACAGCTAGTAAGTGTCTAGTATCTGAGGTTGGATTTGAATTCAGGTCCTCCTGAATCCAGGGCTGGTGCTTTATCTACTGCACCACCTAGCTGCCCCCTGTCTTTCATTTTTTAAAAGGACAAGTGACATCACAGGGTGAGTGATGTCTTATGCGTGAATTGAATTGAAGGGAGCAGAGTTACGCCAAATTGTCAGCCTCATTCTCTCTTCCAGAGTTAAAGATGACTGGACATAGCCCGGGATGCAGTGGATGACCTTGGCATCTTTGATGTCTGAGTAAGCTCTAAGCTCTCCCCAGTGCCTGCATCAACCATCTTTATGGCCATTGGAACAAATTGTCCTCATTTGTCCATTCTGCCAGGGAAGTCTTAGCATGCTTTTGGTGGAAAATCCCCTAACTCAGGAATGGCTTTGAGCCACGTCAGCTACTCTCAACCTGCTTTAGCCTGTCTGCCCAGAGGGTTTACTGGCTGTAGAGTGTGTTCAGGGAGGACCAGCACCTCACGTATGAGGGCTTGCTGAACCCTTTTCAGGGCTGCTCATCCAACTTTGGTGTCTACTTGCCACCCAACTCTCACCTGTGACTCCAAGAAGCTGTAGCAAGTGCAGCAGCCACACAATATAAGTAGAAAGTTCATACATACATACACACACACATACACACATACACAAGGGAAGAAAGGAAGAAATACTTTGGTAAGGTCAAGGATAAAGACTTAGGAGAAGCCATTGCTATTGTCCATTAGGAAATGATTTGGGAGAGCTGCTCTGTAGAATAGTGAAGACGGAAGCCAGATTTCAAGGAACTGAGGAGTGATGGTGTGAAGAAGTATATACAGTCAGTGTAGATTATTCTTTCTCTACATTTGGCAGTAAAAGGGAAGAGAGGGATAGCATATAATTTCAGATATTAGGTCAAAGGGAGGTTGGGGTTTTTTTGGTCTTTTTTTTTCTATGATAGGGGATACATATCTGTAGGCAAAAGGGAAAGATCTGGGGCAGCTAGGTGGCACCCTGGATAAAGTACCAACCCTATATTCAGGAGGATCTGAGTTCAAATCCAGCCTCAGACACTTGACACTTACTAGCTGTGTGACAAAAGTCGCTTAACCCTCATTGTCCTGCAAAAAAAAAGGGGGGGGGTCCATGTAAAAGAAGAGCCTTAAGATAAGAGTGGAGATAATCCACGGAACAAGGTCCCAGAGAGAGGAGAGCATGGGATCAAGGGCACAAATAAAAGGTTTAACTTTGGAAAGCATAAGAGTGTCCTCATCTTCTGAGACCAAAAGGAAGGGGAAGAAGTTGGGTGAAGAGATGAGAGCTTTTGAGATGTGGAAGAGTAGAGAGATGAAGGAAGGGACATCAGATCCTCTCAGTAAAGTAGGAGGCAACATCATCTGCAAAAAGAGAAGAGAGAAAAGAGAGAGTGAAAGACAGGAGTAAGTTTGAGGCAAATTCCCGGAAATGTAAAAAGGAAGTAGCTGCATGTGCTCTGTCACTACAATAAAATTCTGAGCTTCTAGTGGGAACTTCTCTTTCTCTTTCATAGTCCAACAGCGACTAGTATAATTTTTCACAGGATGTGGATGCTCAATATATCTCTTTTTTTTGGTGAGGCAATTGGGGTTAAGTGACTTGCCCAGGGTCACACAGCTAGTAAGTGTCAAGTGTCCAAGGTTGGATTTGAACTCAGGTCCTCCTGAATCCAGGGCCAGTGCTTTATCCACTGTGCCACCTAGCTACCCCTTCAATATATCTTATTGATTGACTGGATAATATCGCTTTTAGTATTTTATTGGGGAGAAAAATGATAGTAAGCTACATGGGATACTTCCAGCAAGATGAAATAGGCAACAGGAAAGAAAGATTATGGGTCTACTCTCCCAGAAAGGCAACAAACACGATCCTGGTAGAAGTCAGGAAGAAACCCTCAGAGAGGACAATTTTACCACATAAAGTTATGGCAACCATTGTGTGGTAGGAAATTGAGGGACAGGGTGCATGGTCTAGTGGTAAGGGCATTGGATCATGTAGCAAGCTTACTCTGTGCCAGGCTCTGTACCAAGTGCCAAGAATATGAAGAAAAAGTGTAGGGGCAGCTAGGTGGTGCAGTGGATAAAGCACCGGCCCTGGATTCAGGAGAACCTGAATTCAAATCCGTCCTCAGACACTTGACACTTACTAGCTGTGTGACCTTGGGCAAGTCACTTAACCCTCATTGCCCAGCAAAAAAACAAAAAACAAAGAAAAAGTGCAAACAATGTCTGCCCTCAAGGAGATTGCATTCTAATGAGGGAGACAATATATATTTAAATATATATGTGTGTGTGTGTGTGTGTGTGTGTGTGTGTGTGTATGATAATACAGATCAGATCAAAAAGCACTGGTATCTGGGAGGTCTAAGAAAGGCCTCTTTAGAGAGTAGGATTTGAGCTGAGTCTTGGAGTAAACCAGGGATTATAAACTGGGAATGAGGAGGGAGAGCCTTCCAGACCTGGGGGACAGCCAGTGTAAAGGCAGTGAGATGGGTTATCAACAGGGTCAAATACTGTGGAGAGCTCAGGAAGGATAATGAGGATGGAGAAGGTGACATTAGAATTGGCAATTAAGAGATTATTGAGGGGCAGCTAGGTGGTGCAGTGGATAAAGCACCAGCCCTGGATTCAGGAGGACCTGAGTTCAAATACGGCTCAGACACTTGACACTTACTACCTGTGTGACCTTGGGTAAGTCACTTAACCCTCACTGCCCCTCAAAAAAAAACCACAGAAAAAAAACAAACAAAAAGAGATTATTGACATTATTAGAAGAAGCAGTTTCAATGGCATGATATGACTAGAGGCCAAAGCGTAGACGTTTTAGAAGGGAATAAGAAGTGAAGTTTATCTAAGGAAAGGAGGAGAGCTATAGGATGATACCCAGTAGGGATGTTAGGACCTAGTGAGCATTTTTTAAGGATGTGAAGGACATGAGTGTTTTTGTAGGCATCAAGTGAAGAACCAGTAAGTAGGGAATTATTGAAAATGAAAAATGGAGTGAGGATGATAGTAGGGGTGATCTTCTGGAGAAAAATAGAGGAAATTGGATATTATATCATTGAACGTATTCAACCTTGTATCAAGTGTAGGAAAGGAGTAAGAAGTGCCTGGGAAAATTCTGAGCTATAGAGGGAGTGGAGATCATGGTTAGGACAAGGAACATGGTTAGAGGTTGTAAGGCATTGGGAGATAGGAAATGAGAAAACGTTATAACTGAGTAAATGAATTTTTAGTGTGAAATACCTCTGGGTATTGGCAAGATCAAGGGTATGACCATCCGCATATTTACCAGAGGTGAAGTAGAGGAAGAAGGCCATGGAAGCTGAGTAGATTGAGGAAGTGGGAATTAGGGAGCTGAGGTAATATATGTGTTGAAATCTTCTAGTATAAAGACAGGAATTGGGATGGAGAGGGATTTCAAGTATCACCATCTGGATTCAAATCCTTGCATAGTCACTTAACCCTTCTAGGCTTCACTATAAAATGAGGAGTTTGAACTAGCTGAACTCTAAAATCTCTTCTAGCTCTGCGATTTATGATCTAAATCATTTAACCTTTCTAAACTTCATTTTATTTAATCTATGAAACAGGATTAACAATATCTCTATCACCTATCTCACAGAGTTGCTGGGAGCAGATGAGTCAGTCATCCAGTTGATAAACATTTATTAAGTGCCTACTATGTGCCTGGTACTGTGCCAACTTCTGGAGATGCAAAGAAAAGCAAGACAATCCCTACTCATATAGTCTAATGGGGGATGAAATGAGATCATCTACGATATGCACTAACTAAATGTCAGTTATTACTGTTATAGTGGGCACTTATTCAGTCGTATAAACCACACAATGTAGCAATTGATTTTTTTAAATTTTTTTAATTTTTATTTTTTTAGTGAGGCAATTAGGGTTAAGTGACTTGCCCAGGGTCACACAGCTAAAGCAATTGATTTTAAGAAGACTACTCTCCTGTCCCATCACTAAAATTCTCTTACACCAGAATACTTTTTAAAATTTTATTTTTAATTTATGAAATTAAACAAACATTTCCATAACAGTACAATAAAAAAGATGATTGTAGGAATACTTTCTGTATCCTATTTTCTATGTTTGGGGGTGGGGGAAAACTTAGTTAAGATATGGTACACATCAAAGCATCCAGATGACTTTGAAAAATCATTTTAACCTTTATAGTTGTTTGTTATTGGAGAGAGCTCCCTGATGTCCATTTCATATTTTCATATTCCCGGTTTCATTTATTCTTCCCATTATTATGTTCTTTTGTATATTCTGTGTGTGTATTTGTGTCAACAACATCCTTTTATAGAAGTGGCACCTCCTTCTTCGGATATAGTTGCATCTTATTAGACACACATAATAAACTCCTATAATTTGGCAGTCTTGCATTAATAGTTTTGTAGATCTTATCCTCCCCTGGTGATTATATATCCTTTGATATCCTGCACCTTATTGACATGAGAACTGCAAATTTTGCAGTAGCATTACATGATTTTCCTTTCAGGATGAGAAATTCCTGAGCCTAGTATGTGGGTGGTATATCTAGAAGTCATGAAACAGAATTAAGGAAAGGAACCCAAGACCAGGCTTAGAGGAAAACTTCCAAAACAGTATGTTGGCCAAACCAAAATGTACCTGGTTTGTGCTACAGTATTACCTTGCAAATAATTTTCCAAAGTATTTTGTTCCTCTCTCCTTGTGGTTTCTATATCTCTAAAGACACATTTCCAGGTGAACTGAGCATTTCAAGCCTGTCCAAAACTTTATAAATTATATATAAATTCCCTACTGTATGCCACAAGTACCCCAGCTTCCACAGGGTGATACCAAAGTGGTTCTTTTTCCTAGGGGCATGAGAATAAAATGAGAGAAAATTGGACAGATGCAAAAGAATCAGAGAAGGCCTTCTTATAATCTGGTGAGCCCATTATATTTAAGGGTGACACATGTGCCCAATTACAAATCTTCCATTTGGTCACTGAACCCTAAGACAACCAATTAACAAAAAAAATTATGAGTCAATTCCCTCCCCCTCCCAGCACTGAATGCTTTAGGGACTATTAAAATACAGACCTCCCCCTCCATTAAAAAATTTTTTTTCAATTATTAAGCATTTATTTTTCCCTCCCACTTTCCCCACCTACAAGAAAAAAAGGACAGAAGAAAGGAGGTAAGGAATTCCTGCATAATATAAACATAGTCAAACAAAACACTTTCATATTGTTTCATCAGTTCTCCATCATGAAGTGGGTAGCATTCTTTTTCATCAGTCCTCTCAATCATGGTTTATTATTTAATCAAAGTACTTAAGTCTTTTAAAATTGTTAACTTTTATAATATGTCAATGTTTTTTTGTTTTGAGAGGCAATCAGGGTTAAGTGACTTGCTCAGGGTCACACAGCTAGTAAGTGTCAAGTGTCTGAAGCTGGATTTGAACTCGGCTCCTCCTGCCTTCAGGGCTTGTGCTCTATCCACTGTGCCACCTAGCTGCACCTTCATGATAATTATTATCGATAGTCAATAAACAGTTCTTTTTTGCACCTATTTTGTTCCAGGCAATATGCTAAGTACTGGGGACATTTTTTAAAAACCAAAAAAAGGTAAAAGACAGTCCGACCTGCCCTCAAGGAGATTATAAGATAATATACAAAAAGCTGAAAAATGGGGTGTGCTGGGGAGAGTTACCTCATGCAGGGGCATGATGCATTCCAGAGGAGTGTAGCTGGGTGGGAAATAAAGAGATGTCTGCCTTGGATGTCCACATTAAATTCAGGATGTGAGAGGAACTATCCATCCTGCACTCAGTCATACCAGAGAGAGGGATGGACCCAAGAGGCAGGTAGGACCGAGGAACTGTGAATTTCAGGGTTAATGTGATCTTTTAGGATGATGAGGTTCTGGAGCAGCAGGATGAAGTCCAGGTTGGTGGGAAATGAAAATTATAAATTGTTCTGCTCATTCCACTCTACATCAAACTCCTCACAAACAAGACAAAAAGCATATCTTAACTAAGTATGCAAGACAGTATACAGTTTGTAACAAGTGAAGAAGGATATGGATGACAAGTAGAACAGGCCTCCAAAGGCAGGAGATTCCACTATGGGCAGTATAGTAAAGAAAAGCATCACAGAAGAGGTAAGATTTTAACCGGGTCTCGAAGGACTGGTAGGACTTCAGTCATTGGAAGTAAGGGTCTCCCAGATGCGGAACATGAAACAAAAGCATGGAGAGAGGAAAGCCGGGGAACTTGCTTAGCTAGAGCTAGAAGATTCACATAAGGGGGCCCTTGGAAGGATACTAGAAAGGAAGATTGGGGCCAGGTTATAGAAGATCTTGAATGCTGGACTAAAGAGTTTGAATTTTATCTTAGATGCAATATGGCAGCACGGAAGATTTTTTTGAGCAGAAAAGTGACCTGATTAAGGCAATCTTTTACAAATACTAAACTGGTAGCAGTGTGGAGGATAAGGTGGTGAGGGGAGGAAAAAGACAGAGCAAGGGAACCAGTTAGGAGGCTATTGGAGTAGACTAGATGTAAGGTGTTAAGGACCTGAACTTGGAACGAAAAAGAAAAGAGAGATGTGAGAGGAACTCTGAAGGAAGACAACAAATAACTCAATTAGGTGGAAAATGGAGCGAGGAAGACAAATAAGTCTAAGTTGACTCATTTCAAACCTGAGTAACTGAAAGAATAATGTAATTGTTAATAAAAAATGGGAAAATCCAAAGGAAAAACTAGTTTGGAAGTGAAGATGATGGGTTCTAGGGCAAATTGGTTAAGAACGGCATGACAATGATGGAAGGGGATCTCCAAATCCAGAAAAAAAAAAAGAACTGTGGAGTAGAGATGCTGATTGAACCATACTATTTCTTTTGCTTTTGGTGCTGCTGTTTTTCTATTTTGAGGTTTTCCTCATTGCTCTGATTCTTCTCTTATAACATGACTAATGCAGAAATATGTTTAATGTTATTATGTGTGTGTGTGTATATATATATATATAAAACCTATATCAGATTACCTGCTGTCGAGGGGAGGGAAGGGAGGGAGGGAGAAAAATCTGAAATTGGAAAGCTTGTATAAACAAATGTTGAGAACTATTTTCACATGTAACTGGAAAAAAATAAAATATGTTTATCAGAAAAAAAGATAACATACACAAAGCCATGTAAACCATAAAAAAGAATAAATCTGAGATTTTTAACAATTTTTTTCTTCCCTCCCTCACCTTCCTCCACCATTAAAATGTCTTTTATTAAAAAAAAAAAAGAATGACATGATAGGGGGGCAGCTAGGTGGTGCAGTGGATAAAGCACCAACCCTGGATTCAGGAGGACCTGAGTTCAAATCTGTCCTCAGACACTTGACACTTAATAGCTGTGTGACCCTGGGCAAGTCACTTACCCTTCATTGCCTTGCAAGAAAAAAAATGACATGACAGCAATATAGCCATGATAAAACATCCAGCAGGCAGCTGAAGAGGTAGACATATTTAGGAGACATCCTACATACTTGATGGCTGAAGCTGTGAGATTAGATACAATCTCTAATGGAGGAAGTATCTGGAAAGAAAACATCACAGAAAGGAACAAAATATTGCTCCTGTTTGAGTCTATCTCCATGGCTGGGGTAGCTAGGTGGTTCAGTGGATAAAGTGTTGGCCCTGGAGTCAAGAGAACCTGAGTTCAAATCTCACCTCAGACACTTATTAGCTGTATGACCCTGGGCAAGTTACTTGACTCTGATTGACTTAAACATCCAGGGCTATCTCCAGTTATCCTGATCTATATATTGCCACTGGACCTAGATGGCTCTAGAAGAGAGAGTGAGGTTGGTGGCCTTGCACAGCCCTCCCTCACTTAAAAATCCAATTCAATGGAAGTTATGACATCACCCTGATGTCATGGTCATCTTGGAGAATGAAAGACAAACAACAACAATCTCCATGGCTATGGTACAACTAAGACATAGACAAGTGAGTGTGAGATATAGGGCAAAGCAAGGTTGGCCATTTATCTACAGTTCAACCTTAGGCCAATCACTTGACATCTCTGTGCCTTATTTTCCTCATCTGTGAAATGCAGATAACAATACTTGCTCTGCTTACCTCAGAGAGGGGAGGGCCATGAAAGCCTAAACCCAGCTCTCCTGAATGTTGTTAGAACCTTCATGCATCGAAGGGAAGAAGAGGCTCAAATGTTCATTTTATGAATTAGTTTATTTCTCTAAGAAATCATTGAAATGCAATGATGATAAGGAGATAAAATACTGTTCTTAGTTTTTTATTCTGTCTATACATACCTAATGGTCCAAAGAAATTAGGATGTCTGAATTTTTCAAGCTAAAACTAGATTTTTTTTCCATAATCATCATGGTATAATCATCATGAGATAACCACCTTAGTCATCTACAGTAAGTCTGTGAGAGGGACCAATCTTACTGTTGAACAAAATCAGTGAACTAAATTTCTCTACAGGCAACTAGGCATCCCAGTCTATAGAGTGCTGGGGTTGGAGTGAAGAAGGTCTTCATTCAGACTGAGCCTCAGACATTGACTAGCTATATGACCCTGGACAAGTCACTTAACCTCTCTTTGATTTTTCTTCCTTAAAATAAGGATAATGATAGCACCTACCTCACAGGACTGTTGTGAGAATCAAATGAAATCATATTTGCAAAGTGCCTGGCACATGATGGGCCCTTGAATGCTAATTTCCTCCCACTAGTGATAGGGCTAACTGGAATCTTAATATTGTCATTAACAACTCTAATAAGCCTTTCCCCCAATCACTTTTTTTTTCTCTTTCCCCCTGGTCAATGAGGCTATTGGGGTTAAGTGACTTGCCCAGGGTCACACAGCTAGTAAGTGTTAAGTGTCTGAAGCCAGATTTGAACTCAGGTACTCCTGACTCCAGGGTCGGTGCTCTATCCACTGCACCACCTAGCTGGCCCCCTCCCCAATCATTCTTAATGTTAGTGCCTTCCCTTTAAGATTATCTTCAATTTATCTTCAATATATGTTCTTTGCACATAACTGTTATTATGTTGTCTCTCTCATTAGACTTTGAGCTCCTTGAGAACAGATGCTGTTTTTTGTTTTGTTTTGGGGTTTGTGTGTTGGGATTTATTTTTGTTTTTATTTTTTAACTGTTTTCAGTGTTGAGTACAGTGTTTGTCACATTTTGTTGTTCAGTTATTTTCCAGTGGTGTCTAGTTCTTTATAACCCCATTTTGGGGTTTCTTGGCAAAGATACTGGAGTGGTTTGCCATTTTCTTCTCCAGATCATTTGGCAGATGAGGAAACTGAGGCAAACAGGGTTAAGTGACTTGCTTAGAGTCACACATCTATTAAGTGTCTGGGGCTGGATTTCAACTCAGGAAGATGAGTCTTCCTGACTCTAGGCCCCGTGCTCTATTCATTGTGCCACCTACCTGCCCTGTTTGGCACATAGTAGGTACTTAATAAATGCTTTATGACTTAATAAGAACTCACATTTATATAGTCATTTAAAGGTCAAAAAAAAGCTTTCCTCCTAACACCCTTGAAAGGTAGATAGTATAGATATTATTATCCAGATTTGATATATTTGAAGAATTGGCATTTCAGAGTTGTTAAGTGACCTGGACAGAATCACACTATACCTGGACATCAACTCTGGTCTTCTGATGTTTAGGAGAGGATTGATCCTTTGCTCTATACCACATTGACTCTCTATATTAATTATATAACAAAGTTATTAATCCTTATAGGCTCCTTGTTTAATTTTTTTATGTGAATTAGAGGAAAACAAGGTTTTCAGATTCCAGAGTTTGGGGTTGGTTTGTTTTTTAAAAAAATAAAATAACAGAGCATCCTTTTAACAGATTGGTAATCAGTTGGGATCTATAGAATGTGTTATTCAATGTGCACTAAATAATGGGTGGCACCTAGAACTTCCCTGGAAAAAATTCCATTGGGCACTTTCCTTTGAAAAAGTACTTATCTCACATAATGTGAAATGAAGAAGAAACAAAATAGCTTTTGCCTTCTCTTGATCATACCCAGAATAAGTTGTCCAAAGTCCCCCAGCTCTTTAGGATGTTATTGGATAAAGTCTGATTTTTCTAAAGAAATAAATTCAATTCAACAATTCAATTCAACAAGGGAACCAAAGCTATGTCATATCAGTCGATGTCTAGAAAAAAAAATCTCTACCTGTCTCCCTAGATACTAAAAGATGGTGGACATTGGGATTACATTTTTCAAAGGAAGAGGGTTTTTTTTTTTAATGTGCATTGGAATAGTCCTTGCCACTGCTATGATAATAAAATGGAGGAATTCCAAGAACATATAATCACCTGTGAAATGACAAGCTTCGAGACACTTCTAGCTCTCGTAATACTAAATTGATGCAGTAAATGTGTAAGTCTTTCTTATAAACGGTACCTGTTTCTATCACGGGAGTTAGAGCCACCATGTCTGGTTATCACATGGCTAACAAGAACTTTAGAAATCCTTTCAGCTGTGGCTGTTTCTATCCTAGGAGTTACAACCTTCTTCTCTGCTAGCTGAGCTCTTAACTGCCCTTATCCAGAGTAATTTGTATCATAGAAGTTACAAGCTCTGCTGGCTACACTAGAAGACTTTGTAAGTACCCTGAACCATTTCTATTTGGATTATGGAAGTGATAGTGTAAGTTTCACGGCCTATGGGAATTGAGCTTTTAACTGCTAGAAGACCTTAAATGGAATGGCCTCAACTTCCAATTGAGTAATGGTCAATTTCCTATAGCCTGTCCTGGACGTGGTAGAATTCTCTCCCATCTTTTCCTTATTAACACCTCTTTAACACACAATTAAGACATATCTAAATTGGGCAAATAAATGAGCAAGGTTCTGAATCTCTTATACTCAGAGTTTTCAACACAATTGGGAAAGCACAGGGTTTTGTTTGTTTTTGGTAATGGCTAAATTTCCATTGCATATGACTAATTAAGCAGTCAGCAATCCACATGATGGTCAGGGATGGAAGGAGGCTTTATTTTCTCCTCTATACACTAATGAACACTGAAGTAGAATATATTTTGACTCATTTTTTTATTGTGTCCTTTTTTAATGTTGCTATCTTTATCAGCTTAAATGAAATCCCTAACTCCTGAAACAATGATTCCAACCTATGGTTTGGGGGATAGGCAGATCAATGGCTAAGAGCTGGACTTGGATTCAGGAAGACTGAAGCTCAAATCTAAACCTAGGCACTTACTATCTGTGTGACCCTAGGTAAATCATATAACCTCTGTCTGCCTCAGTTTCCCCACCTGCAAAATGCAGATAATAATACCTACTTCCTAGGGATGTTATAAGGATAAAATGAGATAATATTTACAAAGTGCTTTGCAAACCTGAAAGTGCTATATAAATGATGGCTATTATGATAATAATTATATCATAAAATCTTTATAATTATCTCAAGAAATGTCCCCCAAATTCCTTAAAACAGCTTGCCAAAAAATACAACTCAGTCATGCAGGCTTGCTTTGTTTTCCCAAGATTTAATGTTAGCCAGATCTGAAAGCCTAATGTTAAAATTAGGTATTTAATTAGTCATATTTGTTTTATATAGTCTTGTTGATTATAAATACCTCAGTCACTTATACAGATGACAGGGAATTAAATTCTCTAATATAGGTCACTGCATCTAAAATTTATATTAAAATAGTTTATATTGAAGATAGGAATTATTATTTCTTTCCAGTAGTTCTTGGGTTAAAGAAAATATGACACATCTCCCATATTAATATGTTGCCCTTTATTTCATGCCAGAAAGTGGAAAAGTGAAAGAGATGCAGTGTGAACTTGATATATTACTTTACTCCTCCATTTCTACTAACTGCTGAATTGTTATCACTTTCTCAAAATTGTATCTGAAAAGGATGAACACTTTTTTTAATTGCCTGATTCCAGATAAAGCATTGCTAAAGTGATTAGGAATTGCTTCAAGCAATGAGATAGAAAATACCAAATACCAAAGATCTATAAGCCCTTTCATTCATCCTCTACCATTTTCATATCCTGAATAGAAAATGTAGGAGCACTGTCCATTTAACCCAGCTGTTCTCTGTGCTGTACATCAAAAGCGTCTACTTGAGTCACTTTCAGGGAAATGGGGAAAAAGCAAAGCTTGGGGGCGATTTCAGAGAACACTTACATTAACAAAAGTTAATTCTCTGGTGGTAAGTTTGTACTCTAATAGTATGAAAGAGTGACAGCCTGGGTACAAATTTAACTTCAGGAAGTGGTTTAAGCACTGAGGAAAATAGGGCTTAATATTTCATCAAGTGTAGCAAAAACAAATTAACTTAGATGTAGGAATCTGGTGTCATCTTCCCTCTATGGCTCTCTAAGTGTGACCAGACCTTGTCCTGACCTGAAGTGAAAATCTAAGAGAAACACTATCCTTCTTCATGGCACCAAAATTAGCTAATTTTGCATTTGAAATGAGAATATAAAATGTTGACATCCAGCCTCCATCCTTGCGTGCTTGGGATGGGAGAGGCATGTTGCAGAGTGAGAGAGCGAGAGAGAAAAAGAGGAAGAGAGAGATATATCTATACACACATATATTTTAATTGTACTTGCATGCCTGAGGCAAACACCTCATTTGTGCCCCATCCTTATTAATGCCTCTATTTCTTTATCAAGGAAACCTTTTGGAAAATCCAGTGGTGAGAACTACAAAGGGCAATCCTTTTACCCATTAGAAAGAAGCAGGGATGCCTACAACAGAAAAGCTCTCACTCCCCCTGCCCTAACAACACTAGAAAACATTAGGACATCCAAGACAAACATTTATCTCAGATAGAGAATGTCATAATCTCATCTGGCCCTTGCTATGGTATTGTTTATGTCAATAAAGCTATAGTTTATGAGTAATTTCCACCTCTACTGAATGACTCTGATTATTCTATTCAGAATCAGGCTTCTAATTATTTAATTGGTTACTACTGGGTGTTAGATTGGTAAGTATTTAAGGATTAGAATAGTCGAAGAACTGTGAATGATGGGATACAATATAATCAGTGTTTCAAAGGGCAAAAGATTCTAGGTACTATAATAACATTTTGAAACTCAAAGGACAAATGAACAGCAGGGTGTTACCACCAAATAATACCTTAAAGCCTATTGAGCCTCTCTCCCTGTGTCTCTCCTCTGTATCTTTCTCTCCTTATGTCAGTATATCTGCCTCTCTTTTTCTTTTTTCTCCCTCTCCTCTTTTTCTCTCTATGTATGTCTTTTTCACATTTGCCCTGTTTATTTCTTTTCTATTCTTTCTATCTTTCCCTTGTTCACTTCCTTCTGCCTCTCAACTTCTCTTACTCTGCTTACACACACACACACACACACACACACACACACACACACACACACACATCCTTAATTAGATAAAATGCAAACATTTTTAGTACATTTATGTAACATAGGATTCAGAACCAAAGATTTGGATTTACGTGGACCAGATTCAATCTGGGAACATCTCTCACAAATCACTTCCTTTAACTTGTGTTCCTATCCAGGGTTTCCCTGGGGAGAATTAAAATTTGGCTATTGTCTAGGTCTCTACAGAAAAGGTATTAGGCCCTCAGGTCACAGGTAAGTATTCAGGATAATATTACCATTGAAAGTAGGGTAGATTTTATTTAACCTGGTCCTTTCTCCAGTGACAAACCCCAGAATCTATGATTTAATCATCGGTAAATACACACACACACACACACATACACACACACACACACACACACACACACAGATATGCTGATCATAACTCAAACTGTACCTGTTCTATGGTCTTCTCATTTGAAATAATATCTAGAGTCACTCAATGAAAGGAAAGCTGGTTCAACACCCCCAAGTATAAAGCTAGACTAGCCACCAAGCACAAAGTTTTCCAGCTGTTTTTGTGTGTTTGAGGAGGGGGTGGGAGAAGGTGGAGAACATCAGACTTCATGTTTGGAAGCCAGCCTCAACATATTTTGTAAGGTTTTAAAATTTTTATAAAATACAAGTAAAAACAATAACTATCAGTCATCTCTCCCCTTCCCCATCAGTCTTCCCTTGGAATGAACAATATAGGTAAGCTTCCCAAACACTGAGAATAAAGTAGACCCCATACAGTCTTCCCATTCAAAATGATACATTCATGTTTGAATAGCAATTGTTCCCTGCTTTCTCAAGAATCCCTCAAGGTAACTGCACACAAGGAGACAACATTTCAGAAAGAGACTAAAACAATTCCACCAGCAGACCAAATTAAAAATAAACTATTGAACAGTTTCTCATCTCTTCTCAGTATGTTCTCTTGCCAACCAAGGCCTTTGGGAGATGCAGGAAGAGAGGTTAAGGATAAATTCTGAATGATTTCATTTCATTCTCTAATTTTCAATATGTCATGGACATAAATCCAGTGAAATCTTTTTTGAATATGAAGCACTTTTTCAAATTATCAGAGGTCAAGGTGAGAGAGGGCAACTAGGTAGCACAGTGGATAGAATAACAGACCTGGAGTGAGGAAAACTCATCTTCCTGAGTTCATACCTGGCCTCAGACACTTACTAGCTGTGTAACCCTGGGCAAATCACTTAACCCTGTTTGCCTCGGTTTCCTCATCTGTCAAATGATCTGGAGAAGAAAATGGCAAACCACTCCTGTATATCTGCCAAGAAAACCCCAATTAGGGTCATGAAGAGTTGGACATGACTGAAATGACTGAACAACAACAAGGTGAGAGAAGAACATGTGAACCTTTTTTTTTTTAAACATTGTTCAATATACAGTCTTTCTGTATTGGTAGAAACCAAAAATCTTTGCCATTTTGGGGGTGGCCCTGGTGAAATTAACTGGTAACTTTGGTCAAGAGCCTAATTATCAAGTGGAAAGAACCTTCCCTAGAGCAGAGTCTATTGGATGTATGTGTTATATTGTGTAAACACGTGTGGTGTAATGAGGGAGAGTGGATACAAGAACTAGGTTCTAATTCCCAGCTCTGCCACAAACTTATTCTGTAAGCCTGGGCAATAATTTAACCTCTTGGGGTCTTAGATTTCTTATTTTTCTAATATTAATAATTGCTAGTGGGCTCAGTGGGATTGAGGCAAGCTCCCCTCCGACTAAGAGACCTCTCTGATCAGGATTCGTGCATTTGGTCCAGACTGAGTTCAGAAGTCTTTGGGGAGTCTGACTTCTAATGAGATGGTCAGGGTTCCCCTTTTTTCCCCCACATGCTTCAGTTTGTTATGGCACCCTGGGGGTGATTTATATAAAGTTTAGGTCTTAGTTCATATCTAAGGTTTCCCTAAAAGGTGGAGAGTATAAAAGTATTCAACATACAATATGAATCAGATTATTAGATAGGCATTTATTTCCTACATGTAAAAGAAATACTAATCATAAAACAGGACTCGTAAACATCCATTTTACATTTCACCTTGGCTCTGCACTGTACTTCTCATAGTAGGTGTCTTCTGATAAGATGGGTGAAGATTTAGGCTTATCATCTTGTTGGTGGTCATCTGCTTCAAGAGCACTGGAGAGGGGACAGGGGACTCTTCCTCTTGTCACCATTAAGGTCCACGAGATGGACCCAATACCTCCAGACTTCTTGAACTCAGAAGTTTATCTTGAAATCTGGATAATCCATCACAAGATGACTGATGTTTGTACACCTAAGATGAGGAAAAAATACATTAAAAAGACTCAAAATACAAGATCATGATTATAGAGGCAGGACATGAAATTTAGATGCCATTTACTTCAGGCTGCATGGCTGCCAGGATTGGAGAGAGGGTGAGCTATCCTCTTCCCTGCCCCCCTATTATAAGTGGATCAGGAGAATTCTAGATATTTTATCATCATTTCAGCAAAGATCTTATAAAACCTCTCATGATATACTTGTGAATAAGGTCAATCAATCAACAAATATTTATTAAGCATCTACTTATGCCAGGTACTATGTTAGGTGCTAAGCATACAAGTACAAAGAATGACATCATCCCAATTCACAAAGGAGCTTGCAATCTAGATTGGAGACAACAAGGACATATAAGTATATAAAGAAGAAATATAAAGTAGTTAAATACAAGGTCGTTTGAGAATCAGGACAGGCTTCTTATAGAAGGTGGTATTTAAACTGTATCACCTCATAGAGAGGGATTCTATAGGTGGAGGCAAGGAGGAAGAACATTCCAGGCATACAGGACATCAGTGCAAAGATATGGAGATATCATTTGTGAGGAACAGAGAGAAAGCCAGTTTCAGTGGATCACATAGTGTGAAAGGGGGAGTAATGAACAATGAGATTGGAAATACAGTTTGAGACAAGGGTGTGAAGGTTTTTAAAAAAAAAAAACTAAAAAGAGGAGTGTCTATCTGATTCTAGAGACTTTAGAAAGCCACTGGAGTTTATTGAATAGAGGAATGTCATGGTCAGATTTGCATTTAAGGAAAATGACTTTATCAGCAGTATGTAGGAGAAACTGGGACAGTGAGAGAGATTTTAGAAGTAGAAAGCTGTCACAGTAACTTAGGCAAGCGGTGATGAAGGTCTGAACTAAGGTAGTAGCTGTATGAGTAGAGAAAGGGCTGGATAGGAGAAATGGCAAGATTTGGCAATTGATTAGATATGTAGGATAAGAAGTCAAGGATGAGCACCAAGTTTACAAACATGAGATACTGGAATAATGGTTGTGTCTTTAATAGGAAAAGGAAATGTGGAAGAGTAGTAGTTTTGGGGGAAAATAAAATGAATTTGGTTTTGGATATGTTGAGTTTGAAATATCTTCTGGACATCCAATTGGAAACAAACAATTGTAGTTCAGGAGACAAGGGTAGTACGGAACCTAGGGCAGAATCCTAGGGAACACCCACATAATGAATCTGGATGATAATTTAGCAAAAGAAGATTGAAAAGGAGCAGTTAAAAAGACATGAAGAGGGGGGTGACTAGGTGGTGCAGTGGATAAAGCACCGGCCCTGGATTCAGGAGTTCCTGAGTTCAAATCTGGCCTCAGACACTTGACACTTACTGGCTGTGTGACCCTGGACAAGTCACTTAACCCCCCATTGCCCCACAAAAATAAATAAATAAATATTTTTTTAAAAAAAGACATGAAGAGAACCAGGAAAGGGTAGTTTCATGAAAGTCTAGAGAAGAGGGAGAATTTTGGAGAAGACAGCCAACTGTATAAAATGCAGCAGATATGTTAAGGAGTGTACAGTCTAATGGTGTAAAAAAGTATGAAGAGTAGCAATTAAGAGATCACTGATGATTTTGGAGAAAGCCATTTTGGTCAAGTGTTGAGGTCAGAAGCAACACCGTAAAAGGTTAGTAAGGAAGTGAGAGAAGTGGAGTCAATGAATGCACTTTTTAATTTAGGAGTTTGACTGAGAAAAGGAAGAGAGATATAGGATGATAGGTTGAGGATATGGTAGGGTCTAGTGAAAAGTTTATTGTTTTTTAGGATGGGAGAGACTTGGCCATGTTTGGAGACAATAGAAAAGGAGCTATCAGAAAGAGAAAAGTTGAATATTAGGTGTGGGAGGCCTGATTGAGATTGTAATTTGCTTTAGAAAATAGGGAAGGATGAGGTCAAGGGCCAATGTAGAGGGATTGGCCTTAGCCTTGGCAAAGAAATTGGCCACCTCATCGTCAGAGATGAGAAAAGAAAAAGAAAATGGCGGACAATGTCAAGGGCATTTGTGATAAAAAGAAGGGGAGAAGAGGGAGCTCAAATTGAATGGAGAAATATGATTTGGTTTTGGCTTGGTGTTGGTGGTGCAGTGGATAGAACACCAGTTCTCAAGTCAGGAGGATCTGGGTTCAAATATGCCTCAGATACTTAATAGCTAGTTGTGTTACCCTGGGCAAGTCACTTAGCCCTGTTTGTCTCAGTTCCTCAACTGTAAAATGAACTGGAGAAGGAAATGGCAAATCACTGATGGATCTTTGCCAAGAAAACCCCAAATGGGCTCATAAAGAGTGAAATATGCATTGGATTACCTGAAAACCATGACCAAAACAAGAGCTTAGACATCATCCTCCAAGAGATTGTGAGGGAAAATTGCCCTGATAGTCTAGAAGCAGAAGCTAAAATAGAAATTGAAAGAATCCACCGATCACCTCCTGAAAGAGATCCTAAAAGGAAAACCTCCAGGAATATTATAGCCAAATTCCAGAACTCTCAGGTCAAGGAGAAAATATTGCAAGCAGCTAGAAAAAAAGGAATTTAAATACTGTGGAGCTCCAATAAGGATAAAGCAAGATCTAGCGGCTTCTACATTAAAGGACTGGAGGGCATGGAATATGATATTCCAGAGGGCAAAGGAACTGGGACTACAGCCAAAAATCACGTACCCAGCAAAACTAAGCATCATCTTTCAGAGGAAAACATGGAATTTCAATGAGAAAGAAGACTTTCAGGAATTTGTTATGAAAAGACCTGAACTGAATAGAAAATTTGACTTTCAAATACAAGACCCTGGAGAAGCATAAAAAGATAAACAGGAAAAAGACTTCATGACGGATATTAAAAGATCAAACCATTTATATTCCTACATGGGAAGATAATACTTTGAACTCATAAGAACTATCTCAGTAAGGAATTAACAGAGGACACAGGTCTGAACTGAATATGAAGGGGTGATATCTGTAAAGCATTTATGTTTTGTTCTTTGTGGGGTGTCTTATGTCTGGGGCCAGATTTGGGCTTGGGGCCTCCTGGGTCCAGGGCTGGTGCATTATCCACTGTGCCACCTAACTAACCCATAATGACATCTTTAAAATAGGGTTGGGGTGTAGGAGAAATAGACTGGGGGAGGGGGAAGAGGAGAGATGGTCTGGGGAGAGGTTGTTCACATGAAGGAAATAAGAAAAAAGCTTATGGAGGGGAGGAGAAGAGGGGGAAGGGATTGGGGAGTGAGTGAACCTTAATATCCTCAAAATTGACTCAAAGAAGGACTACCATACATACTCAAGTGGGTATAGTAATATATTTTTGCCCTGAGGGAGGGGAGGGAGATAAGGGGCAGAGGGGAAGAGGGGAAGGAGGGAAGGGCAGATTGGGGGAGAGAGCAGTAAAAAGCAAAATACTTTTGAGGAAGGTAAAGATGTTCTGCATTAACTGCACAAGTATTACATATTGAATTGCTTGGTTTCATAGGGAGGGTTGAGGAGAGAGGGAGGAAGAAAATTTGGAACACAGAATTAGCTCAAAGACCTTAAACTCATCAGAGTTGGCTCATGGAGGGAATAGCATTCACATCCAGTTGGGAGGAGTAATCTATTTAACCCTACAGGAAAGTATGAGGGGAAGAGGATAAGGAAGGAAGGGTGAAAAAAAAAAGGGAGTGCAGAGTAGGGGAGGGGACAGTCAGAAGTAAAACACTTTTGAGGAGGAATAGTTTAAAAGAAGATAGAAAATAGAGTAAATATCATGGGAAGGGAATAGGATGGAGGGAAATAGTTATGATGATTGAATATAATGGCTGGGCTAATATGAAGAAAATTCTTTGTCAAGTTTAAGGTACTTTATTTAGGTTATGATGAACAGGATACTATCAGAAAAACCTGGAAAGACCTACATGAACTGAAGCGTAGTGAAATGTATTGTATACAAAATAACAGCAATAGTGTAAGATGATCTGCTGGGAAGCATGTGGTTATTTTCAGCAAGGCAATGATCCAATATAACCCTGAAGGACCCTGAAATGGCAACCCATCTACAGAGAAAGAAGTGATAGTATCTGGAAATAGATGGAAGCACATTTTTTTTCTTTTTCTTTTTTCTTTCTTTCTTTTTTTTTTTGTGAGGCAATTGGGGTTGAGTGGCTTGCCCAGGGTCACGTGGCTGGTGGGTGTTGAGTGTCTGAGGCTGGATTTGGGCTCGGATGCTCCTGATTCCAGGGCCAGTGCTCTGTCCACTGTGCCACCTAGCTGCCCCTGGAAACACATTTAAAAAATTTTTTTTTCCTCTTTGAGAATTCCTCAATCTGAAGTTCTGGGTTTTTGTTTTTGTTTTTGTTTTTACTCTTTTCTCTCACAACCTAGCTAATGTGGGAATGTTTTCCATGACTACTCATGTATAACTTATTTTGAAATGCTTGAGTTCTAGTGAGTGGGGGGTGGGAATGGAGGAGGAAGAGAAGTTGGAACACAAATTTTTTAAAAATTGATGTTAACATTTATTTTTACATATATTTTGGAAAATAAAATTCTATTCAATAAAACAAAGAAACAAACAAAAAAGAGTGAGATATGACTGAACAACATAAAAGCAAGCTCCTTGGAAGGACCTCTCTCTAGCAAAGGAGATTGACAATAGTTCTGTAATTTATAATTTCATAGAGTTTCAGAAGCACTGAAAGGTTAAATGACTTGCCCACAGTTATTCTCCCTGAGTTTGTGTCTCAGAAGCAAGACTCAAGCCCAGGTTATTCCAATCTGAGGCCAGTTTCTACCCTACTTTGCTATGCTGCCTTTCTTTCAGATATGCTCATGGAAAAGAAGAAGTACAGACTAAATGATAGTAAAGCCAATGTGAATTCATAGAACCATAGACTTTAGATATAAACTAGTGATTCTCAAAATTTTGGGGCTCAGGACCCCTTTATACTCCTAAAAATTGAGGACCCCCAGAAGAGCTTTTGTTTATGTGGGTCATGTCTACTGATATTTGCTCTCTTCTAAACTAAGCTGGAAACTGAAACCCAGGGAATTTTTCAAATCACTAGCCTCTAAGGACACACAGGCTCTAAGTGGCAGAACTCAGATTTGAATAAAGTTCTTTGTAAAATATGGTGCTGGGGAAGCTAGGTAGCACAGTCGATAAAGAACTGGCCCTGGATTCAGGAGGACCTGAGTTCAAGTCCAGCCTCAGACACTTGACACTTACTAGCTGTGTGATGCTGGCAAAGTCACTTAACACTAATTGTCCCACCAAAAAAAAAAAAAGAAAGAAAGAAAAATAAAATATAGTGCTTTATTTTAATTCCATACAGAGTATTGACTCTAATGAATGTTCTGTCTTTGGCCATGTCCTGCTTAGTAATTTTATCAAAGACTTGGATAAAGATTGTAACAGCATGCTTATATAATTTCGGGGTGATACAAAGCTGGGAGGAGTAGTTCTAGAGATGGAAAGCATCCCAGTTTTAATGCAAGTTAATGCACTGGATGATAAAATCAAGATTCTAAAATATTTTAATACACTGAAAAAATTGGCGCAAGCAAGATGAATTTAATATCAATCAAAAAAGAGTACTACATACAGGTTCAAAAAGTACAGAATGAGGATGAGGGAAATATGTTATTAGCCTATTTTTTGAAAAATTCCTAATGGTTTTAGAGTGTTTCCTTGTTTATAAAATGGGTATAATAATTTTTATATTACTTAATTCACCAGCTTCTTGTGAGAAAAGTACTTTTTAAGATTGTAAATGTCTATATAAATGTGCAGCTAGGTGGCTCAGTGGATAGAGGGCTGGGCCAGCCTGGATTCAGGACTGGCCTCAAACACTTATTAGTTGTATGACCCTGGGCAAGTCACCTAACTCCATTTGTCTCAGTTTCCTCATCTGTAAAATGAACTGGAGAAGAAAAAGGCAAACCACTCCAGTATTTTTGCCAAGAAAACCCCAGATGGGGTCACAGAGTCATATATGACTGAATAACAATACATAAATGTGAATAATTATTATTGTTATTAAGTCAGATGTAAGTGGAATATAAGTCAACACTGGGAAAAACTAGTAAATGCCATGTTGGGCTGCAGCAATAGAATTATATTTATCTAGAACAAAGGTGGTAAGAGGACTGGAAATCATGTTAAATTAGGAATCATGGAAAGAACCTGTTATGTTTAGCTTGAAAAAGAGAAGACCTGGGGACAGCTAGGTGGCACAGTGGATAGAGCACTGGCCCTGGAGTCAGGAGGACCTGAATTCAAATCCAGGCTCAGACACTTTCTAGATGCATGACCCTGGGCAAGTTACTTAGCACCAATTGCAAAGGAGGAAGAGGAGGAGGAAAAAGAGGAGGAGGAGGAGGAAGAGAATGAAGAGAAGGAGGAAGAGGAGGAAGAGGAGAAAAAGAAGAGAATGGTAATTATCTTCAAATATTTGAAGAGCTACCATGTGAAAGAGAGATTAGATTCTTTGTGGCTCCAGAGCAGATAACTAGGACCAGCGGATAGAAGGTAAAATCAGGCAGATTTTGTCTCCATATGAGAAAGGACTTCCTAATTAATAAAACTATTCAAAAATAAAAGGGGTTGGAGGCAGCTAGATGGTGCAGAGGATAAAGCACTGGCCCTGGATTCAGAGGACCTGAGTTCAAAATTGGCCTCAGACCCTTGACGCTTACTAGCTGTGTGACCCTGGGCAAATCACTTAACCCTCATTGCCCCAATAAATAAATAGATAGTTAAATAGATAAATAATTAAATGAATTAATTAATTAATAGATAAATGAATAAATGAATGAGTGAAAAAATAAATAGATAAATAAATAAAAGGGGTTGCTTTATGAGGTTGGCAAAGGTTTTATATCTGTTATCTCATTTGAGTCTCATGGCAATCCTGGCCATAATACTTTACAAGTCTAACATTTTATATTTACCACTTTATTTAAAATCCAAGACATGATGGATATTCTTTTTATTTGGCATATAGCTGAAACACAAACATGATGGATTACTATAATCTCAGCAGTCAACTGGGTTGGTCTTATTGGAATCTGTCTGATGGTAGGACAGAGTCAAGAAAGTTATCTAGGTATAGGACTTAATAAGGGGAAAAAATAATGAGACATTAGAAAAGAATCCCTACCTCAATTTCTGACATTTCTGGAATGCAGATTAATTCTGAATGGAGCTGAAATGAAGATCAGGTAGGTAGTTGTAGAGGATACAACATGCATTGGGAGCAGGTTCAAGGAGGGATTTTTGGACATTGCTGTTTGTAAATACATGTATTTTTAATACCAGAGCATTCATGTGGGCTATATAATAGTATAATAAGGTGGATGGATAATTGAACCCAAAAAGGAATCATTAACGATTTCATGTCAGTATGGCAGGAGGACTCCAGTGGAGTGCCTTAGGTGTCTATACTTGGCCTTCTGCTGTTTAACATTTCTATCACTGTCTTTAATAAAGGCACAGATATTAACCACAGGTTAACATTGCTAGCTACTAAATTGATGCTATTCACCTAAAAGGACTCATCCCTTAAAGTCCTTGAAAGTTATATATACTATGGCACTGAAGAGGGGTGAGGAGATTGGGAAAATTCAAAGCTCTCTATGATTTTTAGTGAGTGGCCTTCTATTCTCTAGCTCCGCATCACTTGGGGTTCCTAAAGGATGTTGTTACTGTGGATTTACCCAATTAGAAATAACCCTTAGGGGCAGCTAGGTGGAGCAGTGGATAGAGCACGGGCCCTGGATTCAGGAGGACCTGAGTTCATATCCGACCTCAGACACTTGACATTTACCAGCTGTGTGACCCTGTTATTGCCCCGCAAAAACAAACAAACAAACAAAAAACCCTGACTCTTCACTTCCTGAATTTCTGTGATATTTCAATAAGCCCAGACGTGTTAGTTTGGCACGATGGAACCAATCTTCCATGTGAACAGAAAGGAGAATTGCATACAGTGTTTCACTTTTTAAGTATAAAATAAATAAACAATATAGATTATCTACTGAGCAGCTGTGTACCTGTAGCTTCTCCTGGATCCAGACCTCCCCAAAACAATATGATCTCCAAAGCCAGAAGCTAGAGGAAATACACAATTCAGGTGTTTAGCTACCAGAGATCTCAATCAATAAAGCAAGCAACAAGCATTTACTAAATACCTATTGTGTAACAGATAATTGTGATTGGCCCGAGGGATACAAGGACAAAAATGAAACTGTTCCTGCCCTAAAGGAGCTTATATTCTATCCAGGAAGATAGCATATATCTATATCTATGCATATAAACTTTGTATGTAATATATGTAAAATGTATATAAACTGGGGGGGGGGGAGCACTAGCAATTGAGGCAGTCAGAAAGGGCTTTCATAAAGAAAATAACAGTAGTGCTGAGTTTTGAAGGACATTCACCATTCCAAGAGGCAGAAATAAGGAGGCAGCACATTCTAGGTGTGGAGGTATAGAGAAGTTGTCATGTATAAGGAAGAGCAAAAAGAACAGTTTGGCTGAATTGTAAGGCGCAGGAAGAGAAATTATATATACCAAGATTGTAAAGGTAAATGGGGAACAGGTTAGGAAAAGTTCTGAAAGCCAAAACAGATTGTAAAGGCCAGGGCTTCTTAAACTTTTTCCACTTGTGACCCCTTTTCACCCAAGAAATTTTTAGGTGACCGTGGGTATAATTTTTAGTCATTTCATATTCAGAAACTTTTTACTGTTGCCAAATTTTTCGTGATCCCCACATTCAGTTACATGACCCTATTTGGGGTTGCAACCCACAGTTTTAAAAGCTTTGCTAAAGGCAATGGGAAGCTATTTAGAGTTTACTGAATTGCACGATTAGATAGATTTACCAGTGCTTGAGGAAAATTATTTTAGCAGTTGAATGGAGATGGATTAGAATGGAGAGAGACTTGAAGCAGGGAGGACAATTAGGAGTCTATTGAAAAAATTCATAAAATGTATATGACAGTATATTAAATCTTCCAAACCATAGCCTGCCACCTGTGTAATAAATGAAGCAGGTACTTCTCAACTGTCTCTAGGGTCAAGCTTAGTCATTGTTCTAATACAATGTTCAGTTTTAAATTATTGTTCTTTCCATTTACATTATTGTAGTCTTGTATATTGTTTACCTTCTTCTGCCTACTTGCTTCTACATGAATTCTTATTAAGTCTTCCCCTTGTTTCTCTGAATTCTTCATATTTATTATTTTCTTATGATACAGTAATATTGTATTACATTCAGTTTTCGCAACTAGCTTAGACACTCCCCAAATGTTCTTATACTTTGTTTCCAATCACAAAAAGTGCTGCGATAAACATTTTAATATAAATGGGACCTTTCTTTTTGTCTTGACCTCCTTGGTATATAAGTTTAATAGTAGGATCTCTGGATCAAAGAACATAGACAATCTAGTCACTTTAATTTTTAGTCTAAATCTGAATTGCTTTCTAAAATGTTTGTATCAATTCACACATCTACCAATAATGTATTAGTGTGTCTGTCATCTGAAGCTCCTCCAACACTGTCTTCTTCTATCTTTTGTAATAATCTTTGCCAATTTGACGATTGTAAGGTAAAACCTAAAAGTTATTTACATTTGCATTTCTCTTGTTAGTAATTTAGAGACATATTGCTTGTGATTGTTAATATTTTGCAATTTATCTTTTAAAACAGATGTTCATATTATTTGACCTAACTGGAAGATTTCCATAACAAATTCTTTTAGCCATCAAGGATAGTACAACCACCCCATCTAGACTCTAATATCCTGAAGAAACTATCTCAGGAAGTGAAAATAGTGACAAAGAAGACAAAAATGAGAACAGCTGGACTAGACCAAGGATACACAGAAGAGGTCTGTATCAAGAGATCTGTATCTGTAATTGAGGGAATGATTCTGAATGTATCTGAACAAGACAAAAGTACCAAAGACATTGGGGAAAAAAAACTTATCATTTATTTATTATTTTAAAATGTAATTGAGACAATATCAATAACTACTAACAACTCAAAAGGTTACTTTCATATCTCTACATGATTTTATGTGAATGGTCTATATACTTATCATGGGCATCCTTGATGAAAGCATAAAAAAGGATTAGGTGTGTTTTCATATTGGACTACATTTTATGGACTATATTTACATTTTCATATCAGACTATATTTTACAGTCATAAAATTGACTGCAAGGTGTAGAGAAAACAAGATTTAACTACACTTAATACTTGTTTAGAAAGAAAAAAAATTGATTCAGATTAACAAAATTCTGCCTTACTGAGTTTCCTTCAACAATATTTCTCCAGTGAATATGTTAAAATCATACTCCATTCCTTGAAAGATATAACAATGGAAACAACTTTGACAAATCTCAGAATATTAACATTTAAGCAAAACATATAACAGAAACTATACACTAAAGGTGTTTACAATCATAACAGAAGAAAGATTCCCTATAGAAGGTGAGGGTCTCCCAATACCCACATTTACCAACGATAGTGTATTGATTACATTACACCCAAAAGCAATGCAGTTTCCTAAGTGAGAACAATAATCATCCAAAAATGGTCAGCCTAACAATCCACAAAGGCAAAACCAACTGGATGAATAATGCAATCGTCCTGACTACAAAATGCATTTAGGGGAACAATTCAGTGCATATCATACATCAAGTACATATATCTTGGATAAACACTGAAAATAGAAAATTAGCTGAGTCCATAATTGAACAGGAGGACTGGAAAGTGAGAAGGATGGACCTTGAGATATTATTTAGTTATTTTAATTATCTTAAGCTTCTCTTTGAAACAAAAACTAATTTTTTTAAATCAAGAGACTTTGGGTATATGGCTGCTAGTCATGGAATAAAAGTTTTCAAAAAAAATTGATGTTGAAGATCACCTAAAAGTATTAGAGACACAGAGGTATCAACCTGCCACATATTATAAGCAAGAATTTTGTTAGGAGAAACAGCATAAAGGGTTCCATTTGAGAAATGTATGACAAAAAGTCATGTATCAGGCATGTTGTAAGAGCAGAGAAAAACCAATGGACAACCCACATGTTCCCTTGTCATCCAGACAATGTCCAGATAGCTAGAAAAAGACATGTGGAGTGCACTACCCCCTTGATAAATTTATGTGAGGTCATTGACAAGAATCACATTAATAATTAAGGCACTGATGGATCACAATCTGCATCGTTTCAAGTAGTGCATATATTGTTAGAAATTATAAATCTATCAAAGGTTAAAGTATCAAAGTGAGCCATATGGAGGAGAGATTAGATGTATTCTATTTTGTTCTGGAAGGCAAAACTATGAACTTTGGATGAAAGTTGCTCCTTTCAAGGAAAGATTCGCTAACAGTAAGAGCCCTCTAAAAGAGGAACAGACTTTCAGAAGGGAATGGGATGCTTATCATTGGAATTCTTCAAGAACAGTCTAGATAGTCATTATTTTAGGAGTGTGGCCAGAGGTGTGCTGGTAAGTATTAACAACTGGCTATCTGAGGAAAAAAGACTATGCATAACACACTTTAAAGTTTTCTCTGAATTATTAACATTTTCTCCATCACTTTCTTAATTCTAGACAATCAACAAAATAATAAATCAAGCCCTGATTTGTAGCCTTTGCTGATTTTTAAGGTATAAATGCTCACACTGAAAATTAAACAAATCTCTCATCCACCCAACCCCTCCAACAAATCCCACTGCCTGATATGGGTAGCATGAATCCTTGCTAAACCCAAGAGACTCAAACTGGAAAAAGTATAGTATATGATTGGGGGAGGTAGTAAAGGTGGCAGAGTTAGCTTATTGTTAAAGTGCAGTGTGGCTGGAATTCAGTAATGAGGAACTTTATGGTAATATTTGTTTTTCTTTATTTAATAGACCAGAAAAAAAGTCAGGAACTCCTTCTGGCCACATATTAATAGGAAGAGAAAAAAGAGGGAAGTCGATTTAAAAAAAAAAAAAAAGGAAAGATCTTATTTTCCATTTGGAGGAAGGGCTTCACCTCTGAAACACAATGGTACACTAAAAAGGGGGTCTTTTATCCATTTGCAGTATTCAGCATACAGGGAGGAAGGAAGGAAACAAGCAAACCATGGAGTCTCTTGCAGGGGAAACTGACTAACCCAGGAATCTATCTTGGCTTCCAGAGAGGGAAGAATTGCAAACTTGGATACTTGGGAGGTGGGGGGTGGGGGAGGAAATAGAAAATCAAGGGAAAGGAGCAGGCATTTGATTATCAAAGGTTTTAGGAAAAATAGTCTCACTGATGGGAAATGAAATTGGGGTGGCCGATTTTGCATAGGAGAATCACAGCATGCACATCTAGAGATAAGCTCTTCTAGACTTGTTATTTAGACAGGAACTATCCTGATCCTGTGACATTTGGGAGATTTAAATTCTTTAAAAGACATACTTCTGTGAGAGTTTTTCTTTTGAGCAATGTCCAGTATTCATTACTCTAGGACAAGGACCATTTCCTTCCCTGTCATCCAACTCTCACCAATTCCTATGAGAACATTTTCCCTGATAAAGTGGTGTCAAGAAAGCTCCATTTCAGACCTGAGAGGAGCATTCTAAATCCCTTTAATCTTCCTTCCCTATTCCCATACATCCATTCCCACTTTAGCCTGCCTGTTCCATCTCCCCTCTGCACTTTCAAGGAAGGAATGGAGGAAGGGAGAAAGAGAAGGAAGGAGGAAAGATAGAAAGGAAGGAAGGAAGAATGAAAGAAAGGAAGGAGAAAGAGGGAGAGAGGAAAGAAAGAAGGGAAGATGGAAGGAAGGAAGAGAGGGAGGGGAGACTGACTCCCAGAAAATTCTAGCTCACTGGAAAATCCTAAACACTGTGTCTGCTCAAATTTTTATATGTAAAGGCTGGCAAACGTTATTGGACAGGGCTCTCCATGTTCTTCCTAAAGATCAAGTACGATGCTTGCAGGAACTCAGCTGCAGCAAGTTCTTTTCTCTTTTCATTGAGAGAGCTATTTTCACTTTTAGGATTGGAAAGAACCCTCTGAAAGAAAGAACTCAGATGTAAAGTGATCGGGGTTCGACCCCCCAATCAGTCTACTGAAAACAGTCTCATCGACCTTTTTCCCTCCCCCACTTAGCACATCCCCTTTCCCCTCCCCTCAACTTCTTAATGAGGCTCTCCGGTTTCATTCCGAGGCAAAGGATAACAAGAACAAATACGTTGCTATTTAGAATGAAGATAGGCAAAAATCCTCATCTGAAGCAAACCCTTCGAAAGAATTGCCGAGGTAGGGATCACAAACAGCCGGGAGAGTTGGAATCACTTCTGGAACTTAGTCAGAGTTGAAGAATCGTTGCCTTTCACGCCGACCCCGCAACTTTCCTTTCCGCAGTGTCGACCTGATCACTCTACCTGACTCTATCTCCTACAAATAGAACCCTCACCTCTGTATGTGGATAAAATGGGTCTGAATTGTGGGAGTTTAACTTTCCCAAAGCTTTTTAATCCTATGGCTGTCAACTCCCCAAAACAGCAGCCAGACACCAGCTCTGGCCTTTTATCTCTTTATAGGCAGAGTCCAAAGCTGGTGTAAGCAGATGTTTGCAAGCTTTCTCTCCTCCTATCCCTACCTCCCACCCCCACCTCAGCCCCGACTCAAGGAATAAAAACGATCAGACGCACACCAAGGTCCAGATTCCTATTGATTTATATTTCCTTGCTCAATCATGACATGGGGGAGGGGAGCAAGGTCTGGGGAAAATGGTGGTGGTGGGGGGTATTGAAAGTGTGCCTTTACATTTTTTTTTAATTCCAGGGGGAAAGGAAGAATTATAGAGGAAAAGAAGAGCCCAGGGAAATCATTAGCTACCCCTGGAAATTCAGGTTACAGGGGAATGAACAAATTTTACCTTTTTTAGCCTCCTCCAGCTAAAAACCCAACTGGTTCCTTTACTGGTAGTCAGAAGAAGGGACAGTTTTGGTGAATGTGGCAGAAATGTGGACCAAATACTTTAGAATGAATTTTTCAAGTGTGTGTGTTGGTGGGCTAGAGTGAGAGGGACAGTTGGAGAGTGCCTTCATTGGCTACTCAAGTAGGCTGAAAATGTCATGTTATCTGGTAGAAGTCTAGGCCAGCCCTTCATAAATAAAATACAATGTAGACTTATTTCTTCCATTTCTCAGTGATTGTAAGAATGAAAAAAGTTGTTACTCTAGAGTGACAAAGAGTAATCCATAGGGTATTTATGAGGGGGACTTGGGGAGTGGAGTATGAAAAGTGTCTGACTTCAGTAATTGTAAATGGGGGGGGCAAATTCGTTTGCAGGGCCCACTGTAAATAACCTCTGAGGGGTTTTTTGCAATTTTTAAAAAAAGTTTTCCAATCCATGAAATGTTTTCCTTCTCTGTCTGCCAGGAAGCAACACTGAGACTTTCCCTACATTTTGGTTCATCTTTTGCTACTGGCTGACAACAATCTGTTCTGATCTTTATTTCCCAAATTAGGAAGAGAGCTGGGAAGAATATTGAGTCTTCAATGAGAAGTAGACTTTTTATATAGGGGAGCCAGGAAACCATCAAGGAAACAATAATCTAGGTGCTTTAAGGGAGAAGGGATGGGGTGTGGGAAAGATCCACCCCAGCCCATTTAGGTAGACAGGTTCTGTTTCCCCACCACTTCCCTATCCCTCCCTCCACTTACAGAGGTGATTTTAGACAGAATCTCTAGACCATTTCTGACCTGTGATCTTGTGAACAAGATTTAGGATCAGATTAAAACATTTATTAAGCCCCACAGCACTAAAAAGGCCTATTCCTTTTTATTATTATTATTATTATTATTGAAGCAATTAGGGTTAAGTGACTTGCCCAGGGTCACACAGCTAGTAAGTGTTAAGTGTCTGAGGCCGAATTTGAACTCAGGTACTCCTGCATCCGGGGCCGGTGCTCTATCCACTGCGCCACCTAGTTGCCCCAAAGTCTATTCCTAATAAACATTGAATAAAAGTCCAAAAGAGTAGTTCTTACAGCTATTTCGCACTGGATTTTACATGATTTTGAAGACATCCCTGAGAAAGAAAATATCCACAGCCTGTATTCTAATCAAGACAGGTTTCTTGATAAACAAAAAACTGGGAAACCTTTTAGAGTTTGGGAATTAGGGTGATAGTGGGAACTTGTGGTAATTACTTACCTAGATAGCCTCAAAAACAAGCGCACCCCAAGATTAATCCTGAATAACAAGCTCCGTTTGAGGCTTGATCAGCCAGACCGGGGCTCATCATATCAGTTGGATTCATGAGAGTCCAACTCCAGTTTTGAAAAGGTTGTGTTTCTATTGAGACACAAACGCTGGTGTTGCAGTTGTGTGTGGGGTGTGTGTGGTGAATTTCGGGGGGATGGGATGCTTAGACCCTTTCCCGCTTTCTTTCTCTTTTCTCCTCGCAGCCAGTTAGCCAGCCTCAGTGTAGCCATCTCTCTGTGCCCTTTATCCTCCCCTCCTCCCACTCATTGTCCCTACTGAATTAAAAGGGAGCTGAGTAGGGGCTCTCGAAATGTTGGAGACCCAAGACAGACTCTGGAGTTCACTGGGACTTTAGGGAGATGGGTGGATGGAATCATCCACCCAACCCCTCCAACTTTCAAAACATGATCTTTGTACTCCTGTCTCTCACGAGGGCAGTTTCCATCTTTCCTGGACTTTCTAAAGGTTAAACTGCCATTTCATTGGACACTAAATAAAATAGGAATGATGTTCTATTGTTGCCCCTGTTTTTCTTAAATGTTGGCTTTTCACTGTTTCAGGGGGAAGTTTCCTCCTTTCTTATCCATCCCCATCACACCCCTTCTCCCTGCTTAGTTTGTCTCTCCAACTGGAGAGATTTGTTAAATTTTCAAATAAAGAGAAAAATCCCTCCCCTC